>NC_048903.1:6560719-6628219 GCF_011077185.1 Oxyura jamaicensis | reverse complement strand
TATCTAGACGCCAGAAGCTGGTGAATATATGCTTCATAGCTTCAGATAAACCTTTTGTTCTTCTGGGGCTGATCAGCTGGTGCGGCAGCGAGAGGGAGAGGAGGAAGGAAATTCACAGGGGCTCCACGGTTTCAAAAAGTCAAATTACCTCTGAGCCATGGCATTGCTGATAATTTAAATGAAAAAATATATATACAGGCTGCACCACACAACATCTCTACTGTTAGGACTTTTAATGAAGCCCCAGTTGTGATGACACTGAAGCAGGGAACGCTACGGTGGGATAATTACTTGGCTCCCTCGCAGCTGAGTTTCACAGATGCATTATTAACGGCACATTCCGTGCCATAACGAGCACCGAATGTAGGTGGGATTCGCAAGCCCCGGCATCCGCCATTAGCAGGTTGGCGCAAACACAAATGAGTGTTTTCACAAAAGCACGCAAAGGTTGTGAAATTCCAATGAATTCTTTCACTGGAAAAAAGAGTTCAAGCTGCCATGACCGGATGTGTCACCTCCCAGGGCACGCCGCGCGCCCGGCGACGCACCATGGGAAATTACAGAATCCGAAGGCATTGATTTTTCTGTAGGAAATAGAGGCGGCAGCCCTGATGAAGAATTAAGGAGGAAATGTAATAACCTAATTCTCCTCCAATGTCCTCGCACACACCCCTTCCAGCCCGGCCCCCGGCGAGGCAAAAGACACGGCTCACAATTAGCTTTCGCTTAAGCAGGTGACGGGGTAGCGGGCTGGATGTCCCAGCGGCTGTTTGCACTTTGTCTGCACGCCATCGGCTTCAGGACACAACATTTCCGAGCAACACTTGCTTTACGCTGCCACATGTTCTATGTTATTCTCCACGACATTCATCCCCTAAACACCGTCCCTTAGACACAAACCCTTAACAGGTTTTCTCCACAGAATACTATTTACAGGATAAGAAATTATTAATAATTCCTCTTCAAACTACGCTGTACAGGGCTTGAAAACTCGGGAGAATAAAAAAAGAATTTCCTCTCTCTTCCACAGCACGCGCACAGAAAATATGACATCCGCATCTTCCTCTATTGCGGGGCAAGGTAGCCCAGCACTGCGCCTCCTTTTCTTCCGAGGCGACTCAGCGGCAGGAGCAATTAACGTGTTCCTTATGACCACGCAGCAGTGCTCATTGCGCTGGTTTCTCCATCAGTTCGGACCAAATGCAGTTACAACACTAGCGACAGCCTTGCTTTTTTTTTTTTCTTTGGTAAGCTTCCATTTCAAGGTGACCCTTTTCTTATTTTGCGTGTCACCCCAAGTGTTGCTGTACGCATACTGAAGCAACGATCTCCCAGTAATTAACACCAGCACTTAATGAAGTCCAGCTGCTGCGATGGCGAACTGAAGGGATGCCAACCTTTGTAAACCAGTACTTGGGCTACTCCAGTTACAGCAGCTTTAAAACCACAGCAGTCAGCTTCTCTTTGCCCACTTCTCCAAGATAATTCTTACCAAGTAAGACAAGTGTTCAAGATTAAGCATTTAATAACAAAGCTTATCTCTGAACTAATATTTCAAGCTGGAAATGATATAAAGAGCTGGATCTACTTAAATGAGTGCTGCAAAATTAATAAAAATCCTGAGCAGCAAATGAAAAGCTAAAATGAGAATTTGAACTGTTAAATACATAAACCTCTAAAAGCCCTACCAGTGTACTTCCAAGGGAAAATTGGAGACAGATTCTTCAGCAAAATCTGCTCCTCTGAGCTAGTTTCCCGATCCAGTATGAGACACTAAGAGGCAGGGCTTTATTAAAGTAATGCTCTCTGCCAGTTGTGTCATTGCCTGCAGTGGTATGGTAGGGACACTAGGCGAAGCTTTGCATGAGAATGTTTGGAAAAGTTTGCGCGGTAACTCATACCACCTGTATTTCAAAGGAGGAAAAAAGGACTCCTTCCACAGTCTTCCTCTGTCTTGCTCCTCTCCTTCATCTACCTCTCTGGATATGTTGTTTAATAGCTTCTGCCACGATAAACACTGAGTAGCCTTTAAAAGGCACAAGGGGAGGGAGCTGGCTAATTTACCATCATTTAAACTAATTTACACACAGGTAACACGCGTAAATCTACAAATATATTCAGCATCCTGAAGTCAACAGTTCTTCCAAGCAGGGGTTAATCCAAAGCTCAGCACTGCAATCGGTCCATTTTGCTGCCAGAGACCTAATGTTGCACAGGATCAGCATTAAAAGTACATCCTCGATTATTCTGGATGTCCATGCCCCTGAGAATATAACTTAAAAACAAAATCATTAGCTTACACAATAACACAGTCCTTGAAAAAAAAATCCTGTGTGTGCAGAGCAATGCTGATTTCCAAGCACAAATTCCTTTGTTTTCCTTAATGCTAGCTTTGGACCCTACCAATGACTCAAAACGCGCTGTATTGAAATAATTGCATAACCTGGCAGCGCTCCGCGTGTATCAACATTTCACAGGCAGGAAGGTAGCAAAGGGCAAAAAGCCAAGAACCAAACTTTGTTTTCACTTACAGAAAATATTACGCATATTACACCATTTATTTTCTTAGGGTAAGCTCGATATTCAATTATCCAGACTTTCACAGGAAAGGCCAGATTTTAATTATCCAAAAGCTGCGGTGGCTATGTTCCACGAGGGCAAGCCCTGGGCCACGGGCACGGTGGTTTTGCGTGGCATGGTACGAGGCTCCCAAACCTCTCGCACGCATTGGCCTCTATGTAAGAGTCAGCCATGAAAAAAGTCTGTTTACAACAAAAGGCATCTGGTAACCATGATTATTCTGTCTTAAAACGGAACATTTTAGATTTCTTAGCTCCCTCTTTTGTTCACTTTTAGTTCTAATGCCTGCAGTTTTCTGCTCTGCCCTTTTCTTTTTGTGCATTGTAACCAAGCATGACAAAAATCTACATAGTCAATCACACAGCTGAGTCTTAAACAGGTGAGAATTACGAGTTTCACCAAGAAAAGAGGTTCATAGGTATATTTTAAATTCATTTTTTCCAATCATTTCACACGGCTGCTACCCTGTCCCTTCTGTAATAATAAAGCTCACAACGTGCTAGCATGGAAACTCAAGGGACTTGCGTACTTGAAAGTAGAGCCTGAACTGCTAAATATGGATTCAGATCTAGATATTGAAACCTTCGATTTCACAGATCTTGGGCATTCGGAGCCAGTCACGCAGTCTTCATTCAGAGTTCAGACTTTGGGTTCCTCTAACATGCTGGCAGTGCTCGAATGCGAACATATAGCAGGGCCTGTGTTCACGACATCACAGGTATCTTTTTTTCCTAGAGGCCTCTTTTTAAAATTGTTGTGTGCCAGCAGTGTGGTGTTAAGTAGCAGGTACCCCTAAAGGATGCACAACGACTTCTGGGAAAAAAAATAAAAATCTGTCATTATGAAACTCGTAGACAGGGGCACAGAAGTTCCTGATACTGTTCAAGGTTTTAAAACCTAATACCATAGGTACCCCAAAATAAAGTTTTTGCCGTATATTTATGAGTAGAAGAATATCTTAAGAATATATTTGGAAAGTAGAACCTGTAGACTTTTCAGCGTTGTGTTGAAATTCTTATTTCAGTATGCTAGGGCACTGCTATGACTGCAGAGATCTAGACGCCCCCAGAGTAACACCACGTACACACTTCATGGGCACTTTATGAATTAAGTGCATGACAACATACCCTTCATGTAGGTGTGGCTCAGGCAGGATAAAGCAAAAGGTTTTAAGATGCCCCAGTCAGTACTTCGGAGCAGCCACTGTGCCATAGGGTTTTGAAGAATGGCATTCAGGAGTCTGCCACCTTGAACTTCAGACTTGCTCCTAGGGCAGGCACGTTTAGCTCAGAGAAGACATGGCTTTATTATATCTTATTTCAGGAATGGAATCAGGTTTTCCTTCTTGAAATGGAGTCTGCAGAGTGTTAGCTTTCCCATTCCTTGGTACGTTATCCCGCGGTGTGCCACGAGCCCACAGGCTCCCTGCGAGCGGGGCGAGCGCTCCCAGCCCTGCGAGGGATGATGCGCTAACCCCGCTCCTGCCGTCACGCAGCGTGGCAAGGGCTCGAGCTGCATCTGCCGTGTTCCCTTTCTAGACAGAGAAATACTAATTGTCTTTTAAAAATCTCTATAGTATTTTGTCAATATTTTTTTTATTACAGCAGAGCATGTATAAATATTTTATTGTAAACCGAGGGCCTAAAATAAACAGTTTAGTAAATAGTTATTACATTACAAGGAAAAACATCTGTGGCAACTGTTTTCCATGTAATTATTCTTGCTATTTTACATTAGCTCTCAATGTGAATTTCTTTGGCTCTAATGTTTCACTTGTTCTAAATCTTCCTCCTTGTTGCTATTATTAAAATCTTAAAAAGGTGCCAAATCTTAAATGAAGAAAAAAAAATGATTCGCTAGAAATTATTCATATCACAGTGAGCCTCTACTAAACCTGGCAGGGGTGCAATATTTTCGGTGAAATTAACATAAAATATACAACTGCAAATTATCCAGGAAATAGCTATGTTCTTTACAGTGCGCATTTACATTTGGAAAAAAATGTTCTACTTATCTGTCTAGCACAAAGCTACAATCTCTTCCAAAGGCAGTTTTAAAGGGATAGCAATAGCTCCGCACGGGGAGCACGGTCCTTGCCGCGGGTGTAACAAATAGCTGGTGGTGAAAGTGACCTCGGATAATTGCTGGAGGTAACAGCCAGCGCTGGACATTTCTGGTTGAGAATGCTAACAATCTAATTTTAGATTTATTTCCCTTTTGGTAGGCTGGATGAATTTCTTCTCTTAGGCCTAAGTCCTTTCTACTAAACACAAGAAAAACTGTAATACCATGTAAAATGCAAATTTTGCTGTAAATATTTTATAAAATTGTTGCATACATCCCAAAAGCTATAGGTCTTAATTGAGAGCAGGCTATTTTTCCAGTCAATATATGGAAATGGAAAATGCTAATTCATGTTTTTCTACTTATGAAAAACCCTGGAGAATGGCAAAACCACAAATGCACTCACTTTAATATTATAAATATAATTTGGCTCCCTCTTTGCAGTCCCCGATGTCCTGGCTTTTATCTCCCAGTGGCTGCAGAGGAAGAATCACAGGATCGCTTTTACATCCCCTGCGCAGGAAGTCACCCCTGCCTGCTGCCAGCTTGGCAAAAGAGCAGGAGCCCGAGCTCGCAAACGCGGCAAACAGGAACTGCAACCAGAAATTCCAGCGCCCTGACACAGGAAACAAGCCCCAGACGACACCGGACCTGCTCAGGGCGAGCAGCGTGCAGGCAGCACCGCTGCCCAGAGCCACTGGCGCCCAGAGCCAGAGGAGTGGGGCTGCCCCCGCGCCGCCCCTGGCTCTTCCTAGGATTTCTGCTCCCTCCAGAGCAGTCGGTGACACGGGCAGTAAAGCCTGGCAACAACCCCTCGGCTGCTTGTGCTGAATATGACTGAAAGTTGCTTCGCCTGCTCCAGCATGCTTTCCTTTATCCATCCATTTGTTCCTTTCCTTGGCAGGGAAAAGACTGGTTTTGCTTCTTCTAGAAGAGAAACCACCAGGCCGTTAAAGTGAAAACTCTCCAAAGGTCATTGGTGCTGGCTTTGAAGGCTGGAAATGCTACTGTTCCCCATTAGGCCCCATTTAACCTCATGATCAGAGCTGAAGTTAACGTGGTTGTTTCATTTGCTACCAAGCAAGAGCAACTCCTTTTGTCTTTCTGTCCCAGAACACTTAACGGCATCCTTTCCTGACGAGCAACAGCTCAGAGTTTAGCAGCCCAAACAATGGAAATGCAAAATAGTTTGAAAGAGGTTGTGATTTTCTAATTTTTAGATGCTATTTGATTAACTCTAAGAAGTCTTACATAGCCAAATCCACCCCTGGGAATCCCACCCAAGCTACGCGTGGCTGTCCAGAGTGAAGTCCTCGCTGGCACTGGCAGGAAGAAAAGGGTGAAGAAGCCACCTGTTCCCACTTGGAGCTCTCACTCCCACATCCTGCCAAACTTACCTGGGCAAATACTTCTGAAGTGTTCGAGTAGTGGTGGTGAGCGTGAGACCCACCATGCAAATAAGAGCTCTTTGCGCGAGTGAAAAGGGCCACCCAGGGCTCGCAGTGGATATTAAGATTAGATTCGTGAAAACCTCGCTGAAAATTCTTGGGGCAAAGATTTACAGGTGCACACTGGTTTCAAAACCCAATGTACAGCATTCACTGTTATTACAGGCAGACGCATGGAAAAAATTCAATTCTCTTCATTCAAGACAGACTCTGATAACCAACTAGTAAAACTCAGACTATAATTTCTTATTCAGTGTTCCACATGAGATGCATTTTGCTGAATTTAACATGTTTTCTGTTAATGGATTTCACAGTGTGTTGCCATTTTTATACAGCTGTCCAAATAAAATGTTGTGTACAATGATGTGCTTTTACTGTACTGCTAGCCTGCAAATGGCAGCCACTTCCCCGGCTTAAGCCTTAGGAAAATGGGGAAACTCTGACTAGGCCATTTAGTGCACATACTTTGAGTCTCAAGAGTCCTTTTCCTAGTAAGCCATATTCAAACAGGTATAAAGACGCAAGGTAGATATAATTACACCTTGTACATTTACGGCCTCATAGCATTTGCACTGAAAAGAAAAACAAACCCCAGTATTTTCAGGGGTTAAAAATGAAAACGCATTAAGTCATAGTTCTAGGGATAACTGACCCACACTTGTGTACTTGAAATCTGCTCTCCCAGATTGCTTGACAAAGCGTATCTGCCCTAAAATGGCACGCCGATGTGTAGCTTGCAGGGACTACCAGTGCACACACCCAGAACCACTCGGTAGTTAACAGGTTACAAGAAACGTCTGCACTGAGCTCCACAACTGCTAACCTGCACCATCTTGAGCTGCTTGGCTGTGAAGCTTTTACAAGCAACTGCACCTTTCAGTTCAAAACAGGCTGTTCAGAAAATGCCTAGCAAGTTTTTCCCCCATCAGCCCCACAGAGACTCTTTGGCCTCAAAGCTGAACACTTATGCATGGAAATCTCCCAGATTCAAGAAGCACGATAGTCCCAAATGCCCTTGTCACCTGTACCCAGATGCCCTGACAACAGCAGCCATCAAAACTAACACTGTTAAAATAGCCACAGAAATAATCCTGGTGAGTTTTAAAGAAAACATATAAAGAACCTACCTTTACTTTTAATAATGTCCTAAATACATACATAACTCTGCTGGTACCTTAGGTATTTCTGCAGTTTGGATTTCTGCATAACTATGAGGTTCTATGATATGCAAACAAAATAAATAAATAAGAGAAAAGCTATAGATTGCTTTTCCATTACAGGTCTTTCAATTTTCTTTGTTAAACTAAGTCAAGGGATATATAACTTTAAAAGGCTTAGCTTAAAAGTACCGACATTCTCCCGCCAGATTTTCAAATGCAAGTATAGACTAACCTAGAAACTAACGTCTCACAATTTAAGTTCCCCGTTCCTTGAATGTCTGTCATTCAGGTCTAACACCGCCCTTGCTGATTTCAGTTTCTAGCACATCAGAATTAGCCTCCAAAGGAAATTCTCTCCGTTGATGTTCTTCAGTAAGTGGAGGTAGAGCTATTAACGACTGCAGGAGATTTAAGGAGTAAAGGGATTGTTTTACTTTTTTTTTTTTTTTCTCCTCAAATCCTTGATTTTAAGAAAAAATACTGAATCAAAGGTCAAAAATTAGAAGGTTAAAAAAGGACAAAATGTCACTAGAGCACTTTTTTCCCCTTCAGCTTTAGCTATCTATCTCCCGCCCAGCTTGAATCAGTTACTGCTCATTGCATGAGGTTTCATCATTTAACTTTTGTTGCCAATATTTATTCCTGGATATAACTCACAGTCATGGGGTTTAGGAAATATTTGTCCATACACCAATGCCATGTGATAGCTGACGTGTGCGAAACATAACAACAGAAGACATGCCAATGGTGCTAGTCGATCCTGATATACCTTAAAACACCCCAACCCTACCTGGAGCAAAACCTAAACCCACTGGATCTGCCTAGGTTGAACCACACTAAAAATCTTGTCTCTGAACACAGAATAAAATATAGTCCTGATAAAATATAAACATTTCATAGTTATACACGCAACGTTTGAATGCCTCAGCCATTTTTAAAGGCCATTATGTGCCCACCAGCCAGGGGCTGACGCGCACCAGCAGGCAGGATTAGACCTCCACTGACTGACGTAGCGATTTATACACACCGCTAGTGCGTTACGAACTTTCTTCCTGCAGTGACATTTTTCATACTCCTCTTCATCAGTTCAGGAGGAGGAATTGAAGGAAGCACCTGACTGAAGTGGTGTCTGGGTTTTGACCTGGAAGCAGGAGTTAAAGAAGCTCAACTCCTCGCCGTGGGGTCAGCACCTTATTCACCCCGGGGTTCGCGCCAGCAGGACAAAGCACAAAACACCAAGTAGAGGAGAGGCAGGGAGAGCACGTTGGTGAAGAAGACAACTGGAAAACACCACGGGCAGTGAGGTTTTTTGATCTGCTATGGAGCTCTGTCTTCTGAAGACCACGGTCTGACAGGCACAAGCTGAAGTCTTCTTCCTCAGGATAACTGTGCAGCCACACTGTGGCAGTTGGCCCTTGCGAGAATGGCAAGGTTTGGGCTTCTTTAATTAAAGAAATTTATTACTACAAAAAGACACACAATGAATGTGCCAAGTTAAAATATTCAATGAACAAAATCTGTTTCTTACCAAGGCCCAAAGCAGTCAAACCTCACTGACAAATTGAACCAAAAGCAGTTTGTGACAAAAACATGGATGTAGAAGCAAGCACATCTGGTGCAAACGGCAGAGACCGTTCGTGCAAAGGCTTCACCTGTGCTGGGAGCCTTGAAACACTGAAAAAATGTAAAAGCATTTAAATAATTTTCATGGGCTTCTTTCACGGGGATCATTTGAAAGGAAGCTCAGTGTAGAAAAGGTGTCCATTAAAATGAGGGGAAAAAAAAAAGAAAAAAAGAAAAAAAAAAAAAGACTGCCAGTACCCCAAACAGGCAGGAGCATACAGGGAACCCGTGTTTGATTTGAGTTGCTTGCCAGCTATAACAAAACAGAAATGCATTTTTTTAAGGACCTTGTCAATTGGTAACCTCTGGTTCTAAGAGACCAGATTAAATCTTCCCCAAGGCTGGGGATGCCACTTAGTCTGAAGTGTAACTAAAGGCAATGGGCCAGCTGTCCCTCTTTGAAGTCAACCAAGTAACAGGAGGAATAAATCTGGGCCTTCACCATACCGACTGCTAGCTGTGCGGTTAGGGTTCCGCGGACGTAAGCCAGGACCCTTTCTGATTCCAAACCAGGCGCTTAAATCATAACAAAGAGAAGAAGAAAAAGAAACATTTTAGGTTCAGCGCTCACAAGTGCTGAATATTGAAGAAGATATTCAAAAAGAGTGAAATCTGGGATTTTATTAGAGAAAAATAATTTTGTTATAGTTAAATAATATATATATATACACATATATATACTTTCTTTTCCAATTTTCCTGACTGGAAATGGTCTGGAACCTAGTTTAGGTTTCCCCAAAGAGGTGAAAAGAATATTTCATAACTCTGCCACTAATTCCTAACTAACCCAGAATGGGTTTTTTCGGCTCCACCAAGCATGCATTCCTTTGTTCCTTATTCATTTCTCACATTGCAGTTATCCTTCCCGAAAGGCACAAACCTTTCTGTCACTCGAGAGAGGAAGTACTGGTACCTGATGCTTCCAAACCAAGAAGTTTGGCGGATAAAGAAGAAATGTGGGATAACATCTACTTTCTCCAGATAAAACCCCTCTTTGTTAATAAATTCCCAGAGAGATTGCAAACATCTAGACTTTAGGACTGAACTGGTGTAGATGTTGGTACCAGAATTCACACGAGGAGATGGCTTCTTTAACACAACAATTACATCAAGTCTGAAGGCTACACCTAGAAATGATGGAGGGCTTTCTCCCCGCCCCCCAAGAAATATTCTGGTGTTTTGCTCGAAAGTAGGACACGGAGGGGTGCTGACCTCTCCACTGGGGAGGAGTAGAGTCATTTTGCCATCTGCAGGGAGGACCAAACCCCATATGGTGAGAACTTTTTTTTTTCCAGATTCAAGACTAGCAAAGAAGGGCTAAGAAATTTGTTTGTGAACTTAGACTCAAACAGTCACGGCCACACACACAAAATACGTGAGGAACAGGCAGGAAGCATCTCTGCAGACTCTTAAATGCAAAAGTACAGCAGTTTTCAGGGTTAATAGAATTAATAAAAATGAAAATCAAGTTACACATTCAGAACATATTGCTACACAGGGCAAAGTTTATTGAAAAATAGCATTTTTTGCCACACTGCCTAACTGATACTGAAAGGCTGCAAATAGATTGAGGTGCTTGCTAATGATAACTTTGAAGAAAAATCACACTTAAAACTCTGACTGATTATAGAAAAGGTGTTTTATCAACTGCTCCCTTTATGAATAAATATGAAACTACCAGGAAAATGTTTAAACAGGTGTAATCACAACTGCGTATGAAAATTGAGTTTGGAGGCTGCAAGGAATCTTAACACAGTTAAAAAAGAATGAAAGCAATGCAAAACTGGGATCATAGCCGATTATGCATGTATCATGCAAAACAGGAATGTTGTCATAGCAGCTATAAAAATGTCAGTGAAAACTGAACTACTATTACCAAGTTGTAAATGAAATGAAAAATGCAAAAGGAAAATGTGAATGAATACATTAAGAGAAATGCTGTTTCTTTTCCGGTAGCTAAATAAGCAAAACAAAACCATTCTCACGAAAAGGGGGATTTTTAAGAAGCGATGTGCATAGAGAACAATTGCAGGGGGACACATCTACACCGTGTGGCTGGATGAAATTATGGAGATTTTGGGTAATGAATTTTCCAGGCCTTAGAAAGGAAGGGACAGTAAAAACATAATTTCTGAAATCAGTTTCAAAGTAAGAGGCCAATTAGGTGCTGAATTATATTAAGGGCCAATATTGTTTGTACTGCAGAGAGCTTCTTCTGCCTGTTAACAATGGTAACGTGGCTTTCAGTGTGACCACCCTGTTCAAACCCGGAGCTGTTAAGAGGGAACATTGCTAGCTTTTATGCACTACGGTCATTACGGCGTCATTTAGCTACTCGCACAAGCGCCTAAAGCTTAAGGCAAGCAACAGAATAAAAAGAGCCGGACCAAATAACAGAAGGACCTCTTGGCAGAAGCGGATCCCTTTGTCCAGAAGCGCGATGCAACAGAAAGCTCCGCTCAGGCAGAGGCCCCGCAGAGGCGCCTGCAGGACTCCGGCCAGCCCGGGGCACTCACACGCGGCTGCACGGAGGGGCTCACGCGCGTTGCAGCCACCAAGCACATCGTTCAGCCGCTACCGTACGTGCGCTTAGCTTATTTTTCCCTAAAATTAGTCTTTCGCAACAGCCAGCCGCTGCAAAATGAAATTCTAGCACATATTGTTAATTAAAGCGAGTCCACATAGACTTGGATATTTAAGCAAGCGCTGGGTAAATACATGAAGGTTGTACCTTCCGCTTCTGCATTAAAAGAGCAATTACTTGGAATATGCTTCACAAACATCAAAGTTAAAAAAATATTTTTGAGTTCCTAATGTGTCCGTAATTAATTCACACATTCAGCTGTTGAGTCCAGAAATATGTTCCTGTTGATAATTTGCATCTAATGCTTCAAAAACAATCTGGCACGTTTTTATTTGCCTTAATGCCTGAAAGCTATTACCAAGATAGTGCTTTACACTGTCATCATCATTGCTGCCACGTATACACTTTAACTAACACTAGCGCTTAGGTCTGAAGAGTTTCCCTCAAGAATTAAGCAGTTTTGTCTCAGGACACAATGTCATGACAGTAGCTTAATGGAAGGGAATGTATTTACCAAATAACACCCTTACACTTGAAATCAATTTGAATTCGAGTACCGTATTAAACAAACTGCACAGGAAAATACGGGAATTTTACAAGAACAAAAGCCACCCTTCTCCCTTTATTGACTCCATCTACTTCATACAAAATAAAAGATATTTTATTGTGAGAAATTCTGAAAAGCATAAGCCATCCCCAGCTCCCAAATCAATGAGGAGAGGGAACAAAGTGCTTCACAAGATCAGGCCTTGGCATCAGAACCACTTCACATCTTCATCAGACATGCCCAGGGCTAGTATTTCCCCACGTATAATGTTGGGATTGCAGAAACGATCTTTACCTACCTCCTTTTCACAGACATGTGCACTTAGAAAGTACTGTGACAAGGAGTCCAAAGCCACCCAGAAGCAGTCCCAGTATTTACTGGGACTGCTAAAATAACTGACAGTTAGTTTCCCTGTCCCAGTATTTCCTGGGACAGTATAAAGATTACCAATTTGGCTATGATCTGAATTTATGAAAACTTAGGACTTCCTAGATCAAAACTGTTTGCTTCAATAAGTGAACAGAAGAGAAAACCACACTGGAAATCGGCTGGTTTATGTTTGATTTGGGACGCTACCTCAGCTCCTTTGCTGCTGCTTTCATCACAGTGCTCTGAATTGTATCAGCTGCTGTTCTGAACATAAAATCACCTTTCGCAATTGCTGCTTTTTAAAAGACTCCGTCTATAGTTATTATTGCAGTTTGACCTCTGAAGAGAGCAAACGTACAAGTTACAATACCGCAAACCTGTATTTGGTCATTTCTTATTTAAAATACTTGTGTGCATCTGAAAGAAAAACAACTGTGGATGGATGTTATCCCTCTGCTTTGTGTTTAGTTCTGGCAGAGCATTTCCAGAACTTGAAACATGATCTCCAAGGGCAGGAAAGGTAATTTAGAGACCCGCAGCCCCACGTTGCACACAGCGTACGGTACGCCACAGCTTCGGGCAGTACCAGAAAACTCTCCCCGTTCCTCCAAATGCAGTTGCTTGACGTGCTCGTGCCCATCAACCCAAACAAGGAGATATTTATTTAGACAGCAGTCCAAGACCCAGACCGCAGAGCAGTTTCAATGTGACTTCTGCAGGTTTTCCCTCCAGCGCTGCCTTTGGTCCCAGGTGGGTCTCCGAGCAAGGAGCGGGGCCTCCTGCTCCAAGCCCTGCATACCGCAGCCCCGTCCGGCCCCCTCCCTCCGCCACCACCAGCCCACGTCTGCTCGCGTGTGTTCAGCCGGGAATGGTGACTGAGCGCTCGCAGCCGCACGCACAGGGATGGGGACGGCTCCGGGAAGGGATCTGCCGAGCTCCGAAGAGTCGGACAGACCGGCTGCAGGCAGCCCTCGCGAGCCCACAGATGCTCGCACGCCTCTGCAGCGCGCGGCAGGAGGATCCTGAAGTAATTCCAGCGCTAGAGCACGGCCAGAAATAATTACTTTCCCTGCTCCAGCATCAACCGTGCTGCAGTTGAGCTTCCCGTGCGTGTTTGCCAGGAGACTTTTGTAGAGAAAGGGAGAAAGAAGGGTGGGGACAACCATTCATCTTTTTTGAACATTAAATAGAAAGTATCCCCCACCTAATCACAACTGCTCCGTCCACGGCTGCTCCCCACACAGACCAGAGCCCCAGCACGGACCTGCATTTGCTGTTCCTTGACGCTGGGCCACCCGACCTGCTCGGAGGGCAACAGGGCTGAGGCTTTTTGTGCATGCTGAAAGCCGGGAATTGGGGCACCCGGCCCGGCTGCGGGCACAGCCCGCCTGCAAAAGCCCGGCAGCAAAGCCCCAGGCCAAGCCCGGCCGTCCCCAGCTCCCAGCGGGGCTGCAGAGGGGTGCTGGGTCCTTGCTCCCCGGTCCCCGCCAGCCCCTGCCCGCATGTCCCAGGCCTCGGCAGCGTCCCGGCGATGGGGAATGCAGGCTCTTCGGCTCTGGCAGCCACAGGGGAAAAGCTGCATTAGCAGACTTCTGTGCTCTGGCTGCTGCCAGGGCTGCTCGCTGCCCCCCTTAGAGCCCACGGCTGCGTACGCCCATCTCCCCCCGCATCTAACAGAGAGTGCACATCAGAGGCAGTGGTGGGTGGGGAGATAAGGGGGAGAAGCTTTAAACATTGCCAGGTCAGCGCAACAGGAGGTAAGCAAGTACAGAGGAAGCAAGGAGTACTGGAAGTTTTTGATATACTCCCAGGTGGACTCCCCAATGCCTGTAAATGTTTCAAAGGGGGATCCCCTTTCTGTGTGCATGGACGTGTTTCAAAGGAGCCCCAATCAGTGCAATGTTTCAAAGACCTCTACTCTCTAAAAATTCCACCCCAACCCCCCCCACCCAGGCTGAAAACATCTCTAAACAGATCCCTCCCTGGCTAACTGCAGCTGAAGAGGTCTGGTCTGCTGCTTACAGCCCTCCTACAGGCCCCAGTGTAAAATGAAACAAAACATCTACCATTTACCTCCTCCGGGGATGCATCCAGCCTGCTCCTTCTCCAGGGACCCCGTGCGGGACCCAATATGCCTCTGTGTTTGTGCACAGGATATGAAGGGCTAGAGTGCAGAAGGGTAATTTTTCAAAGCAGTGTGTGGGAGTAGCACTGGAAATTCCCTGCATGTTGCTTTGAAAAAAATAACCCCCTACCTCCATGAATTATGAGCAGGGCCTCTGACTCCAGCCTGGAGAGCCGAGAGGTGGAGGAGGGAGGCACAGCCAATTTAACTGGATGCACTCTTTAGGATGTAAGAAATAACGGGAATCTTTAATCGTATTACAGACACTGATTTGTGAGGGGGGTCACGGCTGGAGAGCAGGGATGCCTTTGTTGACAGTCACCTGAGCAAAATGAAACTGCAGGTAAGTGTTTAGGACATCTCTCAACTATTGATTTTGTGTTTTGCAAAATATGAGAAGGAAGTGAAGCACAGAGGTCTTGGATTATCAAAGCCAAGGTGTTTTTTTCTTTTACCCCCAAATTACATGTCAAGGCTACCTTCATTGCCTTGGCTCACTTCAAATTCAAAAGAGAGATAAAAATCTCTCCCTGGAAATGCTTATCCTCCTCAAACCCTTATCTGAGATTGGTATCAATCATTCATTTCCCCCAGACAGCACCTCGATGACTATATTAAACCAGACACCTTAATTTCCGCCAGATACAAGCTCATCGAGACGAGTCCGACGCCGAGCTCTGAGCAGACACAACCCGAGGACAGCTCCCGCGGCCCCGAGCACCCGTACATTCGCTCCGGGACTGCAGTGCCCCTCGCAGCACAAACCAACCCTCGTCTGTAGGTCCTACACTGGCAATGACAGTAGTTCCTGGGGCACAGAGCTGGGCTGCAGGAACAGCATTAGCTTCTTTCTCCCGCTGCCCACCTGATGGGACGTGGTCTCATACAGAGAAGGGACACTCTTACACTCGTTTCGTGCATGACAAACCAGACCGAGGGACGGCGGGGCACGTGCTGGTCTCTCCTGCAGCCGCTGTAAGGGATGAAGGCTCTCGGGCTTTCAACAAAAGCTGCGGGAGCAAGCCCAGGAGGCAATCCATCACTCTACTATTACTGGCTCAGCACATAGCAAATTAACACCAAAAATCTGCACAGCACTTACTGGGAGGCAAACTGTGGCGTCCCGTCTCCCCGCTCCTCTGCAGCACTCCCCAGCAAAGAGCAAACACCAACGGGAGACCCAACAGACACCACGTCTGGAGTCAGCCACGTCACAAAGAGGGGCCCCGCTGCCTTGTGAACAGGCTGAGGTGCCCTGAGCAGGAGGGCGTCAGGCTCACGCTGCAGGGTTCCATACTTTGCTCTTTCCTAAACTCACCCCAAACAAGTGCACTTAATGAATGTTCCCAGCCTGTATCCCAGCAAGGAGACACAAAGACGTGTCTCGTGAAATAATCAGGTATTTTCTTATCATATCCTGGCATATACAATGTCCTAGGTACATGGAGCTGAGGCCTTTACATTTAGACAGTTTTTTTCCAAATATGTATTAGAACTTATGTACAGCTTTAAGAAACAACAGGTACAGGTTTCACAAACAACAGCACCACGCTCTTCTCAACCGCCTCTTTCTCCTACAGTGTTGTCTTCCAACAGCTCTCTGTAATAGTGGAACATGTAATGACATATATATCATCATGTATTATTCCAGACAACACTAATTTGGGGATATACAGGAATAAACTTCACGTATCGATCACTGTAAAGTAAAGAAAGTAAAGAAAGTACTTTTTTTTTTTTTTTTTTCCCAAAAGGACAAGGAATTCCTCCCTCAAATCAAGCAGAACCTTAATTGAACACCTCATGAGCTATGTATTTAAAATCAGGAACTATCTACTGTATCATAACTTAAGCTGAAAGAAGTGATAAGCTTGCCTAAGGACTCCTTTCTTTCAGGCTTTTGTTTCAAAAAAAATCTAGGGGGGAGCTGCATGAAATCACTATGGTCCAATTAACAAGAATCTCACTCTTCAAGCTTGCAAACAAGAGATTACATTAACACCTGCTACAAAAGCAAACATTTTTAGATATCTTCATCTTAACCTGTTTGACATTGACTTGAAACTCCTGCCTGGCTCTAGAATGGAAATTATTGTGACTGACATGTATATTTTTCATTTGGGGGTATGGGGAGCGAAGACTGTGTCAGTCTGCATTTCTCTCTCTCTCCGGTATATATGCATAATTCACATCAAAGATAATAGGAGTTACATATATGCATTGACAGGAGAATAGTTTCCTAAATGTAAAATTGTTGGAGGAAAACCATTATGCTTACGGGAGATAAATGCTGCACATGAACATACGAGACACACAAAGTGCGCCGGAGGGTCCTTGAAGGCTCTCAGGCAACGTACGCCTACAGTGGCATGTGTAAGCTACTCCTCCGTGGTCTATGCATCAAACTAAACTGACCTCTTGGGCCAACACATGTATTCGTAACATCTGTACAGACAGGAAAAACATTTCTTTGCGTTCATCAGGAAATACCCGCATGCAGCTGCAGCAGCAGTACAGTGACAGATTGCAGTGACACTTCACGCTCGTACGACAGGCCTGTAGCAGGAGGCAGCAAGCACTGCTTTTAAAAGCACTCCTATGTCTGAAAAGTTGAACTTTCTGAAGTCCAGAATTGTTGGGAAAAGGAAAAAAAAGCACTGAAATAACTCTGTAAGCATTTTGTTTTGACAATGTTCCTCAGGAATTCACCACATTTAGCTGGGAAAATGCTAGCAGTTAAATCTATTCAATGTCATGACATACGAAATTGAAACATAATTGCTCCTAAGTGGTTGACAACTGGCAAGTACTTTTTACGTGGATAGAGAGAAATTTATGCTATCAAATGGAAGATACTGTCAAAAGTTTGATTTTAATATAAATGAAAATGCTACACGAGGACTCAAAAGGATAAGGAAAAAAGCTCAGCAGTAACACTTTTATAACCACATATTTAAAAAGCTTTGAAGTGAAGAATCATTACATCAAAATCATTTTCCTTGAAAGATAAAAAAAAATACAGCATGAATATTAACAAGTTATTAGAATAGTGAATTTCAAAGAGTAGCAGAAAACAAGCAGCCCATGAGTGGCCTATTTTAAAGAATGTCTTACCAATCATATGGTTAGCCACATGGATTTGTATCTCTCTCTCATTCTCAAAGGTCATCTGGCACTTGATGCATTGATAGGTCTTTTTCTGTTTAATAACCAAAAAAAGATTAGAGAAAACTGCACTGTAGCATAAGGCAAGTGTGATCATGAATATAGCATGTTACGTGCTTCAACTTCCCTCCGCTGAGTCCTTTCCTACTTGTACTGCTACCGCTATGACACCAAGTTGGGCTGGGCTTTTCTGGACCATAAACACGACCTCTAATTAACAGCCTGCTTCTAGACAACTTTAATTTCAACTTTAAAAATTTCAAATGATAGTACTTGAAAGTCTGATTGACTACTTGAGCCATAACCGGATTGCTCGTGTCGTTTAACCCATGACAGTAAAACCTCTTGGAGCATGAAATAAAAGACGTTGAAAAGATCACAAAAAGATCAACTTTTTCAAAAAAAATCCATCTTTAGAGAAAGCTTAGAATACAGGAGGCAAAACTGTTAGGAAGTGGAGGAATAGAGGAAAAATACATTTTGTACAGGTCTCCCATCAAAAATCCTGAAAGACCTGCGTTACCACACAGAAGGGTTTTCTAGCACAATCTGTTGCATATTTTCTCTGTCACAAAGCCATACCGGGGAGGTTTGGCTGCAGAAATCAGGAGGTGGTGTGAAGAGGCAATTACAGGAACCATTTATTCCAATAGGGAAAATGGGGTGTGGGCTCAGGCTGACAGCGGTGCACGCATTTGAGCATCATGACAGGGAAAAATCCAAGAAATCATTTGTAGAAATGAAAATGCATATTGGCAAGTTCGACGTCCAAGTTAGGCAAAAACTAAAAAACGAATGCTAAGCTTTTGTCCACTTGCAAAACCTCTCATTTCCCAAAGCAGGACTACGGCGCTTTGGTCTAACGTGCATGTTCATCTCCTGCATGGGAACATACGATCTGAGCAGACATCTTTTGGCATGCAGTTTAGAAAAACTGGGCCTTTTGTTCCTACTTCTTCCCAGAGAATAACTCCTAGTGCAGCACTTGCCCCCAGACAACTGCTGCTTTGGCACCAGGGCAGCAGCACAGCCCCACGGCCGGAGCGTGTGGCAGGGTATTTTTGAGACAGAGTATTTGGTGGGTATTTTCTGTGTGCTCTTAGATGCGAATTATTTTTTCTTACGGCTTCCACCCCACACCTAGGTATCGAATCTGATTTTTAGGACAGCAGTGGTAAGTCGGAAGTTTTGAGCTAAACAAAGGAGTTGCTGTCACCCCCTCCACATATGGGACCCAATTTCCTTGAGCACCTGCTGAGGAAATAACAAATCAGGTGCTGCCAGGAGCTTCTTAACTACTTCCCATGTCATCAGTGGCAACAAGTTCGCCTGCTGGAGGTTAATGAACATGCTGTAATGCCACAGTAACGAATGCAACGATCTATCTATCGCTGGTATGCGGATTCCATGAATTCTGTACACAGTGTGTGCTTGCACATAGGCAGGGCTTTCTCGGCTAAAATAACAATGGGCAATTAACATGATAATAGGAAGGAGGATATACTCCATTGGCCGAAAACTGACACAGCCAACCATATAAAAGGAAATACTTTGGATTGGCTAGTTATCCCTAGGCAGCTCAGGAAAGTATCCTCCTGGAGTCCATTCTGAAATCAAGGCTGTTAATGGAAAAGCAGCTGGATTTCTGCAGCAGTGTTCCTTGGGAGTCTGTTGCGGCCGACGAGTGCAAGCACGCATACGTACACATGTATTCTCAAGCACACTGGCACACACATGCTGAGGGCTCCTAGCTTGGAAAAAAAAAGAAAGAAAAAGGAATGCAAAAAACCTTGGAAGAGAAAAATGGGTCTGGGTGGTGAATGATTCATGTGGTCACATTGAAAACTTGAAATCTTCCTCCTCTGTAAAACTTCAAAGCTGACTCAGTTCTGTGCCTTGTTCAACACTTATCTCTGTTATGAGGGTTCCCTAAGTAACTAGCTAAGAAGGACAGTATTTCAGCTCAACTCCATTGCAAATCTTTAAAGTTATATTAAACACAGACAAATGATTCATTTTTTAATTGATTTCGGTGCTTCTGAAAGCTACTTACTAACAGATCTGGAGACAGGATGTCTTTGTTTATCCACAGACCCAGTGCGAACTCCTCCACACCATTTCACAAACTTATAAAACACTCCACTTGGTGTGACCACCCCTCAGAGAAGACAGCAGACTTCAGACTTCCTGTGAATATTATCTTTAGCCTCAGCTGACACACATGCATGCGAAAGAGCAGTTTAACTGAGGCAATGGCGCTTTTGATCGGGAACCCTGCCTGACACAGAATAAGGTCAATAAATGGCTTCATACAGGCCACCAAAGAACTATGGCCTGATTAGCACCCAGATGTACATGCACGAGATTGAAGAGGTGATTTTTTGGCTCATTAATAATTGTCTTTAAAAGAATGTCACACCAATAGACTTCCATTCTCAGTAAATGGGAAGCATTAGTTTTAATACAAGGTTATGCTATTTGTGGTGCCAAATACCATCTTCTGCTACCGTTTCCTGTGGGTGTCATGACTTCCCTGACATTCGTAATGGGCTGGTTATCTCTTTTTCAAGTTCTGTCTTGCTGCGTGGTGACAACAAAGTTGCTCATATTCTGAGGATCTAATAGAGTCTAGATGACAGCATCGAGGTGGCATAAGAGACCAGATGAGCAGGCCTTCAGCTGAGAGCTCAGTCCCCATTAAGTCAAGATATTTCATTCTAACCTTGGCACAAAACAGTAGTAATAGCAAGAGGGGTTCTGCTTTCTTTTCTGAAATAACTATTGTTCCCATGGGTTTTCCAGACTGTCCTCCTTTAAATCTGGAAATGGTTTCCTGTTCTACAAAGAAAATATTCCTCCATTCAAGTGGATTTACAAGGGAAGAGAAGGGGTGGGGGGAGAACAAAGAGAAGGGATTGAATCCAAGAAAGCATGCAGGAGAAAAGGAACTGAGTAAAGGCGCACAATAGGGTTCATTCTTCCAACTTTCTATGCCACCTTCTTTGCTTCTTCAGTCCAAATAACCTAGGTGGGCTAAATAAAGTAACACCATTCAAGATGGAAATTTAACTGAAGCCTGAGCATTTGCCATTGTCAATGTTAAACAAGCATTGTTCGCGATAACTACGGTACAAACTAAGGATAAATCTGTGTAGGAGAAAGAGCAGCCTGAAACGTGACTGTTTCCAGCATTAGAAGAGGCAATGGGAAATCTCCGTACTAAACAAGCAGTCATGTTTCTAAAGGCACACACATTCCTCTAGAAGACATTAAATGAATTAATAAAACATGTTAAAACTGAAGCTCCTACGCACAGAAACATGTTCAGAAGAAAATGAAAACATTACTTCTGACGTGACCGTAACAGAACAGAAAAGGTCTTGAGCTATAGATGTGCCAGATACTGGAATGGGACTTCCACTGGAGATGTTCATTTAAAAGAAACTTCAGTGCTGTTGAGACAGAAGAGCTCCTGTAGAGCTGTAAGAATTTAACACAAACTGGAGTTAGAGCAGCCTTTCACAACTAAGGTGTATTTTATTTATTCCTCTTAGTGATATTCCATATAAAAGACCGTTGACTTGATTTAAAATCCCCTAATAATAAATCCTCTGATGCAGATGTTTCCTGTACAGGAGGCAAAAACTTCAGCCACATAGAAATAGATTTTGACCATCCTAATTTGATCCTACCTAGATATCCTATGAAGAAATGTGATTAATTCATAAATATTTATATATTTTTTGTCATAATAACATGGAAGTCAAGAAGACAGGATGCAGCAGCATCTTCAAGAGTAATGTGCTTTCTTTTACTACAGGGGTAAATCTTCACTTAAGGTGGGTTTTGCGTGTGTGTGTGTTTTGTTGTTTTCTGAAATTGTTCTGGACTTCCAGACTCTCTTCTTCCATGCAAGAAGTGTAACTGCTGGTGTCATGACTTTTGTCACATTCACAGAGGTTACATATTTTGTAGGTCATATTTTCCATTTGATAGGATTTCATCTTGCTTGTTACTCCAAAGCAGACACCCAGCATTTAAAATCGAATCTCCCTATATTTGCCTTTTCCTAATCTTCAACTGCTTTTCTGTTATAGAAAGAAAAATCAATACGGTGTTTAAAAAAGAAATGCAGAAGAGCTGAAGAACTGGAGAGAAGCAGCTCTTGCTTGGACGTCTGCAGTTACTCTATATGCATTGTACATTTAAGATAGCTCTACTAAAATGGTATGTTGCCTGTGCACGGCATACTAACAAGATGACGAGAGACTGTGTTCAACTTGCGCAGCTTCATTATGAAGCCAATGAAGTTAAGTAAACATTATTCTTGAAATGCAGGAGTTTATCCACGTTTAAAGGACAGCCTAATTCTTTGAAAACCCCTGTGCTAGCCAGACACAAAGAGCACCCGTTATCTTGAGAAACCTGAGTGAGACACCAATAGCTTCCACATGAACCGCTATCAGAATTCAGGTCTTGTACCTATAATGAAGGGTAAGATAATGAATTATTTCTAGTAACAATAATCTGTTCCTGGGATGCATACCATAAAGATCTCCGATATTAGCATATGTGCAGGTCATAGACACCTGTTGAAGGCACCATTTGCCATTGCCACAAATGCTGATTTTTCATTATCTTCTACAAAGGAACTAAGACCTTGTCCTCAAGGGATGAAATTCAAAGCATTTACCTTATTGAAGAACTTAAAACTCTCCCCTGAGAGAACAAGTATGGAAGTTCTCACTGAAAAGAGAGAGTTAAAGCAAGAAATCAGCAGCAAATGGCAACGTATTCTGCTTCTGATAGTCGACAGGAAAGAAAAGGCTGCACTTTGGCTATAGGCATGGCCGCGTGAAGAATTAGTCCTACTTAAGAGAATAAAGTGTTCAAAAGAATTTAGAAAGAAATAAAGACCTGAGAAGGAGGAAGCAGAATGGCCTAGTAGGAGCCCCAGCTGAACTCTCAGAAGGTGTCACACTGAAGGAGGGATATTTCCATTTCTTATTCTTCTGCAGGATGAGGTGCATGCACTTAGGCTTAGTCACACACCCAGAGGGAACCATATCCAGTTCTTTTACTTAAAAAAAAATCACACTTTCCTTGGTGTTTGATCAGGAGCCTGGAAGGGGGTGCTGGGGCGAGCGGGTGCCAAGGACCAGCAGCGCCATGCCCCCTGCTGCCGCCCTGTGCAGCCCCAGCGCCGAGCCAGAGCTAACAAGTCCCGTGGGGGACACGGCGACAGCGCCACCGGAGGCATCGCAGTTTGCATCCTCGGGGCATACTTAGGGTCTTCTCTTACTTCCTGAGCCTCTGATGTTGTATTCTAATGGTATTTACAGGTTCTTTTAATGTAGTAAGATGTGTTTGTGGGTGCTTTAATTAGCAGATTGACATAAACAGGCATCTATGGCTGGAATTATTCATTAGGAGTTGGGTGCCTAATTTCCTCAGATACTTTTGAAAATCTCACCCCATCATGTTTAATTAAAAATGTCAGATGATATCAATACTCAGATGTGTCTGCTGTTAGTCTCCCGAGAAGATTTCCAAAATCTACTTCTCATTCCATCTGTTCCTGACAGGGGAAGGAGTGACTTGGCCCATTCTTGAACCAGAACGTCAACAAATAATTTTAAAAGACTATAAACTGCAAATGATATTAATCTCCTGAGCAGGCTTCTGAAACCTTACTTGGATACTGCGTGCTCCCAAGCATCTTGTAAGCTAACAAATAGGAGAACAGGCTTTCTGCGAACTCCAAGGGAGAGCACGCTTCTTTTTCAAAAACATAACTTGCCTATTAGCCAGCAATTTCCAGATTCGCTAAGAAAACTGCTTCTCCTAAAGGAGGGCCATGAAGCAGTTCCTTTTAAAATCACACACACGTGCTCCAGGCATGTACGTATGCACACAAACATCCAAGCAGCCTCACAGCCTCACTCATTCAGACAGACACCCATAAGGACAGCCTCTCTAGCACAGACATTTGTTTTCGCTGAGAATTTGGGGGGAATTCACTACAGTTTTCCTCACAAGTTCCTGTATCCTCCTGCTGGTGTTTATTTCCCTGGTAAGAAATCATCACTTTCGATGAGTATGACAAATCAGATTTTTTTCCTTTGGGAACTCAGAAGGTCTTTTTTCATGGATATGCCCCAGTTTTTCCAGATCTGCCAGTTCAGTAGCTTCAGAATTCATGGACAAACTCAATCCTCATCATTCATGAGCACATGGATGTGTCTCAGCTCTCTGTTGCTAAATCTAGGGCAGCTTTATGATAAAAAATCTCATGTTCTGCCACTAGGAATCTAGGAGCCTGTAAGACTGAACAAAATCCACTTTCCTATGTGCATTACTCTACCCTTCTTTCTGTTTTTCTTGTTCAAGTAATTTTATAAAATGGCAGTTAAAGAAAAAAAAAAAACAGGACCTCAAATCAGTTCTCAGTCACGTTAAAAAGCTACACTTTATCCCTGTGACGTATCAAAGTTCAGCTGTACTTACTCTGGGCACAGGAGATGTCTGGGTACCTTTCCTTTGGCCACTAGTCTCAGGCGTCAGGTCCCGGTGGTCTACCTGAATGTGGCTCTCCAGGTCTTCAGCACTTTCAAATTTGACACTACACTCCGGACACCTCAGACTGCCACACGGTCTCTCATTCACCTCCTGCGGGGTCAAGGCCAAAGACTGTCCGTTGGTGCTCCTGGTCATGCACCCAGCACACAGGCCATAGGGAAGGCCGTTCACATCCAATTTTACCAAGTCCTGCTTATTTCGGAATTCTTTCAAGCACAACGCACACTTGTAGAGTTTTTGCAAGGCCTGGCCGTTGGGCGAGGAGGTTGCAGAGTTTCCTGCCAATTTCTGCATGTGAAACGTCCCATGAATTTTCAGCTCAAGCGTAGAGGTGACCGTCTGCATGCAGACAACGCAGCGGAACCCGGTGAGGGAGTTTCTGAGGTCTGGATGCATCTGGCAGTGCTCGATAAACTCCTCCTCGCTCTGCAGCGGCATTTTGCAGATCCGACACGTTCCCGTATCCAGACTCTTGCTGTGAGTGACCTTGTGCTCGGTCAGGGTCAGGAGCGATGGGAAGCGCTCGCCACAGATGGGGCACATGTAGTGCTTCGCTGGACCTCGGTGGGTCTGCATGTGCTCTCTCAGGCCGTTTTCTGAGAAAAAGGTCCTTGAGCAGATATTACACTTGTGGCTGCCTTTGATGAATTCCGCTTTCTTCCTGGAACAGTCATCCTCCCCGGGCCGGATGTTATGATCTCTCAAACGATGGTTCTGCAAGAGGACCTCCATCGTATAGGCAGCCCCGCAGATGTCACAGCCGTACATGGGCTCCGAAGCATCTACGTCATCCTCACTGGCTTCGTGGCTGTTGGAAGTATCTGGGTTCTTCATCAGCATGTTCTGGATATCTGCCCCTTCCGTCTTCTTATTGGTTGGGGTCATGCCATTAGCTGTCCCATTTTCAGCGCTGGCATCAAAAACACAATGTTTCTCCCGCAGGTGTTTTTCAAGCAAGATGATGGCATGAAAAGCTTTGCTACAGAACTTGCAGTTGTATTTCTTGCTGTGGGTTGTGATGTGGCACTGCAGCTCTACCTCCGTGCTAAACGTCTCACCGCAGAAGATGCATTTGTGAGACTTGGACGGATTCCCCAGGTGACTATGCTTCACATGGATTTGGAGATCCACCTCCTTCCTAAAATCCCAGTTACAGGCTGTGCAGCGATACATCTTCTTTTCATTGCTGTGCTTGACTGCCAGATGCACTTGGATAGATACCTTGGAATCAAAAACTTCTTGGCAAAGGGTGCAGTGATACAACACAAAAGTATGCATGTCCAACAAATGCTTCTGCAAATCATCCACCGAAGAAAACTGTTTGTCGCAGCTCTCACACACATAATGAGTTGAAGTTGTCATGTAATGTACAGTGAGATGTTGCAGAAGAGACTCCTGGGAATCAAAGTCTTCTTTACACTGAGGGCAAGACTGTTTCCTCAACAGCAACTCCAAATGCAACTTTAAATGGGTTTGAAAACTTTCAAAATTTGAGAACTTTAGATCACACTGATTACACGGGTATTCACCGTTAGACACTGAGTTGACACTAGCAGAAAGCCGTTGCCTTTTAGGGGAAGAGACTTCAACATCAGAAGAAACTGGACTCTGCTCTGCTTTTGACTTCTTATTGTGTGCCAGAGGAATGTTCTTGTGGTTTTCTTTAATATGCTTTGTAAGCTTCAGGATGGAGCCAAAAATGGGGGAGTTTGTGCAATAAGGGCATGAATAAACTTCCATAAAAGACTGTGTTGGCTGAATGACAGGGGAATCCAGTTTTGAATTTCCTACATTGCAGTGAGTCTGCTGAATATGCTCAGTCAAGGTTGCTTCGGTCAGAAAGCCCATGGAGCACTGGTTACAGAAGAAAGCGTTGTTGCCATCTTGAGGGGTAGCATTTGGGCCACAGTGAGTAATACGGATGTGTTCCTGCAGGCTGTTGATATCTGCAAACATCTCAGGGCAGTAGTTACAGTGAAAGGCAGAAATGTTGCTGAACTGCATCATAGGATAGGCATGGTTTTTATGCACCTTTCTCACGTGTTCATTCAAGTTGTACAGCGTAGGCATGGAATCAAGGCAGATCTGGCACGTGTGGCTTTGCTGAGGTTTGTCTGCATGAATGGTCTTCAGGTGGATCTCCAGAACAGCAAGGCTGTTGAAGTCACGCTTTGAGCAGTACGGGCAGCTGTAAGTAACTTTAGACCAGTTCTGGCCCTCCTCTCTGTCCACAGACCTGATTTTCTTCTGTCCTCTCAAAGGCTTGAGGGTCGAATCTGGGGTGGAACCTCTTTCCACTGACGCACTGGAGTCAGGCGTTGCGCTGCTCATGGACGCCACGCTCCCCAGGACGGGGTCGGGGCTGATGCTGTGATTGCTGGAGTCAGGTTGTCTGTGGCTGTCCAAGTGGCAGTAGACTTCCTCCACCGAAGAAAACTGCTCTGGGCACATAGGGCACTTGTGTTTTTTGTTGGCATGGGCTTGATGAATGTGTGAGAGCAGCAAGTTTTCGTCTGAAAATACTTCAGGGCAATGAATACACTGCAAATCTGCCTTCTCGGAAAGCTGTGGGTGGCGTGTCATTACGTGCTTCTCCAAATCTTCAGTCTGACTGAATGTCTCTTCACAGTAATCACACATAAAATCATCCTTCTTCACCTCTTTCTCAGTCTTTGCCATATGTTCCTTGTTCTTTTTATGAGCTTGCATGTGACTCTGCAATGAGCTGGTAGATGAAAACCCACGTTTACACACAGTACACTTGAACGGTTTGCTGGAGCTGTGGGTTTTCAGATGAATTTTGAGGTGGTCGCTGCGAGAGAACGCGGCCTCGCATTCGTGGCAGTGGTACTTTTTATCCCCCGTGTGAAGCTTTATGTGGCGATCCCTACTTCTCTTGTGCTTAAAAAGCCGGCTACAGTAGGTGCATTTGAAAGGTAGTTTGTCACTGTGGATCTGCTCGTGCCTTTTAAGGTAGCTCAGGCGAATGAAGGACTTATCACAAAACTGACAGGGATACGGCAGGCCAGTCCCCCCTTCCTCCTCCCCGATGCCGAGATCACACCCATCTCCTATCATCTGAGTGGGTGATGCAACATCTTTGCTGGAGGGAGATGAAGCCACCCAGGAGAGTTGTGGGTCGTCATCACCATCTGTAATGGGAAAGCAGAAAGGAGATTAAAAACAATTCCCAGTGCATCTGTGAAATAAGGACAAAGCTCTCAACAACACTATGGGCTTCTGCTACTACAGCGTAAAAAAATCAACTCAGAAAAAAAAGAGTATCTCTTGAATTTCAAAGGAGGTTTGAGAAAGACAAATTAAAATATATTTGCAAACATAGTTCACAGATATACAACCACAGAGTATTAATAACAAGCATTTTTCTTTAGCAGGTTTAGCACCTGCTCACTGTACTGTAAAGCAATAAACAATGAATAAAGAAAGCAAAACGCAATGTGCAACGAAGCAATACAAACGTTTTGGAAAGCTGCAGTATTAAGTGATCACCTGTGATTTTGTGGGTCTTCTTAAATGCTACATGGAGATGACTTTAACTAATGTCCCCATTAAACAAAATCCTTCAGTTCTGTCTCCAAACTGTAATAGAATTAAAGGCTGCTCAAAAGCAAGCAGATTCAAACACCTATGTGAAATACAACACCAGACCTGAGGCAGCTTGACAAAATCGGAGAGCTGCATCATCACCTCATCCATTCACAGGAAACGTAAGGTTGCCTGCTTGGTGCAAAACCAAACTAACAAATTAAAAACAAACAAACTAACTAACTAAACTAAAACAGAAATGATCACTGGAGATCTCCAGACATCACAAAACAATCAGCTTCAGGAGACAACAACAATGGCTCAGCCCTCGTTTAATGACTATTTCCTTTGCTCAATATGAGGCTTTGGAAAATATTTTACAATTTTATATTACCAAAAAGAAACACAGGACCATCTCCAGCAGCAAAACACTCATTTTAGGAAGAATACATAAAGTTTTGGCAGCTCTCATAAACGGAGTTGTTAACGAGAAACAGAACAAAGTTCGAATATCCTAATCCCCATAAATGCGGAGATGTTGAGCGAAGCACAAATGCCACTGCCCTGATACAAAACTGATCTGTGGAACGAAGCAAAACCAAAACCCGGGTAAGCGGGGGAAGGCGCTGACCACATATATATTTGGGGATTCAAAAAGGAAAGCAGTTCTCCAGATGCGCTGTCCTTATAAAGCATTTAGTGCTCCTCCTTGAGCTCTTACTAAAACAAACCCATAAAACCTCCCCAGCCGCGCACAGAGGCTGCCACACGCGCACTTCTCCTGCCTGCCAGCCCACGGCCACCGCTCGCAGAGCAGCACGTGGGAGCGGGGGCTCAGGGAAGAGCTGCCTTAATGGGGACATCACCGCGGCAAGGGGCTAGGTCCTCCGTCGCCGCTCCCCTTGTCAGGACCTCTCTTTTCATCCCCCGGCCTCAGGCTCCCTGCTGAAGGCTCCGGCAGCGCCTCCAGCCCCGGGCGGCCTCCTTCCCGGGACGTGCGTGCTGGGTGCCTGCCCTGCCGCCCCTGCAGCCAAATTTCCTGCTCCAGAGCGATGCCGGCCACAAGGAACGCGCTCCCTCCCAGCCCTGAGCGAGCACCCACTTTTTAACACCCCCCCAGTTCCTCGTGCTCGGCCAGCTCCTAAAGCGCCGGCCGGGAACCACCGATCTCCACATCAACTTTCCCAGCCTTCCTTCTCCCAGCCTCTCCCTGCGGCTGTAACAAAGCCCGGCTTTCCAAGCTCCAAGCCACCTCGCCGAGCGCTCCTGCCTGCCACCGCAGCACCGTTCAGTCCCCAAGGAGCCCCCGGCCCCCGCCTGCCCCCGGCCCCCTTCCCCGCCGCCAGCAGCCGCCTCCGGGCCCCGTCCCCACGGACCCGCGGCCACGGCCCCGTCCGTCGCGGGCAGGGAAGGAGGGAGGGAGGCAGCCGGCTGCCAGGGCCTGGATTAGGGGCCCCGGGGAGGTGCCGGTAGCTCGGGGCTGGCTAATTCCCTGCTCTCGCCAGCTGGGCTCCCCCAGGGGCAAGGAGACAAAAGGGAGCACGAGGGGGATGCTGGGCCCGAACTAGGGCAGCACATGTTGCGCGTGCTGCCGCCGCGGCTGGCTCTGCCGGGAAAAGAGGAGAAAAACAACAGCGGGGGAAGGAGAGCACACGGCCGTTGTGTTATTTACTACTCTGCTTTGCTGGCTGAGATTTGAATACTAAAAAACGTCCGCTTTGCAGAACTGGGTAGAAAAATAAATGGATTTTATACATCCTCCCTTTTGCAACCAGGCTGCTCGCACCTATTGCGGGCACTGGGCTGCAGAGGAACGACCGCACTGGGGGAGAGCTCAGAGCACTGAACACAGCTTCGGTGAATAAAGCTGCGGGGTTCAGCCTTACACTGAAGGTGCCAGGGGCCAAGCTCAGGTACCACAGGCTGGGCCAGCTCCTTCAGCTGCGCTGCTTTAGACACGCTTGTGCCAGCCACTAAGTTGGCAAAATCACACAAATGTTGTACAAGTTCTCTTTTTCCTCTGAAACGAGCCAATCTAGCTCAAAGTGCATTCTAACAGTCAAAGAACAACAGCCCCCCTCCAGATGCTGCTCTTCGGACATTTGGGGCTGTTCAACAGCCAAAGCCAAGGAAGGCTGATGTGACTCGGTGAGCGGTGCAAAGACGTCGCTGCGCTGCTGCGAGCTGGACTCACAACAAGTAACATTGCTCCGGCTGAAACGCGGGGTTTGTGGCAGGAAGGGAAGCGCTGACACACACAGCTGAAAGCAGAGTCCTTCTGTTAGCCTGACTGAGACCTTTCACCGCTTTTCATGTTTAACTTCTTTTTCTCGCGCTGTTTGCTCATTCTTTGACAGGTTAAAAAGCATTGGGAAGCTTTAAGCCCCAGGTACTGCCTACCTTGACTTCCTCACAAACAAGATACTAAATTCCAAAGTGCCTAAAACTGCAGAAATTAAGGAAGAGTCATTATCATTAATCTCTTTATTGAATGAAAAACAGCCCTGTTAATTTTAACTCGCCATTTTAACTTGAAGAAAAGACCTATAATGAACTGAGAAGGAAATTCTAAGGTGTTTTACCAGAGCAATATCTGACTGGGAGGATATATATTAGATGTAGTGTGACATGTCTGGCAGTGATGGCTAGAATAATAATTCTACATTAATGCAATCAAAGGAATGTAGCAGAATGAGAAAAATCACTTTCAAAAAGGAGATTAAAGTCATTAAAAATGGCTAATCCTGCAAAGGGGGACTGGTCTAAAACAGGGAATCGCATGGCTGGTGCAAGGCTTTTGTCAGTTGCGTGTAAGAGAATCAAAACAAGTATTAAAAGGAGAAGAAAATTCAATAACAAGTTTAATTAGGAAAAAAATAGCATTGAGGAAGCTTCAGGATGTCAGTGGTTTCCAGGATGTATGTGTGGGTCACGAAGCTTAAGGGGCCAAAGTTGATAATCAATCTCCAAGTGGTACAGTAATTTAGCAACTTAACGTTCAGCACGTTTATGGGACTGCAAGCATTTATCATCATCACTGAGGAGCTAATTCCAGCCTCAGCGCATTCAATAAATGTATTTTGCCTTCTAATAAGAGCAATTTGGCCAAACTGCAGTATAAATCATACTTCATTCTCTGTTTATCTTCCAGATAACACGAGCCAAGTTCAGAAATATACACATGAAGCTAAAAGAAATAAAATCAAGTCTTAAAAAAACATGGTCTCTTTTAGGACGGGGAGTAGCACGTCACAGAGCGCCAGAAGCGAGCAGCGCTGTCCCCTCAGCATACACCGATGGTGATATATTTATTAGTTCATTTCTATTTGTTTGCTACAATACAATTTCTTAGTCCCTGCAAATCCTTCTCCCTTCACTCACTGCGTGCATTTGAAGGTGGGATGTTCCGTGTTGGCTATGAGACATGCACCCTGGCAGGATTTAGGAGGAAGACAGAGTGGGACCTGGCAGCTCACCCGTGCCTGACCTTTGCTTAAGAGAGGTGTGACCAAACTGCCTGCTCCCCACGCTGTCTCCCCAAGCCTGGAGGGCTCGGGTCGCTCTCTGGCAGGGCTACCCCCGCAGAACAGGAGGCCAGCTCCATCCAGCTGGTTTCGGGGCAGACAGCAGCATGAGCTGAGCACTGCGGGGCTCAGAAGAGACCACAAAACCTGCCTAGGCAGCAGCTAAATAGCCAGGGTTTGGCCAAGGAGACAACTTCAGAGACTCTCCTCCTGAGAGGACAAGAAGCCACAGAGGGCAGCTTTGGGAGGTGCTCCTATTCCACCAGGTTTGTTCCTCTAGCACTGAGCTAGTACGCCAAAGCAATTAAGCATTAACAAAAACAAACCCCAAAAACAGCTCCTGAGAAAAAGATTGCTGTTTGATTTAGGTTCAGATTCCCGGTTCTTTCAGAGCCTCTCCATGACACCTAAGTTAAAACGCTCAAAACACTCACATTGTGTATGACAACTGAAAGGTGGTGGAGTTCTGACACCCCCCAAAAAGTAAGCTCCTTTCGAAAACAAGCTTGGTATCAGGAGACATGCTCACAAACTGTCTGTGTCTCAGTTCCTCACGTCCGTGCTAGGGAAAAGCCATCTGCTGCTCAAGGGCAAATTGTAGGGCTTACTTCTGCATAGCTGTGAAGCCCCGAGACATCCTCAGACAGAAGGCCTGATGGAAACACTACCAATTTCAACAATTATTATTATCACAGATGCTTATCTACGAGAATACAACACAAAGATTGAGAGAAAAGGAGTGAGAAATCCTCACTAGTGGTTATAGCAAAATTTGAACTGCTCCACTACGCATTAACGCCGAGGATAGATCATTACAATGGATTATGGTAAGAACCTCACACAGCATACGCTGTTCATTTACACTGCAGTGCTGGTGTGAAATAATGCAAATCAAGTTTACGTACCAAATGTTTTAAGTTTCAATGTTTTCAGTGCACTGTAACAGCTTATTTTATTTTTTTCTTTTTGGAGTGTTTCGCCCCATTTTCCTGTGCATTTCTCGCACAGAGATGACAAAGTAAATATTAAAAAACTGCACTAATATTCCAATCCCAGTTTTGATGCACAAGTTGACTTCACCGAATGCCTTTGCTCTTTGTCACAGAAGGCAGTGGTGGACTACGAATCACCAGCTCTTGGGGCAGTGATGGCACTTCGTGCCGACACCGCACCTGTCGGAGCAGCGCCGCAACCAGTTGGGCTGTGTCTGAAAGCCGGCGTGCAGGGGCACTCCAACAACAGACAAGAGCTTCTACATCTTAGCATTATCCCTACAGAAATATCACGTAACTAGCCCCAGAACTGCTCAGCCCATCCTCACCTAGGCGTAAGAGAGGCATGGAAGCTCAGGCTGCCCCGAAGAGCTCCGCATGCAACTCAGGAACATCGGCTTCTTCACAAAGCGGTCTCGATACTTGTCTGATTTCAAGGCACTGTTGTATTTGTATATCTGTTTATAGGTATATAATGCTCGAAGTGAAACTGATGGGATAAAGAAGCCTAGGAGGCGCTAATACGAGGGGCACCGCCAGCAGTTCTCTCGTGACTAGAGCAGAATGCCGCGATCCCTGTTGGCACGCTAATGCGGCGGGCATTTGTGGTGCGCTGAATTACCAGCACTTACCGACTCCTCCTGCAACTTCTCAGCTTTGCACTGCCTTTTTTAAGCAAGGTTTTTAAAGCAGAAGGGAGGATGTCTGGCTCAATGGAAAATACATATCATCTAATTTTTCTTCTCATGAATAGAGCAACCTGGTATTTAGAATACCAAATCAGCACAAGACGTCGCGCAGAATTTCAAACGTGGAATTTGCCGGGATGCCTGCTGCAGATAGACTGTTACACACGGCCAGGTTAAACCTAGCCGTCTTTGTCTAAACCTTTCTTTTGTGATCAAAGATGCAGTTAATTAGTCTTTTTTTACGCCGCAAGTTAAAAGAACACAGAAAAATGTCTATTGAAGCTCAGCTGATACACCGAAACTTGTTAAGTCAGCGTTACCCATCCTGAGCCCTGGTCTCCCATTAGCAAGGATGTCAAGCCTCAATAACGGCCATCGATGGGACGAGACTTAATTTAACGCAGATGATAAAACCAGAAAGTTACTTTTAGCATTGTTGTTCTTACATCAAACAGTCTGGATTTTAGAGGTGACAAAAAATGAATGGATCACTGAATAAGTTATTTCTCACCTCAATAAATGGCATAATAAGGGGTGGAGGAGAAAGTTTTATGTTAGATCTAGGAATAAACGAAATGCTTTCAGGGTTGAATCACTGTTTTTCTTTACTCCCTTTGGAAAAGCAGCAGATACCGTATTCTGCTGTGCATCATGGACTTGGGACTGAAAACAGCTGCACTCTAATTACATGTAAAGTGTACCAAAACATTCCTTTTATCACAGACTGTAAATCTGTTAGCATCTGTCTCTCCTTTGTTTCTTCCACAAGATACAAGCTTGTTTCTACATTTTTCTCACCTGTAGCGGTGATTAAAATTCATTATAAATGAAAGGAGTGAACACTAAAACAAGTTCCTCTGTGTACAGTTCTAAACTCAAATTAGAAACAGCTGTTTGCTAATTCATGCAGTGATGTTTTGTCGTGCTCTGTGAATCAATAATAACTCACCCTATTTCTCCAGAAATGTTAGGATTAGACGTAGGTTTTGCTTAGCCATTTGCTCTTCAGAAACGCTCAAATACACATTCTGTCTTTTTTAAGCGAGATTAGAGGCTGGTACCGGCAGAATCATCAATGAATTAACGGGAAGATCTTAATAGCTTGCTGCTCGTGCTTACCCTGCTTCCTAGAGGGTCCTGTGCCATTCTTGCCGGCTTTGATACCTACAGAGCATTTAGCAAGACGGCTTATTGTGAGACGGATGTGAAAGAACCAGACCGTATCGGGGTCACCTGCACGCGTCGTGGATGCGACAGTCACACAGAGAACACTGTAAAATCAGAGGCTGGGCTACGACACGCACAGCTTCCAAACACAAGGAATGACAAAGCCCTTAGGAAAACAAACCAAACAGAATAATTACTTATAATAATTACTTATTAAATTAATTATAATCAATGGCAATACTTAGGCTAATTGTTAGTACTATTTCTCCATCCTGTCTTAGCAGAGCACAAACTTCAGATGACCCTATTGGCCTCACAGTCCCACAACTCTATTCTGCACTTCTTGCTCCTGGATGCCAACATCTATCATGATTTCAACACTAGATTACACAAAACAAAGAGACAAGACACAGTGGTTAAGGGCTTCGCCTGCTTCATTTTGTATCTAAGCCCCCAGACGCAGGCTGCCTTTGGAACAGCTGCGGCGGCTGGTTCTCAGCGCCTGCCCTCGCTGCCGCAGCACGCGGGGAGCACCGGGCCCTCCAGAGCTTGGGGACGCAGCCCGGGGCGGTGGAAGAGCATCACCCCCCACGAAGCTCCGTGCCATACACACGAGGGAAGTCCTTTTCCCAGTTAGAAGTGAAGAGGCGTTGCCTTCCTCCTGTTTTGTTGCTGTAAGCGGTAACAGGGTGCTCACTGCACAAACCCTGGTATCAAGACTCAGAGGCACCGGAGGAGACACGGCCAGCAGAAGAGCCCTTCTGGTGGGATGAAGCGAGACTGCCAATTCCCTCCCGGACATTCAACCAGGCTGCTCCTGCATGCAGCAGGCACCTGCTCTCCGGCTGCTCAGCCGAGCACCCGCGGCACGTGGGGTCTGCCAGCCTCAGGATCTGTCCCTCAGTTCACACCTGGGCCGAGCAGCAGCAAACCAGTCTAGCCTGGAGAAGCTCAATGAACACTGAGACCAAAATTAACAAGTGTCGGACTTTTTCTCCACGAACTGGCCAAACCAGAGTGATTTCATTGAATGCTTTACTGTGCTCATTTTCATGTCTCTGAATTGTACTTCCAAGTGAAGATTAAGTCATCAATTACAATCCATTAGGCTCATTCATGAAACTCATTTCAGGGTCAGATTCTGAGCAGCGAGCAGGGAACCTGGAAGCTGACAAAGGCAGGCAGCGCTTTCCGCAGGATATTCAGCTTGAAGCGAGTCAGAGCTTGTTTTGATGGCGTGGGCAGCAGATTGGAGGAGCAAGAGCCTTTAAAACTGGGGCAGTGGCAAACTAGGACAAAGAGAGTGCTGCCAAGCCCTCTCAGATAAGCTGCTGTTACTGCTAGGACAAATGTGTGTCTACTACTGTGCTGGCAGCAATAGCAGAGCGGTGTTTCTACTTCTGCAGAGCTCTGTTCCAACTGCTTGGCCACGTATCAACTGAGAGCCAAAAGAACCACAAAGGAGGAAGAAAACTGGGTCCGGACACCACAACTGCTCTGCGTCTTCTGGGTGGGGTCACCAAAAGTGACTGCCTGGCTAGGATGGTTTTCGGTGAGCAGATCTTCAACTGGATGCTACGCAGTGACCTGGCCTCCTGCCATCCCTGCCTTTAACGTAAGAAAATTCTTTCCCAAGAACAGATTTTTGCTAAGTGGGTATTTTCCATCAGTGCTCAGCAGAGGCTATACCAATTGCCATGTTCCCAACCTGAAAAACCCTCGTGTTTTAAATCGCAGTCCTGCACAGGACTTTACTGCCAAGCTTTCCGGCCAGAAGAATTTAAAGCTGGTCGTATTATTAGAGCAAGTTGCAGGGGAAAATAAAACCAGCTTGTTAAGTTAGAAAGAGTAGGCTGTTCCAGGCTCTCATTTTGATCTAGGTGGGAAAACTGTGACGCACTTACAAACTTAATAGGTTGACGTAGATGATGAATAGGCCTAATGCTGAAAAACACATGTTGGCTGAAATTACTCAGCAATAAACAAACGGTAAAAAACAACAACATCCGGATTTTGTACTGCCTTCAAAGAACTGGGGAAGGAAAATCAACAAATTACATGGGACAGGCGGTATCAAGTAACCCGCTTTATAGTTATGCATATGCATTATTGGCCTGATTTCCAAACGTGTTGTGTATTCACATCAACCCCACTGAAATCACCAGCAACGGCGGCTGCCTAACCCTTCTGAAACTCCAGGTGACAAACATTAAACCTAGCCAGACCTACACGGAGTGCTTTCAGAAAGGCGCACACATTCCCTGTCCCCGTCATGAATTCACCGTCAGGATTTCATGCGGACGCGGTGAACGGAAACGAAGACGCCCTTGCGAGCCTCCAGCTCGCAGGCCGACAAGCAGCAGTAGTTATTTACGCAGGTCTGGTCCGCGCAGCTCCTCCAGGCCTTCACCCGACCAGATCCGGGGGGGCTCCCATGCCCCAGAGCCCCCCGCGGGTACGCCTGCAGCTAAGGCTCCGTCCCACCCCAGCCTGCAGACGGGGTTTGCTCCAGGTAGGCAAACCTGCTCCTCGGGGAGTGCTACGGCACAGTACTATTAGTCAAGACTCCGGGCTTGCTACAGTGAACAAGGTTTTTAAATATTTCATTTAAAACTTAAAAAGAAGACCTGCAAATGTAAAAGCACCCTGTTGAATACTGAGCACGTTCCTGAGTATCACTTGGTTAACCGTCGGTGATGAATCTATTCGGTGTCTGTGAGAGGCCCGAGGGGAATGGCACTGAGGCCGGAGAGGAAGTTCTCCGCCCATCAATACCCGATAGAAATGACTGAAAGGTTTAAAAGGGAACCAGCTATAGATTTGGGGCTATGCAAGATGCAAGCCAAACCGTGCGGCTTGCCTGGGAGGGACGCGTATTCCACGCTGCATGGTGACACGACTTTTTTTTCGCTCGCAGCAAGCAGCATTTTAAATACCAAGCGGCTTTGAGATAAGCAAGCCAACAAAAGCGTTGGCCAGCCGGTAACCACCCCTCCCGGCACACCAGTGCTCCCCCGCAGCAACCGTGCCACGCGGGAGGCCTTTCGGGTTGAGCCGGCGGTGACCTGGAGCCTGTGCTCTGCCGACTCGCCCTGTGCCGCAGCACAAAGCCGCGCGCCGAGAGCTGCGGCCTCCTTCCAACAGGTCTCTGCCCTGCTGGCAGGGTACAGCGGCCCTTGTGCCCTGCCGAGAGGTGCACCGAGCCCAGCAGACACCTCCCCTTGTGCTGCAGGAGCATTGCCCGCATCGGCCCAGAGCACATCCCACAACGGGACGGCGCTTCCCCTGACAACGCAGACTTCCTTCTGAGCGCGTGTGCTGCTGCTGTTTTTTTCTCTCCTTCCTGCAAATGTGGACTGCTCAATTTGTTCTAGTTAGTGACTGTCTCTGTGCCTCAGCCACAGGCACACCAGAGTGAATTTATAATGAAGGAAGGTGTAGGGCACAATTATTTGATTAACTGGGATTAAAATTAAGGTTGGAGTGGGCCCTGAATCATCTCTATTTATCCCTGAGGAGAAGGAGGGCCAGCAAACATTTGGCACTTGCACATAAACACCTCTTTCCCCACCATCCCTCCCAAACAGCACTCCTTCCACCTGAGAGCACTCTCACACACATCGGCACCGATATCACGGAGTTCAAGGGAATGAAGGGAAAGGTTTTGTTCAACACCTTCCTCCCGAGCTCTACCCACACCACGCGGAATGGTTACACAAGGAGTATCTGGGGATGCTAAGGAATGAGGAGGCAGTGGGGAGAGAGAGAGTGAATTACCTTGAAGAGGTGCACCCGGGTATGGCAGGTACACCAAGCATTCGGCTGCCTGTCGGGGAGCCCACTGAAATAAGGAGCGGGTGGCAGCTGGAGGTGGGCCTTTGGGTGGGACAGGGGCCCCGCGGAGTTACAAACCAAAGCAGTAACAGCAACGCAGCAAGGAACAAAATCACAAAACCTCTCGTTTCAGAGAAACCAGGTATCTGAGGTTTGTTACAGACACGGGCACCTCCAGAACCAGGTGTGTCCAAGAAATGCTCTCCGGACGGCTGATGGCTGGAAACACCACCACTCCCTGAGTCAGGTAACGAGCTGGGGGCCGTGTTGCTTTCCCCAGATGTTTGGTACCAGCCCCTGGATCTCCAGTGTGGGATGTCTCATATGCGGAAGAAATCGTGTCCCATCTCTACTGTCCTAACGAGTGAAAACAGTGGCTTCAAGGTGTATAATGCACGCTGACCGCTGAGGAGAAATGCCAGGAAGCTGGACAAAACTGAGTACAGAATTTAAATGTTTTTGGAAAATAAAAAACTATTGGTTTCAGAACCAATGGGAGGAGTTTTAAAGCTCAGCCTAGCTCCACTTACACAAACCCTACCCTCCTAAATACCTATGAATACTGAACACTCACACCTTTAGCCAGAATAAATACTTGCGACCCTGAATTTTATTCCTTCCCTCTTCCACTCACTTCGAAACACAGGAGCAGGAGCACCGAGAACTATGCGAGTGCCAACCCTGGCTCCCCATCTAGACTTTGTTCTCTTTCTGTGTTTAAGATAGGAGTGCAGTGGCTGTCTTCTGCCAAAAACCAGAAACGCCACCTCAGTCGTGGGGCATCCGAGTACAAAATTCATCCTCCGAGTAGTAAACATTGGCTTAACATAATGCAGTAACGACATGACTTGGAAATAATCTACTTTAGAGGTCAGGGTCCTGGATCACTGAGAGCTGATTCTTAAAGATATATAAGACCTTAAAACCAAACCAAACCATTTTTTCCGTTGTCTAGGATTACCACACCTTCCGCCTTTAGATTTACTACGACAATAACCACGGCATCAAAAGGTTACAACAGGGTGTCTACCCTGAAGTCGCTGTACTCAAGCTGAGAGTGACTCCATCAGTTCTTCAGCTGGACTGAAGCTACTGAACCTGATGGGATTTTTCCCCTCTGTGTTGCTCCGTACCCAAACATCCATTTTGCAGCGCGGGGGGCTAACAAAACAGGAAGCAGAGGCGTGGGCACTAAAGGAGGGGCCATTGTCAGTGCCCAGAAATATACCACGTCGGCCAGCTGCCCGATTTGTTCAAAAACGTCAACCGAGCCCACGCTTGATAGTTTCACTCTCTGTTCCATCTTTAACCATGTTATTATCTTTCTAACGTCATTAGAGAAGCTTCCATCGCAGCCACGGGAAGGCAGACAGCCCCTAACAGATTCCTGTCTGAATTTTTGTGCAAAGTGTGATCAGTAACAATATTTACCATGTACAGTAATTATGAAAAACTGTGAGATTGTGTAATTATGTATTTTAATTACATGATCTGATTAGCTTTTTTAATCACTTCATAAAAAGAAAGGAAATTCACCGAGGTTGTCAGAAAGTTAATAAAAATAAGGTAATTCACGGCTAAGGCTCACCATGGTGCCTTTCTAACTACTTCCTTGCTACACCCCACTGTGCCTAGGTATTGGAGGTCAACTATAAGGATTAATTTCCTCACTTTTATTAACTTTGGTGACAACATCCATGCTCTTTTGGCATGGGTTTTTTTGCTTGTTGTTTGTTTGTTTCATTAGGAAATGTTTTTCATTTAGCTGACTGATATTTTAAGAGACAACAGGCTCTTTGAAACCAGCAGCCTGGTTGATCTGAGGCTCTTCACAAGAGGAGCCTTCCCTGTCCCTGTCCCTGTCCCTGTCCCTGTCCCTGTCCCTGTCCCTGTCCTGTCCCTGTCCCTGTCCCTGTCCTGTCCCTGTCCCTGTCCCTGCACCACCAGGCCCTTGCAGTCGAGGCTGGCTGGCAATATTGCTAGCTCACGCTAAACCAGGGCCCCTGCCATGCACAGAAGTCATCCCGGCGCTGCAGCAGCAAGAAGGAAATCAGCCCCTGGAGTTGGACGGATGGCGGCAGGCAGCTGAGCCCAGGGCCGCCGAGCAGAGAGGTGGCAGCAGCAAAAGGCACGGTTCCTGCAGGAGCCCGAGGAGCAGGAGAAGAGGTCTGCCAGCTCCAGGCCCAGAAATCTCCCCAGGATGCACAGATTGCCCCTGGGAGCTGTCCCGCTGCATTCACGGGCTGGAAGGAGGGGACGAGAAGCCTTCTCCCACTCCCGAGGCAGGCCAGAGCACGTGTTTCAGCTCTGGAAAACACTTTTTTCTAACTTTTGGATGCTATTCTGCTCTAAGGAAACATTTTGTTTATATCCAAGCTGGGATTCTATAATGTAATACTTGGCTATCGGATCGAGCAGCTCTGTTTTACTCATTTTCGTCTCCCTCTCTTCCCCCTTCTTGCTTTTCCTCCTCTCCCTCTTTACCTTTCGACCGCCTCTCCCTCGATTCTCCAGGGAGCACAAATCGCTCCGGTAGGTTTAGTGGGCTGATGAGAGCAGAAATTTAACCGAGGTACGTGTGCAGAGGTCTGGCACCTCACAAGCTGCCACAGTGAAGGCCACGCAGGCTGCCCTGGCTGTGACCCGCGGGGACAGCCACGGTGCCTCCCGCTGGCGCCGGGCCTCGCGCTGCCTGCTGCGGGCTGACGGGGCTGCTGGACGCCGACGGGCCGAGAGCGCTCATCTCACGAGACCTTCTGAATATTGTAACCGAGCTGACGCAGAACGCGTTCACTGGGAAGGGAAATCATGCTCCCAGAAGGAAAAGACCAGGAAAAAGCCTCCCTTTTCGAAGAGAAACCTAAGCCAGCTTCAGGGCAGCTATCGCTTAGGTTTTCCTCTCCCATTCAGAAGACTTGCACTGCGTCCTCCCAGCGCTGCCCCACCCAGGCAGAGCGCCACGACGCTGCTCCAGCAGAACAGGGGCAGAGGAGGGTGGAGGAGGAGATGCTGCAGCTTGCTTTCAGTCCGTGGAAGCCACCTCGAAGGGCACCAGCGCCCCTGAGCAAACGGGCTGCTCGTGCCATGTGCCCAGCGGCTGCCTGTGAAAGGGCCCCGAGAGGGGTAGGGCACAACCAAGCCTTTGTACAGAGAATGGGAAGCATCGTGGGCAACAACGGGACCCCTTCTGCTTTATGCAGCGTCTGCTGTTACAGATTACATGTGCAAAGTACAGCTTTCGATGTAGTGTAGCCAAAAGCAACCGAACAGCACAATTTGCTTCCCAGGTACTTTACCTTTAAATTCTTTCATGGACAATGAAGCGGAGATTTGGGAAAAATAAGAAAACAAAGAGCCCCCTTCTACCCATGTGCTCGCAAGCTTGGGTAACTCAGGAGAGCATCTTTCAAACAACCGACCCGATTTACTCTCCCCTGTGGCGCAGACACGGGCTGCCCGTCGGTGTGCCTGGCACACGGTGAGTACCTGACACTGCAAACCCCGTGCTACAAAGACCTCGCTCAGCTGAAGGCATTTGTGACATTTTTCTTTCACCACTGCCTCTGTTTTCACTTCTGCACTTTTACACGGTGGCTCTTCTCCATGACACTGGAGTAGCTCTGTGACGCCTGCGTTAAAGCCTGCTTTTCTTTGCATTTGGTTCTTTGGGTGCCATAAAAAGGACCTTGAAACTGTGTCTTTTGAAACAAGTTTCCTGACTGATAGGGAGGTTTAAGAGAGCTATAAAAGACAAGAACTGAGGACAAATACCAGTTATTTCCAAAAACGAAAAGCTACAAGCATTTGCTAGCGTGATTCAGTGCCAGCCTCTAATCCAAGACATCTGAAGACAGAACTCTCCTTCTTGCATTTACCAGCCTTGCCATTCTGAACTGCATCCTGCTTCTTACTAATCATCTCTAAATAATCCCATGGCCTTCCGGGATCCTATTCCGTGACGAGTCATTCTCTAACAATTCCTAGTAATTTTAGAAGTTACCATGCATTCCTGGCTTCTCTTCTTCCCCTCCGCGCACATTTTTCACCTCTCTCCGTCCTGCCATTTCTCCATCCTCTCCCAAACTCAAATTATTAGACTGTAAATGCAGGCAGGTCCAGACACCCAAGGGGTGAGCCAAGATCTTGTCTCTCGGGGAAACAGCCACAGTGAGCTCAATGAGTATCTGCGATGTTTGCTGGTGCTAGGGAATAATATTTCCCTTGGGCACTTTCTGGATAGAGTCTACCACCTGGGTTAAGTCATTATTACAATCAAGCAGAAAAAAAAGGGGGAGGGAGAGAAAAGATGAAAAAACACTACAGCAAGCATCATTAAAGCTCATCAAAAGTGCATTAGAGAACACCTGATAATACACTCTGAACATTAATGATCCTTACGATATACCATATTAATGCAGATGTTATCTGAATTTATGGAAACAAAATTTTGCCTTCACTCATTTCCCTAAAATAGGTGTTTGAAAACAACAAGAAAGAAAGAAAGAAAGAAAGAAAGAAAGAAAGAAAGAAAGAAAGAAAGAAAGAAAGAAAGAAAGAAAGAAAGAAAGAAAGAAAGAATGAAAAAGAAAGAGAGAAAGCCACCCTCTCTAAGAACTATTAGTGGCCTGTCTCTGGAAACAGATAAATACAATAAAGCCTCTGATCGCCTATGTGTTGCTGATCACAAACCCACAAAGCTCCAACAAGTCCTCTGCCCTCAGAATGCTTGTTGGCATTCACTGGCACCATGCTCCAGTTAAAAGGGATGATGGTAAGCCAATATTAATAAAAGGGTTGTGGTTGTGTTGGCTTAAATTGGACTATTATCGCTACTAAGATCAGTTTTACCGGCAGCCTTAAACTCTCCAGTGCTGGGCAGCAATTTCCCTTGCAATGTTTCCCCCTTCACGTCCTGAGGGAGACGCACGCATGGCACAGAACTGACAGTGCGACTCTGCGAAAGGTGCTAAGTGCCAGGTTAGAGCACGAACAGCTTACTTGTCTGAAGAGCCCAATTCTTCAACCCAGGACTGAAATGGAGGTCAAAAAATTAATTCTAGGCACCGCTTAAGTCCTGTGTTCCTCCTTTACGGAGACTGCAAATCATGTCAGGTTCTGCATAACTAGGTTTTGTGGGGGTATTAGAGGGTGAATTACTGCCATCCAGGTGCTAGTGCTTAGCAAAGCAAGGGCTATCAAACTCGTTTTGCCAAAATCCAATGTGAACTGCCGCCCTCAAAGAAAGAAGGTCACCCAACCAAACACTTCACAAAAGCGGCGAAAGAAGTAAAACAAAAAACTGAAGCACGTTCTTCTAAAGGAGCGTTTTATAAATACAACAGTCACCCCTGAAGACCGTTTTGTTCATTGCTATTTGAAAGCTGAAGTGAAATATTTTTCCTAAGGAAGGGCCTGATAAGGTTTGCAGCATCGCAGAATTACTTCGAGAAATACGGAAGCAGGAATTATTTTTAGTGCAGCTGAGAGGCCAGGCATATTTCAGGCGATCTCCCAGAGCCTGCTTCTATACCATGTGGGACATAAACCCACAAACTATGAAAGAACCCAAATCAGTATTGTTTTCTCAAGTGACATCCATTATCCCTCATCTGAGAAAATTAACACGTGTATCCAGAAGCTCAATAAACTGAGCTCAGAGCTGTAAGTCTGGGATTAACTCTTTCTGCGTCGGGGAGAACGCCACCCCGTACGTCAGCAGACGGCTGCTGTGTTCTGTTTGACATTCAGTGCTGCTGCCTTCAGACCAAACGGGGCATCCAAATGCATTGACGCCCAAGCACAACTTCAAAATGTTACAGTACGCAGGGTAATCGAGGATTTCCGAATTCCAAACAGCTACAGAGATATAAAAATGGAAATGCAGAAGGGCCATTAGAGCAACACATGCTGCTCTGGGCAGCACTAGGAAGAGTGTCACAAAATGAATAAAAACCAGCTTTTGTGCTAAGTCTTTTTTTTTTTGACATCTGAGTTAGCGAATGTATCTAGCAGTAAAGCACCATGAACGTTTAATATAGACATCCTTTGTTGCTCTGCCAGCTTATTTCTACATCAAATGATAATATTTGAGGATTTCTATTCCAGGCAAGAGTTCTTTTTTGTTGTTGTTGTTTTTTTGTTTTCGTCTTCCTGATCTGCCAAAAGATAAGAAGTTCAATGGATCTGATTTTTTTCCCTTCTTTTTACCCAGATCAATAAATGGGACAGTCCATAAATCTGCACGGTACTTGTTCCGAAGAGTTAAGCACAGATACTTCGAGTGACTGATAATGCTGAATCTCCTACCGAAGTACACAGAAAACTCCCGGCAGGTTTTTTGATTCTAGACTGAGTTTTACAGAGTCCCACACTCTGTCATGCTAAAATAAAATAAACTAATTAAAAAAACAGGTATCCAGAACAAACGCAAGCAAGGCTTGCTTTGATCCACCAAGTGCAGATTTCCAGATAGTGCTCTGGGGTGGCTACATCGGGAGAGCAGTGAAGAGCAAGCAATGGGAAGAGTCAGGCAGCTTTCGGCAAGCCGCGTGTCATTCCTCCCAGCATCGCAGAACACATCTTGCATCTGGTGGCGCGTCCTTCTCGGGGACATTTTGCTCACTGGCTACCCAGCAAGGATGCAGGAAACGTAATGCGTTCAGAACAGCAAATTCTGAGGGACTAATAATAATAATCTGATCATTACCCCAGCGCTTTAAGAATCGGACCCCGTGGCGAGAAGCCAAAATAAAACATCAAAGGGGGCCTCCACGAGCCAGGCTCAGATCAACATTCGGGTGAGAGCCCACTGCCTCCCTACCCTGACAGCAGGCAAGACAAGTTGGAGACATCTGCTGGGAGGCCAGGGGTCAGGCTGCCCGGGCTGCAGGCAGAGAGCACGAGGGAAATGAATGCACGTATTGAGCGTATGTGGGGGGCTGCCGGGGGCCCCGCGAGGAGAGGTCAGGGGCTGCCCCGTGCAGGACACAGCTGGCCCCGCACCAGGCCCACCGCCGGACCCACCGGCCAAGCCGGTGGTGCCTCAGTGGGAATCTACTTCTAAAGGGGTAAAGTGTTGCCCGGCAGTGAGAGCGAGGGGCTAAAGGTGGGCTAAACAGCCCTGCAAGCTGCCAGGCTGGAGGAAAGGCGGCAGGGAGGTGATGCCAGCACCGGAGCAGAGGCTGCCCCGCAGCCTGGGGACGGACCGCAGCAATCAGGGGAAGAGTGTGAGCAGGAAGAAGCATCAGAGGGGAATTGTTACGGGCTGACCGTAACCCCCCCTTCCCATCCCTCCTGCAGCACTTGGGGAAAGTGCATTTAATTTTCACCAAGCTGAGTCTGTTTTGCCCGTGACGGTAGTTGGAAAGCGGTGTCCCTGTCTTTATCGCGACCCGCGAGCTTTTCCATCTTATTTTCTCTTCTCGTCCTGTTGAGGAGGGGGAGTGAAGGAGCGGCTGGGCGGGTGGCTGGCATCTGGCCGAGGTTAACCCACCCCAGGGCAGCTGACTGCAAAAGCCTCCCCAAAATAAAAATGAAAAAACAATGCCTCAATCTGTACCTAGGCCTTTGTGGGCCTGAATTTATTGCTTGCCTAAGACTATGTATTCCATTAAAAACATTTCTACTGGTAATGTGAAATGCAAGGACTTGTTAACAGCACGAATAAATGCTGCTGATCTCTCAGACCGGAGGCTGTGGTTGCCATCACGGTGCTCGCAGGGGCACTGCTACCTGCATGCCATTATCCCAGCTCACCTCTGCCGAGGGGTGATGCAGATGGGTGGGCTTTGTCACGGCCGAGGGAGAAGCAAGTTGTTCCAAAGATAGCTTAGAAAGAAAAACAGAACATCAGCAAATGTGCAACATGAAACACTGCACAGACGGATTCAAAGGCAGGTTTCCATGTGTGCTGAAACACTGGGGGCCAAAAAGCAAGGAGGCTTCTAAGTTGCTGCATCTTTCAAAAATCAAAAATCCATCAATGAAAGATAAACCTCCATATTTTTTCCTATAAAAGAACTTTGATTTCTTGGAAAAATCAATGAAGCTTGATTACTGAAAATGGCAGCATGAACACGAACACCCTTCAGGCATCTCTCAAGCACCTCTGCAAATCACACGGCAGGGCGAGGCACGTGCCACTGCCGCTGCTCGCATCCTCTCCCACACAACAGCCGAGCTTTCTGAAGGTTCAATGGAAGAAACTAGCCAGCTGAAAACTGTGCCTTCACTCAACAGTGCCTTCACACCTGGCTCGTGGCACGCCTGAGGATGTCGCAGAGAAGATGCTTTCAGAACCTGGCCACAGGGATTGCTTCAGCAGTTGAATGAGACGGGACAACCATGTCTGTGGTGCTGCCAAGCATCCAGGCATCCCCGGCGTTTCTGATGGTCCGCTGAAGAAGACTTGCTCTTCTGTAAGGCTGTGCCAGGATGCGCAAAAAGCACATGCAAGACATTTGGAGAAGCCAAAGTGTCAGTAGTCCCATCAAAAGGAACCACACGTTCACACGTGAGGCCTCGTGATGTCGCTGTCAATGCACCGCTCTGCATCCTTGTAGCAAACCCAGCCTAAAGCCCGGTTGCAAGCTACCCGTGAAGCTGCTGAGGTTAATTAAAGGCTGTCCATGATTTCTCCTGCATCTCTGCTGTATCGCCGTGAGCAGCACTTTGTGCTTCCTCTTTCATAAAAAGTGCCCTCCATAAGCAAAAGGACTAATTCAGCTCTTCACATCAAGGCAGACACCCAGGCTTTGTGAACAGCGTGCTCGGCCTTCCCAGTGTGACCAGTGACCATCTACGTGTGTTGAGCTCCTTCTCTGCCCACAAAGGGAGACGTTGCATGTTTTGAAGTGAAACATTTGCCGGACACTCGGCAAGCAGAACAGCACTCAACACAGTATCCGTAACTATTTTCCAGCTTCCAGCAAGGGAAGGGAAAGCTGGGAGACAGGATCATCAACGCTATCACCTGACCAAGGCAACAAACACCTCTGGTGGAAGTTGACCCTTTTTAAGGACCCCACTAGCTTCTGAACTCTGAACAGAAGGTACTGAGCTTGTAGAGACCCGCATTTGTTCTCCTGCAAGGATGTGACAAAGCTTGTGGATGTCCAGCGTGATCAAAGGAGGCACTGCAGTAATATGTCAAGTGACAAACTACTGCAGGCCCTTCCCGACACGGCAGTGTATGGGAGATCCCAACGCCCACACACCCACATGGTTCAACTGGGGAACACTTTGATCAGCACACGGTCCCTTAAAAGTGCAGCTTTTCTTTAGATTGTTAATCCCAGTTGCTTGCTGTTTGTACTTCCTTGTTTCTTCTGTTACAGCAAGAAGCTTAACCTGACTTCTGCCGGGAGAAGAGGAATGCGAGCCATGCAAGCCTTTTCCGTTCTGACAACAGCGAACCCCTGGCTCGTAAACAGGGAGGGGGGCCAGGGCCACCTTACAGTCAACACCAGGAGGATTAGCTCTTGGGAGCAGCACAAGTCACTTGGTACCGATCCCCAGCTTTGTCCAATCCTTCAGGACTAAGCAGACTAAACTGTAGAGAAGGGGCAGGACGGTACAGGGGAGCTATTTGACAAAGAACAACTAAGAAACGGTATCTTTGTCCACGGAATTCTTAAAATAAAGCTGTAGAAAACACTATATTGAGTCTTAAGGGCAGAAGCAAGAGCTCCATGGCCCACAGTACAGATATTCAACTTCTTTATGGAAGCCAGACCTCATTTTCATACACAAGAAGTTCAGCAGACACATGGAAAAAGCTAGTTGAAATGTCCTTAGCAATTGTTCTGTTAGGTTGGACATCTTGTTTATCATAATGCTGCACACACAAATTAGTGCAAGCCTTAACCACGGAGGAAGCCACCCATTTCACATCAGCCATATCCTCCCCATCTTGTCATGGTGGGTTGTGTTTGTTGTTTTGTTTTGGCTGTTTTGCTCTGAAACAGCAACACCAAGAGACGGCTCTGCACTTCCCCACGGCCGCACCCCACTGCCACGAGGCTTGCGGCGGCACCGAGGGAGCCAGGCAGAGGCCAGGCACCCCTTCAATCTGTTCCCTTTTCCTCTGAACGCTGAGACATTTAATGGGCACTTCTCCGTAAGATGCACAGGCGTCTACAAACATCTGGCAACTCAACAGCCAGCAGCTCTTGATATGGTCTGTAATTTCTCCAGTCTAACCTGTAATGCAGCCTAGCTCCAGACTGCCGGTGATTTCCAGCAATAATGGCCAGGGCGCTGGCCCGATACCGTTCCCATCAGCACAGGCAAGCTGCCCGCACTTGCGAGCAGGAGTAGAGCTCTGCTCAGGCGTCTTCCCGAGGCATCAGAAAGCAGGACCCAAGGAGCGCTCTGCTCCCTGTTCATTAGAACACGTCCTGTCACTCCGTCAGCAGCATTGATTAGGATGGGCTGTAACCCGCTTACCCTCTTCTGATAAAGTCTGTCCATCTTCGACAACTCTGATTCCAGAAGTTCAATGGCAACGGGGAGGAAAATTCAGAGAGAGAACGCGTCTTCCCCCAAGCCCCCCTCTGTAAACCCGCATACCAGTGCTAGCAGACGTGATCATCACTTATTTGTACCTATCAGCTTTGATGATAATTGCAACCCACTTGACACTTCTGTTGAAAGGCAGTATTACCAACAAGAAATCCGATAAATATTCAACAAAATCTAAATTCAATAATCCTGTTTATCTCGAATCCACCGTCTCTCAAACTGTTTCACAATATTTGTGTATTAAAGAGAGCGGGAGGGGGATGAGGGAACCCTGCTTCTGCAACCAAAATGCCTGAATCACTGCATTAATGAACACAAGTTTCTTATTTTTCAAGTTCAGTGAAAGAATGCCATCTATGCAAAATTTTGATCCCACATTACAAAATAATTACATGATAATTACATGAGCATTAAGATGTCTACCCCCCGAGTAAAGCCACTGCACCCAACCGCTAACTAAGGCAGGCCTGGAATGTTTCAGCTTATTAAGGAGAAATCCAGCATTGAGCAAAACCTCCAGCTGAAGCACATTTCCACTCTTTTACTCCTCTGATTTCTAATTAATAATTAAAACATGTTCCTTTCTTTGGCAACCCAATTAGACTTGCGCATCAGCCTGAAAACAAACTTTTTTTTAGTAGCTAAGCTCCTTCTCATGGTTTAATGGGGCGGCAGGAGTGTTTTCTGCAGAGCTCCACTGACACAATTCATTTATTTCTTTCCATCCTACAATGGGCATTGTAATCCATCCCAAACAATATAAACACTGCATTTGCACAGCTAATTAGGATGTTGGCAGTGTGAATTAGTGACCCTCTGATTTCTTCCAGGCAGGGCTGCCCCTGCCGCCTGCACTGCTTAGGATTCACAATTAGGCAATTAGATCTGCAGCATCTTTTTTCCACTCTAGCGCTATCTCTTCCCTCACGTTTGGTACGACTGCGCGGCGCACAGAAGCACCGTGCTGTTGATTTTGGGGTGGGGAGCAGAGGAAGGGAGGGAAGAGAAGCATGTCATGTTCAATCCTTTCGCCTTTCAACCTCCGCTACCTCGGCACCAGAGATGGTAGAAGGCCTGGGAGCCTGCAAATTACCTCCATAAATGTTTTAAAGACGTGGCTGTGCAGAGTGGGCTGGAGATGGATTCTGACTGGGAACGAAGCAAGGGAAAGCCGGACAGAACACGCAGCCCCTGCCCGCGGGCGCAGGCGGCTTCTGCTGAAACTCCACGCTGGGCCTCGGCCACCGAGCTGTCCAGGGACACAGAACGATGACAAATGGCAAAGAATTCAGGAGAGGGCAACAGAAGTGATTAATGGGCTGGATGCACTGATTTATGGGGAAAGGTTAAAAGGTCTAATTATATGTATCGCTGTCACAGAGGAGCTAAGGAGGGTGCAGGAACTGCTTACGAGGGGTTCGCGTACTGTAAGCAACGTTGCCACATCCCGCTGAGCCAGCCAGGAAGGGCAGGAGCAGATCAGAAAACAAAATTTTATGCTAGACACCAGGAAGACATCCATGATCAACGCTAGAAAGAGCGCTTTCTAAAGGGAAGGACTTGAAGCCTCATCATTTGAAAGCTGTAATGGACAAAGCACTAAGAAAATACACTGCAGGGGATAATGTCTGTTTTAATGTTGATGCTTGTTTAACTCACTGACTAATGTGCGCTGTGGAGAAATGGTGTCTTTGTTAGAGCACAGTATATAGCTCAGTTCTCCTGTGCTGTGAGAAGTTCTCTGTGAAAATCACTTGTTATTAAAGGCACTGCAAACACTCTGGGCCAAGGAAGTGCCACCCCATACCAGCTCCCGATCCACTGCCGGGGAATCCACAAGGTCCCCGATTAACAGGGAGTGCAAAACGGAGCTGCACAATTTCCCTGCGTTCCCGAACGTTACCTCTGCGGTTTCATGGCTCTGTGATTACAACAAACAAGCCCCACCGCCCCCAACCCAGGCCACTCTGCAGAATAAAACCTCTCTCTATTTTCTTCCTTAAATATGGAGTCACTTTTACGTCCTAGGAAATCAAGTGTTTAAGAGCAAATTAACCTTGGCATTTGTGTGACTGGAGAACAAAAATAAATCAAGAGAACGAAACTGTTGGAAGTAATGAACCCGATACTCTTACTCATGCCCAAGTAAATGAGGAATACTGCCATTGAGTTAAGCCAATGGAAACACACTGAAGGAGAACCGGCATAAATCAGCGGAGGACCACGCCACACGTAACCAGAATGACACATTGCCAGGCCATGTGCAGAGCTCCAGCCCAGGGAAAATAATTTACAGTCAGTTCATGGAGACGGGAAGCAGCGATGGCAGTCGCAACGGCTCCGTGGCTGCCGTAGCACCAGCAAGCAAAGCAGGGAAATCCACACGCTGCCGGTCCTCAGCGAATCGCAACAGAAACCAGCCCAGGCCGTAGCACCACTGGCAAATCACTGTCTGAAGAGTTATTCCACCTCCCGTTTTCCACTGCCGCTATTCACAAAGATACAGCTATATACGCTGCCTGTAGAGATATAAAACGCTGCGACTTGCACAGCGATCTGTCCATCATCTTGCCCGTGCATGAGACTGCACACAGCCTCAAGCTAGCACAGCTGGACCTCCAGGTGCCAGATTAGGAGAAACCGAAAAGGTCCTTTTCCAAGAAAAACACAACACTCCTTCCCCCCGCCCCTGCTCACGTGCATGTGCGAGAGCTAAGCGGGCTTGCGGGGCTTTATTTATTCCCTGCTACATGACCATTAAGCTCTACTGTAGGTATCCGATTCTGCCAAATTCTGTCATTTAACATTTTCAATGTAAATTATAGGAAGAGATCACGGAAAAAAAAAAATACAGTAGAAAACAGATGCTCTAGGCTACAGCTTTTTTCAAAACTACCGTTTCCTTTGCAGTTTTATTTATTTATTTGGTAAGAGGAACACGACAACACCCTCGCTGCCGCCATAGCCGTACGAGAGAAGACAACCGCTTTTCCCCAGCTTTGCCATTTACATCAGTTTCTTTCCCCCAAAAAAACCAAGGCACCCTCCCTCTGACAGACGGCAGCCTCCCGCGGGACGAGGAGGCAGCACCACCCATCTGCAGCACACAAGCAGCACTAGGAGCAGGCTCTGCATCCTGCCGATGCTCTCCTGCCTGCCTGCAGGGAAGGAGTTCACTAGCTTCATGCCTTGGTTTCCCCACCCGTGAAATGCAATCCATAGTACCACAAAATACTGAACTGCTCGGCAAAGGTTGATTAAAATGTTACTACCGAATGAGACGGCCTTGATGAGTGAGTAATTCCAGCTCAGCTTTCAGCTGCTATCACTAACGTTCAATTGCACTTGGAGTTCAACTTCTCAACTGACACCACTAAAACCATTTATACAAAAGCTTTACACATCCATGAAACTGAGCCCTCTTGTGTAGTTTACAGTACATTAAATCACTATACATCAGCACAGGCTTCGTGGCCCGTAGGAGGACAGTCTGCAGAAAGCACTGAGAGCAGAAAGCTGCCGTAAAAATCTGGAACCGAAACAGCCCCGGCCCTACTGCGACTACCAGGCCACAAAATCTGCGTATTACAGCAGCGCTGTTGATCTGCCCCGAGCTGACGGAAGAGCGTAGTTCGGGAGGGAAGGCAGCGCGTACAGAGAGTCTCAAGAAACTTTGGAAAATCATTTTGATTTAGAATTCGACAAGGCTTGTTATGTTCAACTCTAACCAGTCACTGGGTCTGGCGCAAGTTTACCGCAACAGAAATTCAGTGAGGCATTAATGCTTTTTTCGTTACTAAATTCAAAACAGCTTCTCTTTTATCAGGGTTTCAGCCACGTTGCCTTGTTAGCCCAGCGTGTCAGAAAGAGCCAGTCTCACGACAAAAAGCTTAGCCCCAGAAAGAGTTAAAAAAAATCGAAACGTGCCTTTAATTCTTATCTATTTCATGTGCTTATTTCCCAAGCATTTCCAAGTGATATTTGTTTAACGGACTAGTTTATCTAAATCTTTTTAGCTGCATGTATCACTCACCAACATGGTTTTATTACAACGGATATGTTATTATAGCTTAACCTTGCACTCAGTCGCTAATCAAAACCAATTCAAGCCAGCAAATCAGATGTTCCAACTTAACTGCAATCCCCTCCCTTTAAGCAACAAATAAAGCCCGGCTGGCTCGTGGGGAAACTTCCACGTACCAGCACATCCGCAGGTCACTCAAATCAGGCACATTTCTTCAGTCTAAATTTAGCTGCTCGCGTTTCTTCAAAACTTTCATTGCTGAGTATTGTGTTGAGACTGTTAAAGCGCTCCATCTGAAGGCTGCAGTCATCTCGAGCTTCATTTATGGCAGCCGTAAGGAACGGAGTGGCTGTAGCATGCAGGCACGCAGTTAGCAGCAAACAAACCAGCAAACACATCAGGCATTCAGAAGCTGCGACTCGTCTCATAGCACTGCTGGCAACGCTATAGATCAAGTGTGCGCTGTGCTAACGAGCAGTATATTAAGCTACTTAACCAGAGGAAGAGGAGAAAGCTATAAAATCTTACATACACAGAGGAAGGTTGACTTCACCGACGTGCCACTTAGGTTTTCCAATTCCTCCTTCAGTGGAAGCTGAAGCGATCACCGAACGCTCATTTTTGGAGGGCACGAGGCCGTGCCTTTGCTCGGGAGGTACGCGCTCCTACAGCGGTGCTCTGCCGGAGAAATGCCTCGGCACGGGGACACCCGCGTCCTCGGCACGGGGACACCCGCGTCCTCAGAGCTGGGCCTGCCATGGGCTCAGGGCAGGTGGGCAAGCTGCCCCCGTGGGCAGCCCGCCCTCATCATCCTCACGAAGGCGAGCGCCGACGGGTTTCCCCCCTGCTCCTTGTGACAGAAGACGGAACAAATTCTTTTTCGTAAATGTAAGTTTTAGATTTATATAATAACACCGAATCCACCAAAGCTGCCAAGAGACATGGAACTCGTGGGATCTGTGAAAGTTTTTCACACCTGTGTTTTTCTCCTGTGCCTAATATTATGGGAGGCATTTTGGAGGATTTTACAATGCAAGTTTCAATGAGACACTTACAGTCTCCCTCAGGCAAATTGTCACAGCTGCAGAGGTCTGCTACCCAGCTGCCAATCAAGGCAGGCAGGGAGTATGTGCAGGGAAATCACAAAAAAGGCAGGCTTCATTAGGCTGCTGAAACCTAACTAGAGGCTATCTGGGCGTGCTCGAGCCCTTAAAACAGGGCTGTTTTAGAAAGGGTAATTTTTCCTTTCCTTTCCAGCTCAAGAAAAGACTCCAGTACTCATTGAGGAATGTGTTAAGTGCCAACTTTCCCCTTTCCAATTTCAGTGTTTGTTTTGCCCTGTCCAAAAAAAGAAATTACGTCACCCTGGAAGCTTTTATTATTAGATTAGCTGATATCGTTGGAAAAAGTGGACAAGATTTCAGGTTCCACGTCCCTTTGCCAGGTCTTAGAAGCCTGTCTACTTTTTCCAACTCTAGAAGCTGCTCCAGTAAAATATTATTTCTGCAACCCTTCCTTCCTGCATCTCCATGGATCACCACAGCTACAAAACTGCAGGTACTAAAGATGGACTGTACTGGAAGGACTAGAAGAGATTTTTCTTACTTCACTCCTACTGCAGAAAAATTCTGAGGGAATTGTTTGAATTAAAAGGAAAAAAGAAAGAGAGAGATCCGCAGACAAGGACAAACACCCAGAAGTTCAGCGATAATCAAGTGGGAAATCTAAAAGCACATAGAAACAAGTGGCATATTGTAAGTCATTTAGCAAAGTTAATTATAGGTATTCACTACATCTGCCTTGGCCCCAGTTCAGCAAAGTATTTAAGCATGTGCCCGGCGTTAGGCAAGCACAGGCTGCACAGCCTACGTGTCCAGTCACGTGCCGAAGTTAGGCATCTGCTGAAGTACTTTCCTGATGCCGGACTGCAACACGGAGTAAGAATCTCCCTGAAAGATATCTAATAAGCAGCTGTGATTTTAAGGAACACACAAACATACTGCACATTTTATGTTCCTAAAAGCACTGGTGTGATGAGGGTATAAAGCCACATATAACATTGTTTCACTCACAGAGGTGCTTGTGCACTGCATGTTTTATGAATGAAAATAGAAAGGCAGATACCAAACTAAGCCATAATCAGACACATCAAGCTGCATATTATCCGCTTTCCATTGCTACGGTTAACCTTCGCAGTCCTCATCGCTTCTTTGCTATGTCTTATTGACGATTTGCTGTATTTTGCTGCAAGTTAATTTTCCCAGGAAAACAGAGGCAATATGTTGGGGGGGGGGGGGGGGGGGGTTAATTGCTGTCCATCTAGATCTGCTTCTCAAGACAGAAAAACCTACCAAAATGTTCAAATAGTAATGTTTAGGTGGCTGAGCAGGAGACATCTAATTTTCTGAATTTCCAGAGTCACGAATCCTGAAAAAAAATAAATAAAAAGGCACTGCGAAAGCTCAGCCCTCCCTTCGTGGCATTTCAAGTGAAACTGGATGCGGGCACCTCGAGTCGTGAAGTTTGCAAAATTCAGGGCTACGTACGTAAAATCTCAGGCGGATTCCCCGAGCGAGTGGCGCTGCGAGGAGCAAACCTTGGAAATGTCAGCGGGCCGCAGGCGGCGGGCGCAGGCAGCAGGAGCCATTGTTGCTGGGGCCCGCGGGGAAGAGGCGCCGCCGGGGCAGATGGGGAGCGCGCTAATGCGGCGCCTCCCCAGGGCAGCCCCCCGGGACCCCCGGCGAAGGGGCTCTGCCACCACCACCTGCCTCCCCCGGGGGGGCCACACCGCCTGGCAGGACACCAGCGTGGCCCCCGTGGGGGTGAGCACTGCACGGGGGTGTCCCCGAGATGAGTGGCGCTGGGGTCGCTGCGTGGGGGTGCTCCGCGTGCCCCCCGGCCGCTCGCACCCACCCAGACGCCGCAGGGCAGCGTGCCGCGTGTGCCACCCGCTCGAGCACAGTCACTATTTGCACGGCCTCGGCCACACACGCCGTGCACGGGGACGTGATGGACTTGTGGGGTTACACGACGACAGCAAGAAGCTCCAGCCCTTGCCGCCTGCTCACTCTCCTGATAACCCCCACGCTGCTATCTGCCCTACCTGAGCCAACTGTTTATGAGCCGCCACCCGCAGCTTGTCCCTTCTAGTTTATTAACATACACTAATAAACAGGATGCCTCGCTCCCACTGTGCTGCCGAGTGAAGCCAGTCAGAATAACTGCATTAGCTTTACTGTTCTTTCTCAGCACATTTTTCCCACATGGGAACAATTAGGACAAACTCCCTCCAGATTATAGTTAGAGATCCATCATATTTGAACAAAAATAATAATAATCACCTTTTTCGCGACTGCATCTGTAGGCATCTGCAGAAGATTAACCTGCCTGACGCTACTACAAGGGCTAGGCTCTTAACCTCCTCGGCAGCTCCCTGCTCGTAAAGGGTTAACGCTCCCCGGGCTCCAGCTTACACCTATTATGCTCAAGTTTAAAAATAAGATGTGAAAGATGCATTATGTAAGGCCAGTGCTGCTATCCTGCCCATCTCCTATTTTGGAATTAAAGATCATCATTGCTCACATCAAAGGGGCTGGGTGAGAATAAAAGAAAAGACAGGAACAATGAAAATAGCTACCCGACACGAACCAGATCAAAGGAGCAGGCACAGAAAATGAGGAGCTAGGGGGTCCTTTAATTACTGTCCACATCCTCCAAGTCATGTGGTGAAAAAGAAGGGAAAAAAGTTTTGAAGGCCACTGGGTTTTGTCTTGCTGTGGCTCCTGTTTCCACAGTCTGTGCCAGTTCCCTACAAACTGCTCTGCTTTTTATTTTTTCATTTTATTACAGTCAAATAGGACTCCTGGACTCCAAAACTCCTCCCTTATGCCAGGAGGAGGAGAGGGAAGGAGGGGTAAGAGGGGCAGTAGTGGAGACAGTCTACAGCAATTGCCTGAAACAATTTCAGGAGGACTGCTCCAGGCAGCGCCCCGGGAGCTGCTTTGGGAAGGAGAGAGCTGGCTACCTGAGGCTAGTCTTTATTTGCAGGCCTCCCGGGTTGAGAAAACTTCAAATTCACATAGGGCACTGCTCCGTGGGGCAGCAGATCAAACCTGGCTACTAGCTGTTTGAGCTCAGCAGCAGAAAAAAGGATTGCTCTGGGACTGAGCGTAAGTAGAAGCATGATTAAACTTCAAACATATCCCCCCCCTTTTTATACACAGCAGACAGTTGTGGCTAATATTTCAGTATGGGCTTTAAAAACACACTGCAAATAACTTAGTGCAGCACGCTGCTGCAAGCTGAAAAATAATAAAAAATTAAACCAGCTGTATTATGCAATGAAGTCAAACGTTCAGGTTTACCTTTCATGAATAATTAAGGGCCTGCTATTTAAAAGGATCCCTTTTTATTTAACTCAGCCGTCAGAACTGAAATTTGGGTATTTGACCACTGATTGGAGTGGCGCGTCGCAGCATTTCTTTCTTTCTGTTTGCGTTTCAAATGCAGTGCGTTTCTCTCTAATTACTCTTGACTTATGTTTGTTTTTATAAGACGCAATAAAAAAAAGCAGTACTGGGAAAAAAATGGGGCAGTGATTTAGAAATTCCTTTGTAAGAAGCTGACCGGCCTTTCTAGGAAATAATGGTGCATTATCACTTTTACAAAGATCTAGGAAAAGAATAGAGCCAGGATGTTCCCAAGAAAGTGTGTTTACTAATATAGATACCAGCCGAGGCTGCAGACAGAAGTCACTGAAGAGGAAAATGTATTCCTGTCTCAGGTCAGTTTGCTTGGATTTATGCTGTATGCCAAACTAGAGCATGAAAAGCATTCAAACAGAATTTTATAGACTTTAAAGAAGGCAACTATGTCACCAAGACAACATCTATCTAGAAAAGGGGAACACAGGACACAAAGGCATCCTTCTCCCCATCCTATTTACATCTTGGAAACCCCTTAGACAAGCAGTAAGGGTGATGCTTTAAGAGGCAATTTAGCCTCCAAACTGCAACGAGTGCCAAGTTGCTTCATCTTCTTTCTCTTGAAAGTTGCCTCCACCGTTTCCTGCTCTCGGGCACTAACACGCAGTGAACAGCCACCCTCAGGAGGACAGCTGAGGACTAAATTAAGCAAATATAGACTACAAAGCTGCTTTCCTAAGCGGGCATCCTGCCTAGGCTCTACATCTAAGCGGTATGCTAGGTACTGAGTGTACCGAGTTCCAGTTAGCTGTCTTGCACACATCCGCGTTGGGAACCTTGCCCAAGCAAGCCTTCAAAGCTGCCATTGCTCTGGTGGGAGAAACGTGGGAGCAGTGGGACTGGGCCATTTGCCTCCTTGCAACAGGTCTCCAAGTATCGCATTATCCATTTAGATAGCCTTTTGATTGAGAGAGTTTCCCTTCTGGGCTTAGCCCCAAATGCTAAGAACAGATGAGATGGTTTAAGAAAGTCTCCAGGTAAAACATGAAAAGGATGCTTAACATCCAGCTTCTGACAACCAGCTACACTCAGGGAGCCACAAGGGCTAGGGAAATAAACACGGCCAATTAAATGAACTGATTGAAAAGAAATCAGACATCGCTCTGGGGAAAATTTGCGATTCGGTCACACAGCCACCACCATCTTTTTGGGACGGGGCAAAAGCCAGGAAGAACTGGAGTGCCTTACTCGTTTGGCAAAAGGTGGCCACCATAAGGAAGGAAATAAACTTTAAAGGAAATAAAATACAAAGAAAAATCCATGATGGGTTCAAAAGGAAGCTCAACCAGCTCACTCAAAACCTCAGCACTGAACAGGGAATTATACTGGGGAAATGCACTCAGCAGTAAAGGCTCCTCAGCAAATGTTCTGTCCTTTCCATGGACTGTCCCATGAAAGACATAGATAGATGCTGAGCTATTTCCAAAACACTTCACGATGAACTAATAAGAACAAATTAAACGAAGGGCAAACTAATAGGGATGGTACAGAATAAGACTCAGATTTTTTATCTCATCAGAAAAATACCTACGTGCTCATTCACGCGTTGAAGTAATTTTCTAATAGTTCAGATATTTGATGCAGTTGTTCAAAAGACTTTAGGAAAATAGTTGCCAGAAGATCTACATGGAAGAGTTCCCTCTGCTTTGTGGCTTTCCTTTGCAACTTTGACAGTGCATTCAAGGAGCTGCCCAAGCAGTGATGGGCTTTGTGGGGGCTCTGAGCTCAATGACATCCATAACTGAAGAAGGCTAAGCACGAATGGAAAGTATGCTTCTCCCCTAGATAAGTAATCTGGAAAGGCCATAACTGTGAAAGAAGGCTGTTGAGGCCGTGCCAGCCTATCTAAAAATCACAACTAATGAGCTCAAGCTGCCGTCACTGGGAGCACGTGTGCCTTTTCCTGTCTCACTTTCTGGAAACCCAGGGGTATTGCGGCAAAGGGAGGGAAGTCCTGAAGTAGTCTCCAACTCCAGCTCAAGAGAAGGGTATCTTGTAAAGCTGATCTAATTATTTATCCCAGGGAACCCAAGCAACATTTGCTATAGGGATTGCGGAGTCCTGATTTTGATTGTGGAAGTCAATCACCAGGTTAATTCTCCTTTAACCTTCTGAGAACAGAGCGTTGCTCATTAAGGCCCTCCAAACTGCACCAGAAACAAAATTCAAACCTCCATTCTGCTACAGATTTTTTTCTCTTTTTTTCTGCGAAGGATCATACAGTCACAGAATAATTTACTCTGGAAGGTATGTATGGAGTTCGCCTCTCCATAAACTGTTCCTCAAAATTACTTTGATGCTACCACCATGAAGTCACAGGGTAGGTATATCAATGTATTCTTTATTTTGGATGATACTTTTTAAGTAAAATTACTGTAGCAGACTCGCTCCTGGAAGCCCGTCTGTCACTGGGCAGAGAAGATACTACCACGTCATACTCTCCAGAAGTGAGATGTTTGTTCCCCAAGTCCATTCCTACAACAGTGCCTCGGGGAGGTAATGAGGCAGCAGTCAGTTTTGGAAAGGAAAGCAGAGCAGCGCTCAGTGGTTGACAGAATTGCCTAGCCAAAAGCACAGAAAAATAAAATAAAGTATATTTCTTCCTTCGACTAAGTTTCTGATTTTGTAAGTGTGGGAGATATTATCCTCTGCTGAAGTTACTCATTCCATTTTACTCATTTCTTCTCTTGAGTCAAAAATCTTAGCCTTTGTGTTTCACTTCTTAGTTGCTGCCTCTGGACCCACTCTACCTTTACCAGTCTTTTCCCCTTTTTCCCTCCCCACACTGTTTTGCCATTTCTGATCTTCCTCTTGCCAGTTACCAACCAATCTCACATCCTCTGTCCTTCCTATCTCTAATCCTGTTATTCTGACCTTTGTCTGCCATGCAATCCTTCAGCCTCCCTTTCAGGATTTCAAGACCATGCTAACCCACTTCCCATCTCCTCTACTTTTGTGTCGCCTCCATGGTCAGAGTATACCAGTCTGTCTCTCCCTGAAGTCATTCACTTTCCTTTCCAACTGGTCAGTCTACCAGCTCTGTGAATCTAAAACCAAGGAGGGCGATGTGGGGCTATTATAGCAATATAAAAGAGAGGGTGAATGCTTGGCAGTCAGCTGAGAGGCAACTCCCAGTATAATGAAAATCCAGAAAAAAATAAAAATAAAAATGCCCAAATTACAGGATGACCCAGGTGAACTGAATGCATATTCCAAGATTAGGACATTAAGATGTAAGATTACATCTTTCAGAAAGACACTATTGTTCAGTCAGCCAGGACAGATTCAACCCAGCCCTCACATTATCAAAAGAACAAGAAGAAATAACAACTCTCCTGCAGACTTCCGTACAACTAAAAGACAAAAGCATAACTCTGATGCTTAATAATTACAGATGCTGCCAGAATATATTGTGTATGTCCACGTGGCTATCTCAAATGTAAATAGACCGACGCCTTACTGAACGTGCCCTCTCACACTGACATGATCTGCTTCTCTAAGATAGTCACATATTCATATTGATACATTTTTGAATAAAGAAATTTGCTCAAAGCCTTGATGCTTTTCAATTCTAAAATATTTTTAAAGACTCATGTGAGGCTCTAATGCAACTATATATCTGATAAAATCTGCAACCAATCCAAACTTTTCCCTTTGAGTTTAACTTGGACATACTCCTGCATGCTTCCACAGCACCAACTTAAAATAACCTGGTGAATTTCCTCCTTATTCTCCAGGGCAGATGTAATGTTCTGGCTGTGACTTGAGCGAGAGTCTGAATTATATGGCAAGAACAACCTCAAATCCTAATTTCAGAATATTCAACTGAATACCTTAATGATGGTTTTGTCTGCCAACAGATACAACCCACACCCAGGAATGGAAGGAAACCTGGCCTGGGAGGCCACATAGGTTTGTAACAAAGCAGGGAAAGGGAAATGTCCCAGGAAAAGCAGGAGATGCTTCACTGATAAATCTCCCCAAGTCCCTACCAGAGGGATAGAAATAATTTTGCTGGTGTTTTGTTTACCTCTCCATTTTTCCCTTTTCTGCTCCCTGTCATGTTGATATTTCCCCTTCATTCATTGCCACCTCCCAAGCAGCTTCTAACCCGTTACTACTCTCCTACCTTCACTGCTACATGAATTCACCCAGCTTTTACCCTAGTACATTACTTATCTCCTGCTGTCCATTTAAAAGGCAGGATCTGGTAAAACAAGTAAACAAGCTTGTTTCCCACCGAACTACCCTCTTCTTTAAGGTATCTTAACACACAGCCTCCTGTTTCAAGGGAGAAATCCTCCTTTATCTACTACCCTAACAAACAGCGTGCCTTTTGAGTTTGTTTGGGAAAGGCAAAGAAATGGGAATCTAGATAAAAGTCACTTTTTTAAAGGAATTTTGAGACTTTGTTCATCAGCTGATGCTCTATTTGAAGCTCAAAAGCAGAGATGCCCCTGTTTAAAACCCTTTACGCTGATGCCCCTATTTAAAATCCTTTACAGGGATGGCCTGTGGGCCTGTTCCTGTTACAGGGGTCTCAGGGCCGGCAGCCCACAGCCCCACTTCACAGCAGGAGCACCGGGAGGGGGACCCCTCACCCCTGCAACCCAGCCCGTGGAGGCAGCCAGGGCGACGTTGGGCCTGGGTCCCCTGGGGTGACACGGCAGGGGAGGCCTAAGGGGAAGGGGGGATGGCACAGGACGGGGGACTCGGGCTGCCTGAGGTGCAAGTCCCTCGCTGTAATTCCCCCCATCTCCAGCCTAGGTAACAAAGATTACTCGTGCTTTGAAGGAAGAAGGAAAATGCAAGCAGAGAGCAGGTGGCGCCTGCAACTTCCTGAACTCGAGTGAAACCTGCAGGCCTGAGCTCGGGGGAGCAGAACCAGAGGGCCAGGCAGGGCGCATGGCGCCATGCGGACACAGCAGGGACAAGGACACAAGGGAGCAGTCCTGCTGTACCCCAGCCACCACCTCACGCCACCCACTCACCCAGCTCTCTGCCGGCCACCCAGGTCAGACAAACCTGGCTGTTTCCACAGCCATCCCCCCTCAGACTTACCTCACGCCCTCCGCTCGCTCGCCTTCCTGCTCCCCGCCACAGCCGCCACATCCCCCTGCCTGCCTGGGCCACGCTCTCCTCATGGCCTCTTCCCTCAGGGCGCCAGCCCCACCGCCTCCTTCCCCACAGCCCCACACCGCCCATCTGTCACCGCGGCCCCCCCGTGCCCCACGGAAGGGCGAGGGGGGTCGGCAGCGTGGCTCCCACCTCAGCGCGGGCTGTCCCGCCGGCACGCCGCTTGGCTGCGCGCGGGCTGAGGCGCGACCCGTGCCTCACGGCGCCCGCTCTGGTGTGAGGTGGCAGCAGGGAAACCGGCAGTCACCACCGGGCCTTGTGCTGGGGCTGGCCCTCCAGTGTGGGGCTTTCTGGTGTGATATTAAGATAAAACCTGCCCCCTTTTATTTCTGGAGTTTGTTCACAAGAGGTCTGCGCCTCCAGCCCCCTGTGGCTGCCATCTCTCGGCATCCTACAGACTTATACCCCAAAATTCAGCACAGGAAGCATTTTAAATCTATTTTCAGAAGCCCTGAGCTCCCCACTGGGCAGGGCTGGCAGCTCAGTGGGTGCTCAGCGCCAACGGCTGCGGCCCTGCTGCCGGCAACGCACCATAGCCCGGGGGAGCACGAAGACAGGCGGGCAGTGTGTAGTGCACGTTACCTCCATGAATATTGCTGGCTTTTCTCTATCCAAATGTTCTTGCAATGCTTTTCACTCAGGAACGTGTTTTCCACATCGCTGTCAGCACTTCTGAGGCCAACAGACTGAGAGCACCGGCCAGACTTGGACAGGCTGGAGGAGGATGAGATGAGTGCTCCCGAGCACTGCTCTAGTAACACATCTTACTGCCCGGGGCAGTTTAGCGCTTGTCTTTGAGGCTAAGAAGGCCAGTGTCACTCTGTCAGTCATACTGCAGGGGCCGCATAGACCAGGCAGAGGCCTGTGGTCTCGTTGCATTTGTGGGTTTAATTACACTAGAACATGGAACTTCAAAGATGGGAGGTTGGCAACAGTAGCACAGTAGGCTCTCAAGACTACAAGGAGAAATCAAAAAATCTTCTTTCCACGCAAGGACTCTCTAGACCCAGCCAAGTCCCCACCTAAAGCTGATCAGCAATGGCTGCCTTGGCATAAGGCCGTTTTTTTAACATGGCCTTCAATAAAATCTTTTCTTCACAGCTGACTTGCCCCTCTTATAACCACTGGTCAGGACAAGGCAGATTACCAGCTCTACCAGCAGAGGAGACCCGATAGTTTGTGCAATAGGATATCAGCTGTGCTTCACAGCCAAAAGGCTCAGGACTTCAGGATACCCTTCTCCTGCCCAAACAGCTAGCAAATGCTCCACTGTTTCAGCAGCTGAGAAAAATCCCATGAACTTCAGCCCACGCACTAAGAAATCTTCTGTTGCCAGTCTCAGGAAAATATGAGTGCCAGTGAAAACACCAGCTTCTTCATGGTCAAATCAGCCAGAATGCCTTGCCTAAATAAGACTCCCTTATTTCACCAGCACATCCACACATACATTGCTCTAGAATAGGAACCAACAAATCACAGCAAAAGCGGGTTGCTGTAATCCCTGGTTAATATTTATTTCTCAGGTTAGGGTTTGTTTTTTTTTTCTACCCCACGTTTGATTTCTAGTCCTCTGGCACGACAACACTGCTTGCTTGCCCACCCTACCCAGTGCCTACATGGGAAAAAGAAGAATACACTGTTAGCGCTTGCAAGGTTCATTTAAGATATACAATACCCTCTGTACAGTCTGTTACTTCTTAGAGAATGATTTTTAAAATGGGCAAAGAAATGCCCTCCACCGAAGAAAGAAAAATCTAACATGTGAAAAAATGCCAGTTTAGGTCTATGGTGTCATGGTCCGCAGGGGGGGCTTTTTCCCCTCAATACTAATTACCTACTAGGCAGGATACAGCACTACACGTTAAGCACCATGTCTGATCAAGCAGAAGACTTTTTTAAATGGTTTACTAGTTATTAGGTACCCTGCACTTTACATGCTGTGCTGATATAAGATTTTACTGCTTGAGGATCCAATTTCCAAAGACTGAAAAATATAAAAGGTTTTATTTACCTTAAGTACACAAAATACTGCTACTCTTGATCACTACACTGGGGGATCCCCTTAAAAAGAGAAAGAAATTCTGATTTCTCTGAGTGAGAAGGATCCAAACTGGTGAAAATAAATCTGGAGAGGGAGCGGTATGAGATACCAGCGGCTCAAATCTCTCTTATCCTCTACACACATCTTGTTGTAGGGGTAGGAGGCTGTGAGGGGAAGAGGAGAGGAAGAAGAGCTGAAGAAATTCCCAGTGTGCGCGTCCACCGCGCGCTGACGTCCCCAGGCGATGCCCTTCTCCGGTGTCACTGTACGCTGGCTTTGTGGACAAAATTGACTTCTCGTTCCCTGCAGCCAGCCAGCTACAGCCCGGCAAGCTGACAAAGCCATTGATTTTCCTTGTCCTTAAAAGCACGCTCCGCTGAGCTTGGAGCCGCATGCTTGTAACTTTAAGGGGGGTGCGTTTTATTTAATTGTGCCTTTTCTTGGCCTGAATTTCCCCCAAAAAGCTGAAGAGGGCATGTGCTTATTATCTTTCAGTGCAGCATGCGCTCGGTGCAACCTGAGCTCTTCGGATACTTCGGTCTGAAAATTAGAAAAAAATTAATTGCGAGGAAAAACAAGGCTGCTCTGCGACTGTGATTCAATCAATTACCATTATCTGCCAGCGCAGCCCTCCCCGCCGCCCCCGGACCACTTGTGTTTAACTTTCTTCGCCAGTCGCCGCGGCCCCGCAGCGTGCTGGCGGTGCGGCGCTGGCGGCTGGCTCCCGCGCGGGGCCCTTATCAGGCGCTCCCAGTCAGCGCTGGCCCCGCGCAGCTGCCGGGGACCCCCTCCGTCCCCCGCGTTATCTGCCGCCGCAGGCCTCGGCCGGCGAGGAGGGGGCCCGTGCAGCCCCCGGCCTCCCCAGCGCCCCGGCCAGAATGGGCTCCGCCGCCGGCCGCCCCGCTCCCGCCGAGGCTCCTCCGGCGAGCCCGAACCGTCTGAAGAGAGGCAGGAACAAAACCGCAAATTTAGATTAATAAAGCATTTGTTGATTCTACAGAAACTTAGCAGGCCCCTAAGAAATCCACCAGAGACCTGTGCAGCTCCAGTAATTTTCTGTTATATTATCTTTCTTGTAAAATACTTCCCCAGACAGAGCCCCCAAAGGGGCTCAAATATCACTGTGACTAACCGAAATCAATGTGCACTCACCTATTGACATTTTTACATAGTTTTTGGATTTAGTATCCGGCCCAAAACACAATCAAATCTTCTGCCAAGGAAATAACAGGCACTTAGCTAGTCAGCTATTAGTGTTACAAAGGAAAAAATGTGGGCACCCAAGGGAGATGGGAGAGACGGCATTGACGTCAGGGGTAATTGGGTGTCTGAGAGAAATTGCCAACGGCTGGCCAAAACCCCCAGAGGCCCACACAAAGCTGAGCTGCAACTCTAATAAAGGAAAGTAAATTCTAGAAAGGGGCTTTGCTGCAAAGAAGCCTAGCAGGAACCAAAAATATCTCCCACATACACAAACACACACACACACACAAATAAAAAATAAAAAATACATTTAGGAGCTCGCTTTCGCACATCTGTTTCAGGCTAAAGTGCTTTCTACTTTTTTCCAGGACCACATGGATTTTTATGTCGTACCGTATGTTCACCATCTATTTTTATAAACAGAATTCAGGGCTTTAAAGAAACTTATTCTTAATCATGTGGCTCTGAACTACCATCTCCCTGTCACCCTCTGCAGCACAGTTAGAAATGGTTCGGTCCATTTTTTAAAAAATCAAAACCAAACTTCCACGGAAAAGCTCAGCAGACCCAGTATGGCGGCTGTGGCGAAGGAGCTGTCCGCCGGGTAGGAGGGCATTCGCACACACCAAACCTCTCCTTCGCCTCCGTTACATCCGTGCATGCAGCACCAGTGCTCCCCTCACACGCCAGATCCAAGAGATTTCAGATCAGACGCCCTGGGCAGAATTTAGTGGGGACTTGAAGGCATTAGCCCCTTCTTTCCACTCATCCAGATCTCTGCCATGCAAACAGAATCCTCCTGTCCTCCTAAGGCAGCACCGCAGGTGATGAGTAACACGTATTCGACCGGTTCTTGCTAAGGCATACCTTTCTCCATCCCCCGTCTCCTCCTCTGGGACACCCATCATACTCCTCCCACTCAAGTCTCAAACACCCAGTCCCTAATTGCGCTGTTAGGTTCAGCTTGGTGCTTTCCAGGATGAAAAACTGTCGGGAACAACGCTTCTATCTTCCACACAGAACACAAAAATGCTTCTCTAGTAGGTGATTTAGAATTTAAGCCAAGTTTCAAGAATAACAAGAAGGTCAAGATCTTAGTAGGTTCAGATCTTCTATTACACGTACTTGTATCCACATCATAACCATCACCATGTTGCATCTACAGGGGTCTTGATAAGCCTATCGAGTGAGTGCAAACACTCTCACTTATCAGCCGCCCTCCGCCCAACCAAAAAGCAGAGGCAGAATAACAATTTAGAAGGAGGCTGAGATACAAACACCATGTTCACACACACAGAAAAAATCAGATGGCTCTTTGAGCACTGCAGCACGTGCGGTATAAAGAAGTCTTTAAAAATATACGTACAAAACAGCTGTCTGAAAAGATCAGAAGCACTTGGTCATAAAATTGTATTGCAGAGACCAAGATGATTATTGCTTTCAGAGAAGGAAGAGAGACATTAAGACAAAAAGCTGACTAGGAAATATAGTTAAAAAAAACTCTACACAAAAATCAGATACAAACTGAACAAATGTCCCGGACGTTGGGATGTAAAAATGGAATTTGTGGTGAGCCAAAGTCCTGCAGATGATTCCAGTCATACAGGAGAGGATCTGAAAAGGTCCCATCCACAGCTGTGCTGCGCACAGGGCAGACTTTGGCGGAGGGGAGTGTCTCCACTCTCTGCGCCATTTCTTAATGGCAAAGCTGTGAGCGTAAGTCAGACCTCCGAGTGTCAGACAGGAGCATCAGGCGTCCTTCCCTCTTCGCTTCCTACAGTGCTCACAGCTCAACAGAGAACTGGGAGTTAAAACCACTGGACTAACGCTGTCATGTCATGTCCCTGGCAACACCAACAGAAACGATGAGTGATTCATTTCTATCCTGAAGTTCACATCCTTACAATTTTACCGTGCAAATATTGCAGTGAGACTTTTATAAAATTGCACCTTAATTTTTAAGAAAATGTATCCACTCATCCCGTAGCCAAGCGCATGTGCAAGACATACGAATTAAATCATTCCCACCGAAACACTACGTAAAGGGAAATGCAGACTTTCCCTTATGCTGAATTAAAGCAGTATACGAGCAATA
>NC_048903.1:6485719-6555719 GCF_011077185.1 Oxyura jamaicensis | reverse complement strand
GAAGGAGAGAGAAAACCCGCTTTAGGGTGGCGGGGGAAATACAGGGTAGGCAGGACAGGCAGCCGCCCCTTGACGGGCAGGCAAGCAAGTTGGCTGCCTGCCCTTCCAGGATCTCCAAACGCAGCAGAGGCAAGAGGTGGTTACAGGCCGCTAGGATTTTTTCCACCCCAAGACCACTGATGGTAAAGGGAGGGTTCCCTGCCTCCAATAAAACCAAACCGAAACAAAAATCTAAGAACATCTTGCTAACGCAGACCAACATTTATTTTAAGTCGCCTGTTCCCTGTGAAGCCAGGGAATATATACCTAGCTCCTCTTCCACAGACTACGCTGAAAATGTCAGACAACAGGACAAGCTAGCTTATAAATAATTGCAAAGCCCCTCCTGGAAAAGGTTGAGAGGGAGGTGGGATGAAAGCTCGGAGCCAGGAAAGCTGGGACTGCCAAGGAGCAGAACAGAATAAGGGCAAGGACGGTGTGTGATATCCCAGCTCCATCTGTATGCAGAAATGAAAGGCACTGAGGAAAATATCAGCGCGGGTTATGGCAGGCATTCCCAGGTGCGGGGAAATCCTCGGGGGAAGAGCACCATCAACAGAAAATACAGCAGACCTTATGAGAGACAGCTGACGTGGCAGATCCTACAAAAGCTTGTCTGCAGTATCAGAACATCTTTTGTTCTCTAGCCCCATTCTTTCACCTGGCAGCTCACGGATGAAAAGACCTGAGAGATGTTCCTGTCACCAGAGACTTTTCCTCAAAAGGCTCCTAAAAGGAGGAGGACCAGGGTAATGCAGGCTCCGCTACGGGGGATGCGTGGCAGAGGAAACTTTACCCCTCTAATAATGGCTTGCCTACGTTTCTGAGAATTCTCCCTAACCCTATCCCCTCACTACCTGCAGAGCGATAACAAAGCCAACATTGTCCATCAAGTCTCAATCTGAAGTGACTCACTTATTCTCAGGAGCACCGGGTTCATTTCTGTCGGCCTGGCGCCCTAAGAAACAAGGTTTACATGATCATATTGCCTGTCATACGCCTTAACTGTTTGTCCCTTCCTATTAACTTCTGAATCACCCCGGACCAGGGATAGAGGGCTCGGAGAAATTGAGTTTCTCTTACAGAAATTGAGCTTCTCCGAGATCAGTGAATGTGCCCCGGGTTGGTAGGGCCGAGCCCCCAGTTCCTGCCTCTCGGAGGAAAGGCGAAGCGCAGAGCCAGGCGCGATGGGGATGGGGACGGGGGTGAGACCCCACGGGGAGCAGGGCCTGAGCTGCACCACCGGGGTGGAGAAACGCAACTTCCCAGGGAGCCCGGCCTTGTGCATCACAAAACGCGGGGCTGTTTTCTGCCAAACCGCCTGTAGCTTCATGATGCATCATCAGGGACAAACGCCAACACTTCTCAAGCACTCGCTGAACCCAGCGCGCAGCCACGCACCACGCAGCGTGCAACCGATCTCCCGCTAGAACTTCTCCCCCTTTGTCTGAGCACGGCAAGCAAAAGAAAAGGCACTGCAAAGTCACTTTGCCTCCTAATGTCACCACTTCCCAGGCCCGCACAATTAATGCCGGGATCCTTGAAACAAGCAGAAGGCGTGCGATGAACCAAACGCGAGCACTCTGCAGCAGCGCTCCCGTATGGCTGCGAGGCTTGGCTCTCGAGTGGGTCTGTGGCTTTGCAGCTCTCCGCCCCAGGCAGGCTCTGCAGGGGCATTTTCCTGTATTTACTGACCAAACGACTGATTTTCAAGGAACAGAGAAGGAACAAAACCATGTCCCTTTCTCCTGTAGCACCACATGATAAATTTTGTTCGCCCCTCTCCCAACAGCTTCTAGTGACAGTGCAGTGTTTGTCTGAATTTTAACAGATGTTTCTAAGTACTCTTGACCACTTCTCTCTCCTGAGGATTTCGGCAGTGGGATAGCTCCAGATAGTAATACAAACAAAGCTGTAGGAGGCTCTCGGGGATAAATCTGTAGACACTGCATGTAGGATGGGTGTGGGTATGGGTCCAAGCCTTATGAAACTTTGCAAATATCCTCTGAAGACTAGCAAGCTGGACTGACGCTGCCTGCAGATGTTTTTGAGCTTACCAGCACCACAGCAAGAAGCAGGACAGCCTGCAGATAGCTGCAGTGCTCCCGGAACAGCCCGGGAGGGGGGTTCAACCCAGCAGTTACAAAAGCAGGAATAGAGCAGAGCAGAACAGAACGATGCCGGAGGTGTGTGATGGTGGAAGTGCACTTCCACCCAGAATACCACAGGCACTCGCTGCGGCAGGGCTGCACTGAGGCAGGATCTCCCAGGTGCGAAGGTACTCATGCAGTCGGAACATGAATTGTTTGGGAAAAAAATAAATCCCTGCTTTCAGCTTAGAAGAGAACGGGTATCTTGTGCTTACGCCTGGGAAGGAGGCGGTGACATCTGCCTGAGCGTGTACCCAGCCCGAACCAAGCAGCTCCCCAGGAGCGGCTGCTCCCACCTTTACGGCCCCCAGTTCACACACCATGATGTGAGCACGGCTGTTGAACACCCAAAGGAAATCACAGCCACTGCCAGCGTCCCGGGGCAGCTGAAGCTGGTTTCCCCGCAGGCCGACCTCCTGGCTGCAGGGCGCGAAGCAGCGCTGCGCCTGTGCCAGCCCTCCGGACGCGGCCGCATCCTGCAGCCCGGGCTTGTGCTCCCCGAGTGCCGGGCACGGAGCGGCGGGAGGTGCTGGGGGAGCCCGGCCGTGGGGGGCGTGGGGCTGTGCCCCGCGGGAGGGCGCCAGGGGCCGCGGGGAGCCCCCCATGGGGGGCTGCACCTCCACTCTGCTGGGGCAGGGAGGGGGATGGCTGCAGAGGGCACCGCTTTTTCCAGCCCCACTGCCCGCTGCGGTGGCTGTGTCATTCACAACACCACCACAACCCGCCTCCGCCCCTAGAAAAAAAACCACCAAAAAAGACACATAAAAACCCCAAGCCCAGATACACTTCCCCATAAATAGCACAGCATCGCTCCAAACACCCCACCGTCAGCACAGAGCGAGGTGTGCGCGTTTGCTGTCCTCCTCTGCATTAGTGTGTCTGTTAACCCTTTTGTAAGGCCATTCGGCTTGGTTTCAAAGCTCCTCGTGCCGAAAACACTTGTTAAATATTGGCCCTGACTGCTACACACAGCGATAGCTTGGTAGTCACAACCCACAAGATATATTTAGCTTCACAAACTCATCGTCAATGGATTTTGAAAGCTCTGTAGCCAGCAGACTGGAAACCACATGCAATACAAACACATAATAGAACTTTTAATGTGCAAAGAGACTAAACAAAAAGATCCTTGACCTTCTTGCTTTCCCTTGCATACCATTATCCCCAGTGAGACAGCAAATGGAATGACGTTGAGAGCAACAGCTACCATGAAGCAACTTTGGAAGCCAATTTCTACAGTAGTTAAGCAGTTAATGGCGTTAATCAGAACGATAACTTATTAAGTTCTACATTTATGCAAATAGCATTTTGGCATATCACAGGGAGACTTTAGCAGAGCTCGCCAGGAAGAGGCCACAACATCTTTTAAATTGCCTGCTCTTTTTTTTTTATAACATGTAAAATAACAGCAAAGGACCGCGTCCGTGGCGGTTGGCACATCTGACAAACCGCACTTAAATAATACGCTGTACTCATAAATTAATCTCCAACATCCCAAACAGATTAACGAACAAATTGTTTAATTCTTAACCTTTACGAAGCGGGGATTAATCTCTACGGCTAAATCCAATCTCTGTCTTTATCTTTTTAACGAGAAGTTGACATTTCTCACTGAGCTTCCTAAAACAAGCAACATTCCCCGAGCAAAGAAGTAGCAGGTATCCCGCACGCCCTCCGTGTGCAGGAGCTACGGGATATGTGACACAAACAGAAAGCAACACAGTAATTCCTGACTATGCCATGAAAGGACACTATCTGCATATGACGAAATAGAAAAAAAATGATTTCACAGAGTTTATGGCAATCTCAGTTTTGTAAAACCTGTGCGGAAAATTTGCTGCTCTCCAGCAGAAAGAATCTGGCTCTGGGTTGCACTTACATGCAGTGAGGATGGAAGAAGCCGGGGACTGGATGAACAGCTACGAACTGCGCTGTTAGTGGCTCTCCAGATGTAACGCCCTCCACCACCATCACCACCACCAAACAGACAAACAAAAAGCACTTTGTACTTGCTTTTCTCCTTTGTCGGTGTTGTTTCTGTAGAATTACCTTCTGCACAGAATCTTACCCGTTTATTAATTGATTCTACATCTTTGGGGAAATGAGGGGGAAGTGTCTGCCCGTACCACTTGCTGAAGGATGTTGTGCAAAATGAGTATTTCAGCAGCTGCAGCTGTACCTGCGTTTTGGAAATCCATACAACCGCTCATACGCAAGCCCGAGCTGTTGGTTTATTGATGGGTATGTAAATGCTCGCCTTAGTGGTACATGCGCTTTGTTTGGACCAAGCCCGCAACACAGAATGTTAAAATTTCTCTGGAAAAAATAATCGGCCTTTTTTCTCCCCTTTGGGCACAAATTTCTGTTTTTAAATTAGTGTGAAGATTTCCTGGTGCTGCATGGAGCCTTCATTCCAAAATACCATCATTGACTAATTCTATATTTCATTAAAACAGAATGTTTTACATCACAAACAGTTGCTTGTTTCTTTGTTTTCAGTACATATCTTCTTTACCTTAATGTGATTCCTGGCTATTAAGAGAGGTTGCTTTCGTTGTTGTTTTCTCTTTTTCTAATTTAATGAAATAATCTGAAGTTTTACTGCAACTCTTTATGGAGTCAACTTATGCAAGCACCGGAGCCTTTCCAGAGAAAACAGGATTCTCCCCACCTCCCTCCGGCTTTTCTCCCTCCTGAATGCCATGGCCTTCACTCAACCAAAGGAAATGAAAGACAGACTGAGACAACAGCACCACGTGGGTGAAGGTCAGATTGATTTTCAGCTGTGTGGTGCTGTTTTATCACCCTCAGGACAAAAGTTAAGCCCTTCGTTTTTTTTTCATGTCTACTTTAACAGAGTAACTTATTTTCCCCCCCAAATTTTATTGGGCTCCGTACCACCAGAACTACCAAGGACAGCCCAGTGTAAAACATTTGTGGATCTCTTCTTCCTCGGAGAAAAATCCCGAGCAGCCCACACACCAGAGCGTTTCGATCCTCGGGTCTCCTCTATCCCCTGCGTACGTGTAGTGGCTCCTTTCAGCTGCTGAGGTTTCTGCGGTGACACTCGCTGACAGCAGAAGACGGCTCGCATGCAGCTGCCGGCTGTTCAGCAACGCTCCTGGTCACCGGGAGAGGAGCATTTGCTATCTCAAAAGGGGCAAGTTCACAAATCATTTTTTCTCCCTGTCCTCCTCCCCCTCGCCGTGTGGCCGAGCTCCCCGAAGCCGAGCTGCCCGCCTGTCCCTCGCTGAGCCTCGCATGTCGCTCTCCTCCCAGCTCGGTGCGACTCCCCGCCGTGCCGCCACCACTGCCTCTCCCCAGCTCTCGCAGTAAAGGCTGATGCTCCCCCAAGGCAACGACGTCTTCTGAGCAGCCAGTTTTAGCTGGTCAGGTCTTCAAAACGGAACTGGTTAACGTACGACGGAGCGTTTGGTACATCAGAAACACTCAGAGTGGCGGAGAGGAGCCTCTTCCCTCCTGATGCTTGCATGTCTGGAGGGTAAGCAGGCAGCCAGAATACTCAATATTCTCTCATTTAATCTCTGAGAGAAGAAAATCCTACTTGCTTTCATTCTTTGTCGAGTTTTGTTTGTTTTAAATTTTGGTTTAGAAGTGTCTGTGTGTGTGTGAGGGAAGCAGCAACACCGCGAGCATCCTAACGATGACAGTTCGTCCTCCGTGCAGCAAGGGACACCATCTGCAGCTACGTGGGCACCGCTACAGTATCTGCTGGGATACAGCTCCTGCCTGGAAGAGCTCTTGTAAAACAAAACACGGCAGGCGTCAGTGACAGGGCTGTAAGGTGAGATCAAGCAGCTCTCCAGGTTGGGGCTGGATGCAGTCTGAATGCAAATTGAAAAATTCACCGGGGTTTGTAAACAAGGATTTGACTATGGCATGCCGCTTCACCTCTTTGAACCTCAATGTGGTGCCTCCAAAGTGGGCCCCAGCTCAGCCGGGTGCTCGCAGCACCTGGGAGAGCTCTGCAGGTGCTGCTCCCCCTGGGGCAGCGTGAGGACAGCCCTGGGGGCACCCGGAGCCCAGGGAAGGGACAGCCCCGGGCCCAGCGGGCAAGGCAGCAAGAGCAGCACGGAGAGAAGGGAAATCAGCAACGCGGCGAGGTGTGGCAGAAGCGTGCAGCTCAGATGTGGAAGTGACTGGGTCACACACAGGGCCAGGACAGGGCGAATGCCAGCAAAGCATCGGGGAGGACGGTGCCGTAAGCCTGATGTGAGATGGCCAAAGACCAGCAAGGAGCACTGCAAGGAAACCACGGAAACCACCGAAGAGGAGGGACCATGGGGAGACCAGCGCAGGCAGCAGGGACAGGGGAGCGCAGTCACCCCGAGGAGAAGCAGAAGTGCTCACGAAAGCAAACTCCCACATGGCGAGGAGACGGACTGCAGTCTGACCTGCAACTGTCCTAAAGGCGCGCTGGTTTTTTAGCTGGCCTCGGCTTGGTTGGTTGCTACGGCTTCTTGATGCGGGTTGAAGGCATTCAGATCTGGTTAGCTGGCTCCTGGAGTCCAGCAAATCGCCTGCATGCACTTTTGCTCAGAGGAAATGAATCCAGGTGTCTATATTTGTGTTTCTGGAGACTGCAAGGTCATAAACGGAATTTATTCTACTTCTGTCCGTCTCTCCAAATTTTCTAATGAATAATTAGTGGATGTAGATTTCTAAAAAGACCATTTCATATAAATTATATCAAATCTCATTTATTTTAGGAGATATCATTAAGTACAAAGTCTGCACAAGTGAACTGAGTTCACTGTAGAGGAAATGACTGGGAATTACGTTCAAAAATCTATTCAAATGTTTAATGTAAGAGATTCCCTGGAGAAGAGAAAAGTGATGGGCCTCTTCAGCCTTTCCTTATGTCCTCCTCCGCAAGGCTAACAGTAATTGAGTAGCAACATAAGGAGGAGCCAAAAATCTTTCACCATTATGCTGAGAAAGATTTTCAAGGAAGCCTAAAGAGCGGACGGCCCACATGCCAAAAAGCTGGTGCCTGCAAGAGCAAGAGGAAGCCCACCCGCTGCGATAGAGGTGTCTCCAGCAACAAAACCCACCTGGGTTAAAGACCTTGGCCCTAGCACTGATTTCATGCATGTTATTGGACAAACTGGTGACGCCAAAGTTATGGTCATTTTCACCTAAAATAAGCCAGGCTGCTAAGGGAGAAAGGCTCGAAATCACCCCAAACCCCGGCCTCTTGTCCCCCTCATGTTCACGCAGGGCCTCTGCATTTTCAGAGGATGTCCAATGGGGGAGCTGCACAGACTAAAAATTAATCCTTTTAATTATCAGCAACATCAGTTCCCAGAGACAACACAGATCTTGGATCAGCAAGAGGAAGGGGATGGAAGGAGGGGATACTCCTCCCAGCAACAGGCAAAACTTTAGCCGAAATAGAATGAGTTCTTAACTCCCTGGAGATAAAAATAAGGGTGGTACTTCTTGTGTCAGAAAGGAGTTGCTAGACCAAAGATTCTGAAGTGCTCAAATGCCATAGGAGCTATTGAACATAAACAGACCAGGTGCCTTGAAAACTCTAAATCATTTTCTTCATAGCTAAGGCAATGAAAATTGGTTGTATTGAACATGAAGTTTGATTAACATTCTCTGTATTTTATATACATTATTTAACTAAAATTTCTGATATTTTTTCAGCAATTCTGAATTTAATGAGATTACAAAATCTACTTTTAAAAGTCACCTTATTACTAAAAACAAAAACACAAAAAAAACCTGAGAAACAAAACCCACTACAATTCCTTAAATGAAACAGCATTCAAGAGGCATGCGCTTGTTACCAAAGTTTTGGAGAAGGTCAGAAGCTGCTTAGGCCTCTGGTGGAGGTCTTCTGATGTGCAAACCCAGCTTGGAGAGCAGCAGCCTCTCCAGCAGGTGCAGGGAAAATATTTCCCTTATTCAATTTATCTGACCGGTTCAGTCCAACAACGAGATGGTTCAGAACAGAGAAACTATCTGGCAGACGATCACTAACTTGCTTCTTGCCAGCCCACGCTACAGAAAGGCGCGAGAGCCCTACGGAGGATGCAGGCCCCCGGGTGAGCATGTCCACGGGAGGCCACGTACCTTGGCGGATCCATCCTGCTCGCAAGGCACCGCTGCGGTGCGTGGCCGCGGGCTGCCGGCCGGCACGGGGGACAGGGCGCAGCCCTCCTTCAGGTCGGCGCTGGAGGCAGGCTGAGCCCTGGGCTCCCCGACCCAGAAGCCACGCGGGGATGCTCCAGCGAGCGCTCCCAAAGCCAGCCAGCTGAAGAGGACCAACCCATGCTGGCACGTTTCCCTAAAGCCAGCCGGCACCGGGGGGTGGAGGCTGCTTACTGGCTTCCCCAAGCCTGGAGCACAGTTAATAACATGCCAGCTGTATCTGCAGACAAGCCAAGTTTAATGAGGCTACAACAAAAGCATTCAAATATGCACTACAGAACTTCTGCAGGGATTTTTTTCTAGAGCTTCTTTAAAAAAAAAAAAAAAAGAAATTCTTGACATTGTTTGTATGCACACTCCCTTTATTTTTCATTCATTTTTTAAAAAACTATATTCTCTAAATACAAATAAATCAGCATTAGAAAGACTTGTTTTTATCCCACTACTTCCAACAGCAAAATTATGTTCTGTGGTGAATGCCTGCATTGCACCGCTGGTTGCTTTTTCCGAACAACCATTCAAGCCTTCACCACTTTCCCTCTGAAAGGCCGGCCACCACCCTTCTGCCTGCCCGGCCTCCTCCCCAGCACCACGCAGTGCGAGAGACAAACAGGCAAACGTGGCTGCGTCCCGAGCGCAGGCGATGAAGGAGGCGCCTTACACATTCCCTGCCCTGCCAGCGACGCCTCACCACGGGCCTCAGGCTCTGGGTCAAGGTGCAGAAGGTAGCAGTAAGAGGACTGCAAGCATGGACCTGGGGCCTCCTCGCAGGCTCCTCACATCTTCCCAAGCCCCATGCCTGCCACTGGGGCTGGTGACTTCCCTGGTGATGGAGCTCCGTCACACACAGAGCTACAAACACCAGCCCCTGAGGGACCGAGGGCACTACTGAGGCTCCAGGCTGCTCTCCTGAGAGGCTGCAGCATCCCTCTCTCCCAGGGGCTGGGACTGTCATTCAGGTTGCTTAAAAAACAAGGAGGAGAACCCTCTCCCATGTTTCTCTACAGCCACCAAGCGTGGGGAGCTGCTGGCAGCAGCAGGACCCTCTGTGGGCATGGGCACCCCTGCACGCTCAGCAGGGTTCAGCCCTGGAAGGCACCTTCCTGCTGCCACCTCCCCCCCCCTTCAGAGCTGTTTATGGTTTACTTGCATTCCTGTAACGCCGAGAAACAGACCTGCCGCACACAGACCCGCTGGCTGCCCGAGCTGTGGCACGGCCGCAGACTGTCCCTGGGCAGCAGGAGCAGCGGCAGGGCAGCGGGACAGGGCCGCGGCGGGACAGGGCTGGCGGCCCCCCGTTTCCAGGGGTACCTGCACTCACTTTGCAGGCTCATTTTTGAGCTAGATAAAAGTAGATGAAAAAAATAAATAAAGTAGCAAGGATGGAACAGTCCCTTGCTGATACGACCACGCTAACGTGTCATCCTCAGCTCCTCACTGGGCCATATGTTTAAAAATGACAGGGAAAATGTTCTTCCTATGTGAAAAACATATGCTGCTTGAGGAACGACATCATCTTACCTGAGAAATATTTGTACAGCCTCAAAACACGCGGCCGTGCCCTCCGCGATGGCTGCTGGCTACGTGGAGGCTGCAAAGGGGTAGGCGCAGCCCGTGCCTCCCCCCCGACGGGGCTCTGGTTTCAGGCTCCCGCAGCCGCGCTGGCACCGCTCCTATCTGCATGCGCAGAGCCTGGTGCTGCCGCCCGTGCCACCGTCCCCAGGGGCCCGGGCACAAAGGTGGCCGTGGCGATTGCGGGGGGCGGCGCCGGCGCCCTGGCAGGCTCTTATCTGCCAGCACACCAACCGGGCCTCGCGGCGGGGCCTGCCGCCGGCTGCCACCGCGCTCGGCACGGGAGAGCCTCCGCGAGGCCGCAGAGCAAATCCCAGGCTTGGTGTTTATGGCCAGCGAGCTTCGTCTCAAATTCACGCCCCCCCCCACCAGCCACTGCAAGCCCTCAGAGGCATGGCATGCTTGTAAAACCCAGAACCAGACGCAGAGCAAGCACCGAGCGCCAGACTCCACTGGCAGAGGCAGAGCAGGGCCTCGCCACCCTCCCCCAGCAGGGCCACCGCCGGCCCGCCGGGGAATCGGCCACCTCACGCAGCTCCCACGAACCCCGCACTGCACTCAGCGCTCAGGAAGCCACTGCTGCACGCGGCCCTGTGGCAAAGCTACCTCATGCTCCAAGGTCACCACGTGCCCGGAGCGCCATTACGCTGCGCACCGCGCTCCTGCGCGGCTTCGGCTCCAGGTTCAGCTAGGGGAACGCGCCTCACCGTCTGCACGATAAACACACGCAGCGCCGTGCACCTGCACAGACGAGCGCTCAGCCCCGACGGGCACAAACAGCGACCCGTGGGACAAATGTGAGCCCCGCGAGGCGAGGCCTGTGATGAAACAAGAAAAGGAGCCTGCGGTCACAGCCCCCCGGGGCACCACAGCAAAATCCTGCCACAGTGCCCGCTGCCAGAGCCAGGCAGAGAGAACTGAGGGCGCCAGCGAACATCCGTGCTTTGACAGTTCGTGAGGTTACGGAGCGTTTCTGGCGCCAGTTCTGAAAACACTGCCATGGCCTCTGCAAAGAAGGAAACTTGCATTTCAGCATGACAATGTAGAAACGAACAAAAAAGGAAATGTTATTTTTTTATTATTTTTTTTAGATTGGAACACTAGTCATGTTAAGAGAGAGGAGCAGAATTCTGGCAAGGACAGGAGCACTCAGACCAAGCCACAACACCGTAATTAGGGCCAGTAGGTCATTAGAGCCACAGCTGTATAAACTAGGTGTATAATTAAGTTTCCACGCTGCTTTTTCACAACTGTATTTCAGTATCTTTTGTGGAGGATGATCAGTTAATTCATTACTTTAAAAATGCAACTGAAAATCTCCAACTTGCCAATCAGGTGCAACAAGATTATAATTTGGGGAAGGGTTAATTTGGGAATACGAGCAAGAAGCCCATCTCTGTCAGTGCGAAGTACAAAGTACTACCCGCCAAAACCATCACTGAGACGCGGCCACTTGTTGGCAAGCTGCCGTGTACGGTTTCTGGGTGAGCACCCTGCATATACAGTTGCACGGCAATTATAATTCAGCAGGTGAAATACAGGAAAATGCAAAATTACACACTAGCACGAAACAGTTACAATACCTCGTTTCTAACGCAAGCCTTGTGTACAAGTTACAGGGCATTTAACAGGAGCAACTGCAAGACTTTAATTATAAACTAGTTCCTACCGTACAGTAGTTTAGAAAAATCAGCCGCTTCCCAGCTGGCAATATCCATACATAGCTCTGCTGCTGTTTGAAACAGACAACCTGCAAAGTTACCAACAACAGAAGAGGACCTCATGAAATGCTCAGAGACCCCAACGCAACCTACCTCTGTCCAGTTCATTGATGCGCTAACTCACTTTACAACACCCTACATTTGCTTGGGAAACCAAAGGAAAAAGTTTATGGGAGGCTACACTGGCCCGGCAGGGGGAAAGGGCTGGCATGGGCGGAGGAATCAAAACCAACACGATAAAAACGGGAGCTAAAACCAGAGTGGCACATGTGGACTACTGTGCACATACAAAATGGCAAGTCTCGGGGCTTTTTTTCATCAGGCAACAAACAACCCAGCACCAGGCACCAGGCACTGACACACTGCAGAATAGCTGCTTGATGCACGCAGCCCCCGGTGCTGGCTAGGGGACACCCACACTTGTAAATGCACGTGTGATCCTCTCCCCTTGTCAGTACTGCTGCGGCACTGTGTCCTAACGCCTGTGCCAACACAGCGTGCAAAAAACGTACAAAAAGGGCTGCACGAGATGGCCACGCCTGAGTCTTCTGGAGTTAAAGGGACACAGGACACAAGTGACTATTTAAATTCATTTTAAAAGCTCAGCACAGGCAGCGCACGCACCAGGTGTCTAGGTATTCTCAGGGCCTTTTTGAAGGTGCTCTCTGGCTGTTCAAGGAGCGCTCGCGTGGGGCCGAGCTGGGGAGGAAACGCGCTGCTCGTTCAGCGCGCGCTGCCCCGCTGGGGCCCTTTTCCCATCCCCATTGGCACTGGAAGCCCCCAGCCTGCCGTCACAGACATCCACCACGAGCAAAAGGAACGAGGCACCTAATTCTGTCAGGAGAGCACCTCCACCAGGCCGGCATCCGAAGGGATGCCATGCGCTAACACTACGAGAGATGTCTAGATTTCAGCGGTGTTTTGTCCTCAAAGAACCAAGTCTGAAATACATGAAAACGCGAGGGGGGGAAATGGCTGTTTGTTACTTCCTTACATGTCAAAGAAGCTGCGTTCAAGCTGTATTATAACTTCAGCCCGCTGTAATGAATTTCTGAGGGATTCCAGTGAAATAGGTGGTTTATCCTATTCTTTGGAGTGAGCTCTTATAATCCTGCAACACTCCAGAGCTACAATACCTTCCTAACTTCAGCCTCCCAAAGGAAGTCATTAGTTACGTTGTATTATCAGCCTGGTGATATTATCACTACAAATATTACCTGCATTGATCTGGAGCCATGTAGACACGACTGAACACCCTGCTTCAGATTAAGACATGAAACTCTAGCTTGCCCAGAGGTCAGGCGCTGTGTTACAGCCTCAGAGGTGTCGGGCAGGCAGTAGAGACAAAAGGAGAGCAGGGCAACTCAGGACACAGCTCATTTGGTGGGGTAACATCGTTAAATACGCCACATTCCCTGGCGCTCTCTTAGATTCTCACCCTGGTGGGGGCAAGTCTTTCCAGGTGAGCTGAACAAACCCGTGTAATTTGCACTCTCGGAACAAAAATTCTTATGGTTATTGAACAACTGGTGGGTCTGAGCCTGAAAACTTTTTTTCCTCGTGGCAAGACGTGTAAATATCAAACAATATTCCAGATTGCCTTCATGGAAACATTCTCATTCCCGAACAGATGAGTGCAACCCTCCCCTCGGCATTAAATCACTTCAGGACACTAGACTAAAACAAATAGAAAACAGGCACTCTCGTTCTGGAACAAGGATTTCCTCACATGGAGATAATCAGCACCTATTCCGTGTATATGCAGATGATTATATGGTGCCTTTTTGTGACAAAATGTCTCTGTAAATCATCAGCACATGTCAAGACAATAAAAGATGATGAAGTTATGCTACCTGCAATCAAAAATTAGCGAGGGGAATGCTCGCAAATTATTTTGATAGGTCCCAAAAATATAATTTATTTTTCTTACTCTCACTAACAGAACACTACGCTGAGGGGAAATAAAAACTGAGGTGTAAAAACATCGACTGGACGGACACGCATCGCTAGGTTGCTGTGTTTTAATGGAGGTTTGCCTCACGAAAAAAACAGGCCTGTCTTTCACAGCACCACTGACCAGCAGCAGTGCCCTGCCCTCCCGCCTGGCACTGCAGGGACCTGTCCCCATCCCCTGGGCTGCACCCCTCACCTTCCAGCCTGGAAAGCGAGGATTTTTCTATTCAGCAGCATTTTCCTGCTCACTACCCTGCGTTCAAATACAAATTTTGTTCGCAGAAATCTCAGGGCAATCCAGTGGTTGTCAGCTGGCCAAAAACCGACCCTGCGACCCTGCGAGGAGTACAAAAACCTTCCTGGTTTTTGTACTTTGACGTTGGCATCCCAGGCAGTGTGTAACCGAGAGCACAGAGCAAGCAGCCCTGGCGATGCAGGAGAGCCGCATCCAGCTGGGGCAGAGGAGGATGCTCGGGGTGGGCGGCAGAGCCAGCCGCAGCCCCGTCTGCACGCTAGCCCTGGGCAATTCCCCTGGCCTTTCTTGGCTGGGCACAGCTTTAATTATGCCCAAAAAGGAGAACATAATGTGGACTCATTACCAACCAAATTAAGTAGCCAGGGAGGAACACGCACTCGTGGGAATGAGGATGGGATAATGCTGCACCAGAGCAGAAGCTAACCCCCCTGCCAGCTGAAATGGGAACTGGCTAAAAATGTCTTAGATGAGTGCGGAGGAAAAAGTGCTGGCAGCGTATTCGACTCTGGGAAGGGTGAGAACTCCTGATTTAAATACATATGGACATATTCTGCGCTCGCCCTCCCAAGATTTTATTTAATCTCCAGCAAAATCTGCGAGGCTTTTTGCTGCCCCCCTAAATCGGCTTAGCGTGCTGTGCAGGGTGCCTGCTGCTACCACCGGCCATGCACGAGGAGCCGTGCAACGGCAAGATACGCTGCGATTGCTCACACCAACGCTCCGTGCTTGTTCTTACTTTACAACAAGGAAAATCGAAATCAGGGTAGGCTCATGCCGTCCTCACCTCCATAAAATTCAAAAGGGAATGCAACAGTAACCTAGGGAGAACGGAGTATTTTGAGGGTGGGATTACAAAGCTCACACTACGAACTTTTATCTCAGAAATTGTCATGTTCTGTGGCGGGGTTCAGAGGCCTGTCTTCGGGGGAGTTTTGCACACTTCAGTCATTTAACTTTTTTAATCTTCCTACGTTTGGGAAGAGAGGGAAAAATACCCTGTCTGAAACTTTTAACGTTAAAAAACCCCACAACATTTTTGTCTAACGTAATTACTGACAGATTCCAATTGGAAAGCTGTTGCTTTTATTTTAATTTTATTAAAGGAGTGAACAAAGGCTACCCAAGGCACCACAATAAAATTACATTAACTGTAAAATTACATTATTAATTCTTTAATCTCACTTGAGGCCTCAAGCTGTTGCTATGTCCAATTACCCAGCTAACCACCTGTCAGAACTGCAAAGCGAGTTTAACATTACCTCCAGGACAGTGGTGTGCCCTGTGTTCAGTCAGGTCTGCCAGCGAATCGAAGTCCTGCTGACAGTTATCGCAGGTGTAAATTGACTCATCCTCCATGTCTTCATCTTCCTCATTTCTCTCTTCCTGGCTCGTCACGCTGTTCCTCTCTTCCAGGGCCCGGCTGTCCTTCGCGTCGCTCTCCAGCTCTCCTCCCAGGCCACCTGCCAACAGCAAGGATGCACGCGAAGGTTTAGAGGTCTGCCTGACGAACGACGCCGCGCTTATTGAGATACATTTAATTATAGCCGGTCTCGCGTTATTCCTGACACCTTTCATTATATTAATGTGGTTTTTATATCATGCGGTGCAACAATTCTCAACTGTATTCTCTGCTGCTTGGTGTGAATCCTGCAAACACTCCCTCAATCTCCTTCAGCGGGCAGAAATCTCTGACTCTCTGTCAGAAGAAGTCGTTAGTGTTTCATCACTTAACCAGGCTCTCAAAGCTTTAAAAATTGGCAAGATTAATTGCAGCCTGTACAGAACAGGCACGTCCTGAATTCTAATTCTCCGTGCTCTCCCCGCCACCACCGAGCCCCAGCGTGAGTGCCCACCACGCGACAGGCTCCAGCTGCAGAGCCCGAGGCCCACACGCCTCAGGACGCGCGGGGTGCCACCGAAGCGGCAGCTCGCCAGGCGGCACGCCCCGCTTCAGCCTCCTGTGACCAAACAATCCACCCGTTTCCAGGCGCAGGGTGTAAAAGGAGGCCGAGCCCTCTGGCAGCTCGGTGTCCGTTTCCCCTCCACCTCCCACAGCCCCGTCGTGCCCTCGGCTCCCGTTGACGTGCCGGCTGCCCTGGCCATGTTGGCTGAGCAGCTGAGGGGTCCTGTCCTACCACCAGCCACGCCGGCCTTGCGCCCTTCTGCCCGCCTCGCGAGCAATCCCGCCACCCGAGAGTGCCATGTGATTAGACACAGATGTGTTACAAGTCCTCCAGAAGAGCAAGAGGGGTCAGCAGGCCCCCACCACAGCAGCCCCCCGCGCTGAGCCCAGCCCCAGAGCGGCGCAGGGCCCCGGGGAGCGGTGCCCGAGCCGCGGCGCAGAGGGTGCCGCCTGGCTGCCGGCACTGGGGTTTCGCAGAGAGATGAACGGTTTCTAAAACTAGATCAGCGCCAAAAAGATTAAGGGCAACCAGTGCTGAGAACATGAAACAAAGCTCAGAAATAAGATTTATTAAAGCTGAAAACTGGTTACCACCAGCGCTGCAATTCAGATACGCGGCGCTAGCAGGGCTGTGCTGCCACGCTCCAGCCCAAGCACACATTTCATACCATCGCCTGCACTGCGCATGACAGCGTAAATCAAGTGGTGTAAAACGCTCTGCGGCTTTCCGTGGAGCACCCGTAACATGACGTACCCATCGCATTGCGATGGAAATATTAAAAATCAATGCCTGCCCGTGGTCTGCCACAGCATAGCAATTAACCGACGTGCACATTTTCAGGTTCTCCTGTTAAATTATACATACCTTTCTACTACAGCATGGCTAGTAAGAGCGAGGTGTAATGTTCATATTAACGAAGCAGATATGCCACTCTTAGAGCAGGAATGAATTTAAGGATTTGGCTATAAAAGTATCCCCACGCTCTCTGTGTCCTAAGTCTTGATCTGCACTGGGCTCATTCAGCAGAACGCTGTTCCCTGAGCCTCCTGCTTCCGAGCCTCTTCCTTTAATAGAAGCGTATTCTAGTTAGGGACAGGTCTGTTCTCCTTACACCACTACCCTGGCAAATAATGTCACGTTTAAAGCTTGGCTAGCTTCGCTTTACTGAACACCCACCTCGGTGCACACTCTGACCACTTCCATTCTGTCGTGTTTCCTTGGCACACCGCTTTACAATCTCATCCCAGTCTCGAATCACAAACATTACAGCTCAGGCAATTTTGTTAAAGCCTGTATGTCCTGCGGATTTGATAAACGTTCATAAATCAGAACGTCAGCTCTCCAGCTCTGTAAGACAGAAACCTATAAAATAGTGCAAGTCTATAAATCTGATCTGAGAACTGCCACCTGAATCCATGCCGCCTGCTGATGGAAGCCTCCGAAAAGCACTTCTGAACCGATTTAGCTACAACCTGAGGACGAAAGATTTTAGGCAACCTCGAGGAGGTTTAAGGGACCTTCACTAATATTTTCAGTAGAAATGCTGTCTTTTGACAGTTAACCTAAAGGCCGGCTGATCTGGTGAGCACACTGTGACAAATTCAGCCTTGGTTTGTCTCCAGAACTTCATGACTACACCAGGGATAAAGCTGTTCAACCGAGTCCAACAATAACAAATAATTTAACACACTGCTTTAGGAAAAATAAATTGTACAATGTGAGATAAGAAAATAAGATTCCCGACTGCAGAGCAAGATTCCAGAAACATTTTTTAATTCCCCACTGAATGGGAAATCTGATCCTCCAGGCAACTTTTCAAGTGTCATTACGTGACACCGTTGTATGTCAAGTAACACAACAGTGAAATCTTGCACATAAATTATTTAGCAAACGCAACATTGCTTTAAAATGAGATGTTTTCTGTTTTCAGTGCACTGAAGGAATCGTGCATGTTTGCCCCACCTCGGGGTTGCTGTCCTTGGAATAACACCGTCTGCAGATTCCTCTGCCACGCCGCACGCTCGGTGCTCGCCTTGGAGAAACCCCACGCTGCTGAGGAAAACCTGGGGTGTTTCTTGGCTTTTTGGCCCATGTCCCCACCAGGGCACCAGTGGCATGGCTGGCCCTGGGGACACGGTGGCTGGTTGCCCCGGGATCAAGCAGCAGCAAGTGCCAGGGCAGTGACGGGGACGGGTGGTCCTCAGACAGGGAGAGCTTCAGCCCCAGCTGCTCTGCAGTGAGCTCAGCGTCCCTGACCGGGGCGGCCACCCGGGAGCACTCCTCAGGAACAAATTCCTGAGGAGTTTTGCTGCAGCAAGGCACGAATTTAACCTGCAGTGTTCCTGCAGGCAAGAACTGTATGAGCATCCCGCCATGGTGCAGCCAGGTTCAGGGAGGAGAGCACACTGCCCTCGTGATGGTGAGTGCCCGGCCAGGGTGGGTGCCAGGGGCACCGGCACAGCCCCAGAAGTCTGTCACCACGGGAGGCCAACGCACCGCGACTGGCACCGTGCCTCTGGGCAAGCGGTCACTGGTTAGTCCTAGGTGGCAAAAAGGCCCTGCTCTCACAGAAGCATTATTAGTAATTTTAAAATGGACCTGCCGTCTCCAACGATTGCTCCAACGATTTCCTGAGTAAGACAAGACAGCTTGACAGATCAGCCTTGAAAGTACACCTCACCACTTGCCTTTGGGCTCTTCTTGCTTTTCTTTTCTTCTCTTTTCTTTTATTCCTGTAACGCAGTAAAGGGCCTGCAGGGCTTCACAGGAGATGAATGCGTTTACCCTGTGACCTAAACAGTCTGGCCAACAGTCAAGAATATGTTACTCTAATTGCCACTAAAGTTAATGCTAACAACTCTTGGTTTTTGGTAAGAGCCAACTTCTTCTCTAAAAGGTTACAATTTCATCAAGACGCATCAAGAAATGGGAGTGTCCCTGCCTGACCTGGTGGTCCAAGGAATGTGGCAAACTTGGCAAAGGCGGAGAAGAGAACTCCCGAGGGCTCGGCTAGAAGGTTAGTGTCAGTAGAAATGCCTTCCGAGCTCTGCTGTTACAGCAACAGCACGCTCTGGAAGCCAAGGTTTTGCAAACCGGCTGCGCGTCCCATGCTCACGCCAGGCCCCAAAGTCAAGAGCGAATTCCCATTCCTCCCCGGCCAGGCCTCGCTGCTCGGGGCCGAGCACGGCGGAGCGTGGCCGCGGGGAGCAGCGGCACCGGGGGGAGCGCGGGGCGGCCGCGGGCACCCTGCAGGCGACGCGCTGGCCACTGGGACGCGGAAACGTGCGGCGCCGTGCAACGCGTGGGCCTGGGAAATGAGAGTCAGAGCAAACCTCTGGGCTTATTTTTTCAGCTGTGGAATCCAATATGGACAGCTTAAACTTTCTGTTATCTGAGCACAATACAGGGCAAGCGAGCCTTTCTGTGCTTGTGTCGGTAATTTCTTTTTAAACCCAGAGACTTTTGAAAGCTGGGACTTTTTTAACCTAGGATTGTTCTTTGAAGCGCACTATCTAGCACGGGGTCACGCCTGGGCTCCACAGCTCTGGCTGCAGGGCTTCCTTCACACGTTGCTCCCTGCAGCAGGCACGCACAGGCGTGGTGCACGGCAGAGCTGTGGCCGTGCCAATGGTGCTCCCTGCCACGTGATGCCAGCCAGCAGCCGGCCGTGCGCACGTGCACGTCCCGAACCACAAGGCACCAGGAGGCGAGAGGAATGAGGCATCTCCTCACTCTGCCACCTGGTCCAAAGACAAAACCACCAAAGGCCTCACAAAGCGCTTTGGTACTTCCTAACCCTTTCCTAGAGACTCAGGACAGGAGATGAACTAAATCGTCCTTGAGGACACAGAAGCAAACTGCTGGAGGGATGGCGGAGCGGCAGCGCGGCAGCTCCCGGGGCTGGGCGCAGCCGGGCATGCCGTCCTGCTTGGGAAGGCAAGGGGAAAGGAAACTCCTCACTGGGAAGTGAGAACAAAAGGAACAAATGACTGAAAGGAAAAGCCTAATCTAAACGTTCGTTAGCGAGCATTTCACTTGGCGCCTAGTGCCAAATCGGTGGGGGGGGTCCCTACTTTCATGTGGTTTGTTGGCATTTTAGTGTTGTCTCTTGGACTGTAATGCAGCAGAGTCCAAACTTCTCTGTAATTTGTGGTCAAAGAAGAAGGAACAGAAGAAAAAAAAAAAAAAAAAAAAAAAAACTTGAACACTTCAGTAACAAAAATGCAAACAAACCTCAGCTGAAGCTCATTCCCATAGGATGAAGGCTTGGCTTTGCGGGGCACGCCAGGTCTGCGGCTCCTCAGCGTTTCCAGAACCACCTATTTTACACAGATAGGTCTCGAACCCAGGGCTGCCTGCGTGCTGCCTCTCAATAGGCCATGTGAGATGCTGCAACCGCTGCACCATGCCCATACCAGCAGCCAAAGCCCTGTTCCAGCATCCCAGGGCTGGGTACCAGAGGCTCGCTCTGCACACCGAGCGCTCACTGCACGCATCGCAAGCAAGCAGGTTCGGTGCTCTGCCACGCGGTGCAGCACAGCGCCAAAGCCCACGGGGAAAAACAGAGGAACATGGCTGAAAAACAAAGAGCCGGGAAGGGCAAAGCACGAAGTACCACGGGATGGCTGCGGGACAGGCAGCAAAGCACACGCAGGCTGCAGGGATCGTGCGAGGGGCTGCCTGCCCCCGGCAAGAGGGAGAGCGATCGCAGCACCAAAACCCCGTGTGATCCAGCACGTAGTTAATGGCGTTGGCCTCCTAAGACTTACAACTTAATAAAATTGATCTCGCCGCAGTACTGTAATGAAGAACAGTAGGATAAGGCTACCCTTGAACCATGAAAATTGTATATTGTTACCTCCTCGTGCCCTCCTAGGGCTCTGGCCGTTGCAGCCTCTCCAAGCTGTCATTTGTCTGGCGCTGATGGCAGACGGCACCGGCAGCAGGGCTGGGGGCTGCCCGCCTTTGTGGGAAGGCAAGAGGAGAACGAGGGCGCTGGTGACGACCCACAGGATCGAAATACAGGTTATGCTAAAATATACCAACTAAAATATACAGAAGTCAGAGACCTGGGAACGCGTGTTACCACGTTTCACAACAGAATTGTGTATGTATTGAAGTATGCAATAAAACCTGAACTTTTAAGTAGGTGCATAGCATCCCAGCATCTTTCTTCAGCTTAGCAGAGTCCCGCTGGTTCAGTAGGGTGCTGCACCTCCTGCTACATCCGTCTGGAAAGCAGCTGGATCCCAAGCGTCTGCCGTTACCTCCGTGCTGGGACAAAGCCTGGTGCTGCCAGCTCCCAGTTTCCGCCAGCGAAACCACGGCCCCCTGCTGCCCGGCACCCGCGCGGCTCCAGGCTCCCCACCAGCAGGGCTGTAGTGGGCGATCTGAGCTCAGGTCCAGCTGCACCAACCAGTGCAGCCATCCACCTCCAGGCGCTGACCCGGTGCCCAGCAGCTCTGCCCAGCAGCTGACTTCTAAGTCACGTTCGCTCCTGTACAGAAGCTCACCCTCCAAGCCCGGTTTTCGTGTATTTCAAGGCTTCCATAGTATCCTTTAGGCAACATGCTAGAGAAACCTTTTATTAAATGCTGCTAATTTTTTTATTGATCAAACTGTGAGTCATTTCATTTTCCATTATAGCAGAAATCTCCTATAGGAGCATTCAGATTAAGTTTCTTTATTCTGTCTCTAGTAGCATGTCACTTTTAATCAGTTTTTAGTTTCATTATTGCTTAAAAATTAGAAAGCCGTTTCTCTGTTCTTTATTGCTTTGTTAAGTTTAGTTACTGAAGGGTTATTAAACTTGGAATATATACAGACATGCGTAACATGCTAAATAAATTCCTCACTGTCTCTAACCAACTTTAACATTAGCTTTTTTTTATAATTTTTAGGTTTATTTTCAGTGAAAGACTGCTTGTAATTATTACTCATGTTCTCCCCAAACACTTATGTTACTAAAGTGTGAAATGTCTTCTAACACAAAGACAGTTCTCTGGGAAGTAATTACAAAAATGCATTCAGGGGCAATAATTTTATATTAACTGTCAGCAGCATACATCTTCTGAAAAGGCACTTGTTATGAAGGAATTATTTGTGTGGAATGCGAATGCACCGAAGGTGAAGGAAAACTACAGAAACGCATTAAACTGAAACTCCAGCTCCCTCATCAAGGGCCGGTTTATGTTTAAATCGTTACCTCGCAGGCAACCCCACACCTTCCTGGGAGCCCATTACAAAGACAACCGCAATTTAGGCACCAATTGGACACCGTCTCCAGTTTTCAGTGTGGAACAATTCACATCCCCTTTTCAAGGAAATTTCTGAGCAGCTCATCAGAAAGATGCATCTGAAAATTATGGGCTTCTATTAACCTTTCACTGATGACACTAAAAATACTTGCTAATGATTTATGGATAGCAACGAAAGCAGCAGTCTCAAAACTGACCAGCACATTAAAAAGATATCTGTGCCTGTAACAGATGCAAGAAAAGATTTAATGAATATTTTATAGTAACTTTTAGCCTGTGGGCTAATCCTCAGGAAGGCCAAGTAATTCAGTGAAATTAGAAAAAAGTGAAAACCAGCAATAATGATTAAGCATCACATAATTTTAAAAGTGTTAAAAAATAGTCAGATAAGGAGCTAAATACATAAAAAACAAGCAAACGATAAAATTTTCTCTTAATCGTACCTGCAGGTAATGTGTCAGCCTTTGCAGTGCTTTTACTAAAATGATTTAGATGTCACTATGCTACGCGACAAATGCATTTATACACCGAAAAGCGGACAAGCAGCTAAGTTATTATTATTTATTTGCATGCGAGTAGCAGTGGGATTGTGCTTTATAGTGTTAACAGCACATAGTGTTTATCAGCTCTTCAGTGTTTGGCAACTGGTTTAACATTATAAATGTGGGATGTAAATACTTCCCTGCCACAAAAAGCATTGTAAGTGAATTTTAAAGAATGCAACGAGAGGAAGAGAGCCGAGCAGCCCGTGCTGTGCCAAATGTTTAATTACTGAAATAGCATCCGACTCCGGGACGCTACCGGATTATTGATCCCAGTCCCTGCACACAGCTGTGCGCAGGCACTCTGCAAACTTCAGGGTGGGGAATTTCTTCCAAGCGCCTTGCGGAGCGTTATTAAGGCAAAAACTCGGGGTGCTGGGAAGGGGCATCCCCCGTCCCACCACGCCCTGGTTCTGCTCGATCTGCTCCGAGATTCCCTGTCCCAAAACGCCACGCGGAGCAGGCAGCGGCACCACCGCCTTCTCACAGCATCAAGGCCTCGCCCTCCGTCCGACGTCAAGCAGCAATCTGCTTTGCATGCAGAGGTCTACAAAGCAAATACTGCGTTCACACATAGCTCTCCAAACTTCTTGCCTATCGTCTGCAGAAAACTCTCACCCTACTGAAGGCACGCAGCTGTCGTGCCACGGATGGTCTGCATCTGCACGCAGGACATCGTCCACTCCCAGAGTCGTCAGATGCATCTGAACAGGAGTAACTTCCATCCCCAGCTCAGCTAATGAGGTTCAAATCAAAACTGATCTAAAATTAATGTATATGCATGAGGAAATTAGTGTGCAGCAAGTATTAACTTCAAAGGAAAGTGCACTTCATGAAAATGTGCTTAACTCTTTGGGATGCAACCTTTAGATAGCACCATCGTAATACAGCCAAACCCGAGCAGGTTTTCAGCACAAAAGCAGCACGTACCTTTTATTTACCTGCATGCATGTTTTAATAGTGAAGTCAGCTTCAATATTGTTCGCGTCTCTACTGAAAACAAGTGTCCTGTTTGCAGCAGCTCCTGCTCCCACTTAACACAGGACATCTCCATCACCCTGCATCTCCCAGCCACGCAGCCATGACAAAGCCTTTTGTAACCTGAAGGTGAAGCCACGGATCTGTAAATCTTAAACGTACAGCTCCCTGAACAGACAGAAAATTTGGAAGGCTAAACAAAATTCACATGTGGCTTGTTATTGCAGCTGCATATCATACCTAATGGGAAAAAAAATACTGGAGTATTGGCTGGTTCTGCTCAGAATAGCAGCTGCTGGAACTGCTGACCCCAACAAACCTGCTGATTTTTCAGGAGAGAAAAATTACAGAAGAGGTAATTACTGTAAGTGACAAACGTGACTGTGTACATCAGCATCTGAATCCCCTAGCCTAACTCTACACTTAGGTTCCTTTATTTTTCCCCAGGACGGACCAGACCTGTGAGCTGCCCCTCCCGCACACATGGCCCAGCCACCAGGGACCCGCTCCTCGGGGCACAGCGCCCTTGGGGGTGCAGGCACCGGTGCTGGGTGGCAGCAGGGGAGCCCAGCCAGCCCCCCCACAAAGCATTCCCAGTGCCAAAGCACACTTTCCCTTTTCCCATGCTTAAGATACAGACTGGTGTAAAAAAAAATCCTGAAGGGGAACGCCTTTCATAACCTACAGGATCCTACATAGACTCACAGAATCATTTAGGTTGGAAAAGACCTCTACGATCATCTGGTCCAACCTTTAACCCAGCACTGCCAAGAGCATCCATATCCACAGCTTCATTTTTTCATCTTTATTTCTGTAAAAAACTAACAAACACCGTGACAGAATGACAGAGCTGCAGCACTCGGCCTGCTGCCAGCCACCCAGGGATGTAATCCATGCAAAGGGAAAAGAAAAGGTGGAGCTACAGAGAGAAAAACACACTGGTGCAGGAAGAAAAACACACTTTGGTGAGTTACCCTGCCTGGAAGTCCTCAAAAGTCCAGGAATAAAGACCTGGCAGGTTTCTGTGGTCAGGAGTCAGCTTCCTCTGGAAGGCTCCTGCTTGCGTGCGGGATCCAGGGGCTGGGCCAGAGCCATCACCCAGCTGTGGTCAGATCAGATCCCAGACCACGGCGTGGAGAAAAATGCTCGCTGACTTTCCACAAATCTGTTTTGCAGCCTGAGTCATTTAGGAGCCAAATACCCACTGACCAGCAATGGACTGTAGCAAAAAAAACAACAACATGAAATTGGAAATCAATGCGAGGTGGGCACCCACGTGCCTGACCAGCTCCAGGACAGTAGGACGGCCAGCTTTCGGAAACATTTTGGAACTGTTACCCAGAGCCTCCTTACACCTGCGCGTCTGCACGGCCACGTCGGGCTGGGCACGGTGTCCTGACGCTGGCACGCAGACCGCGCGAGGAGCTCCGCTCCCCTCTTTTAACATTCATCGACTTACTCAGCAAGGTTTCGATGTCAGCCGGAAAGGCACCCTGTGCAGCCGCGCTGTGTGCCACTGGGCCGGGCGGCCAACAGGCGGCTGAGCCAGCCGAGAAGCCTTGCAGCGGGCCAGAAGCACTGCCGGCCCCACGGCCAGCCTCTGCTCCACAACCACGTGCCTCTGCCACCAGGCAGAGGGGCCTGGGAGGTTTCCTGCCCTTTGCTCCTCCTCTCCTCCTGGTTTGGGAGCGGCGTGGGATGCCGGGCGGTGGGCTCAGCGGCAGCCCAGTTTGTGCTTAACGCGGGTTCACGTGCAAAAATTAAGTGTACCGCAAGTTCCCCTTCTAATTTCTTTCTTAATGCACAACTCCAAAGTCCTACACGTTTCACTTGACAAAGCCATTAATTCAGTAATTTCACGTAATTAAATCGAGCAAAGTAGAGTATTTAAATTTGAGCTAAGTGAAATATACTTCTGTGCGGCTCATGCTGTTAGAGTTGTGCTGCACGCTATTCTGCTGCTGCTCATTTATTAATTTGGGATCGGCTGAAACGTGACACCGCGTAATAAGGAACGCGCCGGCTTCTATAAAATCATAAAGAAAAGAAAATAAAGGGACCTCAGAGAGGCTAGTGAGCCTGGCGCCAAATGAGGCACTCACCCCTGTGGAGGAGCCCTCGGCTGAGCAGCGGGATCCCACACCGGCTGCAAGCTGCCCCACGCTCGTGCCCTCCCAGCGATGACTGCCTTCTGACTTTCCTGCCCTTTGTCCACTGGTGCTTTCTGCTTCTCAAGCTCCTTCCCAACAACCTGAACTTGGCCCCTCTGGAGGTGCCACAAGCTCCCCCGCCTCCCCCGGGCCTCGAGGGACACCTGGGACAGGTGACGCTCAGCAGCCAGAGCCAACCGTGACCCTCTGCCACTACGGAGAAGGAGGGAGGGCAGGTTGCTGCGGCTGTAATTAAGGCTGTGAAGAGTTGAGTTGGAGAGAAATTAGATTTATTTACATGCTGCTCTGTTGCTGATGAAGCACCAGCTATTTGGGAGAACTTCTAATTAACCCTAATTTAGTTGATATGCTCTTTAGCAGCCCCGTTCCCTCTGTACTTTGCACTAGGTGAAAAGCGGTAACAACAACAAATTAACCATTTTAAGGAGGAACATTTCTTCGCAGGGGCCCAGCCCCAGTTTTGCTCCTGAAGGTGTTGAATTTGCATTTTAGTTGCTGACAGCTAAAAAAAAAAAAAAGAAGACGTGAGAACTTCATCCTACAAAGCTGCTTCTCCTCCAGCGAGAGGCGACGCCCCGGGGTTCTGCCCCCTCCCCACCTCCCCGCACACCAAGCACCCCCCGGGCGCTCCTGCAGAGCCTGCCCCGAGGGCCCTGTGCCCCGCTCCCACAGCCTCCCAGCTACGGCACAGGCTTTCTGTTTATTTTATTTTATTGATCCTCCCACCCGATTTACAGCCAATGCAGCTAGGAGCCTGTTTTTCGAGAGCTTTGCTTCCGACGTTCTCGGCCAATTACGCAGTCTGGCCACAGCCTTCATTAACCAGCTCTGTTTGGAAATATGTCATTACACTATCAAGCTAAAAATCTCTTAACTCCTCTGATGTGTTTTCTCACTTAATAGTTCGCTGATGGCTCTGCAACACTTCCAGTACTTGCGGTGTATCTGTGGTTTTCTTTGCAAATCAAAAAGATATTTAAAGTACAACAGGTTTACAACCTGGATATATAAAACAGCCTTAAGAATTCACCAGTTTTTATAAACTATTTTGGAGGAACAGCAACACCAATTCTTATTTCAATTTCACACACGGAACGCCGTAACTGCCAAGCCCCACATATCATCTGCTTAGATGTCTTTTTGGAAGTAAGGGTGGAAAATGGAACGTAATTTAATTCTGCTATACAGAAGCATCTGTACTTGCTTGTCAAAACACAAACCCGGAGATGCAAAGAGCATTTGCAGAGGTGATATTCCTCATGTCTCCAACACTGCAGCTGTCTGAACACACAATATATAAAGAAAAAAAATGAGGAAAAAATGTGGGTATCTGCAACATCCTTCCAGAAGATGTTTTACCAACCCAGCTATTAGCTAACCTGCAAAAGATATCAGCCTAAAATTCACCTTTTTCAGAAAAAAAAAAAAAAAAAAAAAGCACAACCCTTTTTTTCATGAGATTTTAGACCAAATGCTGCTCTCGGCTACACCTGCTTAACCCCGCCGATTCTGTATACGCTTTCTGGATGCTGCTGTGGAAATCTGGCAATAAATGTATTTTGGTTAATAGGATCAAGGCAGAGGAGCCAACCGGCTTTTTACACAGAACACCTCTCATTCGTTTAACAGAATAAATGGTCATCTGGACTTGTGTCCTAAACACCACCAACCCGACATGAAGCACTCCCCAAAGTTTAAATCCGTTTTTCAGTTTCTGTGCGGCGCACGTCTCAGTGGCAGTACTGCAAACCCTCCATGCTTCTACAGTATGACCCACCCGAGTGAACCAACAACGCCAAACCCAGGTCTTCCCCATCGCTGCTGAAGGAGCCATGACGGCCGACCAACGCTTTGTTTTTTAATATTAATTTTCAAAATTACTCAGAGGAGAAGTTCAGAACAACGTCTTCAAAATTGCCCATCTGAGACGACTTCAGGGCTTTCAAGGGAACTCCACAGCAGCAAAGAAGGAGATGACCCTTTGCTGCTCCACTCGCTATCCCCTTGATGTGCCTGCGAGAAAGGCTCGTAGCCCTTCTTGGGGGAAGGCTAATTCAGGTCTGGGTAGCACATTTCTTTTAACAAAATCCGTAAGTGAAATCAAGTAAAGACAAAATTCATCAGCCTGTCAAAACGACACATTTATGAACCGCGAAAAGGTCTGATTTAAGTCTTTGGGTATGAAACTGGTCCCTGCTTTTCTTTCTGTGAATGGCAACACCCACTTGTATTCACTTTTCTGACAAAAGCGGGGCAGGGGAATTTGGTATCGCTTGAACGAAGAGCTGCCCACAGGCGCGATCCGAGCCGAACACCGCCGCTAAGCGCCCGTCACACGGCCACCAGCCCCCGGCTCCCAGCCCCTTCGCAGTCACACGAGGAGTGGGGAGCGCCGCCGCTCGCCCCCCTCCGCCCCAAGCGCACGCTCCTGCTGGAGGCGCACGCACCAGATGAAGATAAAACACACGCGGCCGCAGCAACAAATCTGAATTTGAGGCCATTGTCAGAGGGCTTTTTTCTGCCAAGCTGCTTCAGTCGAGTCCCAGCTCGTTGCGCACACGCACGCTGACAGATCGCGCCTGCCCATGGTATTTCTATCAAATGGAAAATTTGCTCTAGTTTGGCTCAAACAACAGCCAGAGCCCTAAAACATACACAGGCTGCGCAGAGAGCCTCGCTGTGCCGGTGGCTTTCTTTATCCGAATGAAAGCTCCCAGCTGAGAGGGAAGAAATTTGCCTACAGGGTCCCTCCATTTTGTGCTAGCAAATAACTGGCTGAAGAGCCGCTGCGGCTTTCAGCTCGGAGGTGTTTGGGGGGGAAGCACGGGGTGAAGCGCGACATGAAATCCCATCACCCCACCACAAGGGTAAGTGCTATTAAATGTCTGCTGTAGGTTTTTTGTTTGTTTGTTTGTTTCCTTTTTGGAGCTTGGAAGAGTTTACTGGGAGAAATCTAACAGCAGAGTCACAACCTCACAACTAGGATGCTACAGATTAAGAAAATAAATGTGCTTTCTTCAGTTATGATGATGCAATAAGCATCTCAGCCCCCAAAAGCACCTTTCGTGTTTTAAACATAAAAGTAAAGCTTGCACATCATTTTACCTGAGCAATACAAACTTCTCCCCTCTGCAGGGGCACAAGAGCTCCAAGCTGCACCTCTTCACCCAGCTGCAGAGCCGTAGGTGCTTCTCCCAGCTGCCGTGCCGAGGAGCAGCAGTGAAGGCGCACGCTTCCCGCACCTCGACAATTAAGTCAGGAAAGCACACTGCCCGGATCCACTGCAATCGCACCAAAGTTTCCAACAAAAGCAGTTATTTTCAGCCAAGTTGCCCTACCGCAGCTTGAATAGCAATAAGCTGGAGTTGCCCACCTTCGTCCGCCACAAAGTGCTGGTGTATCCTCGAGAAAACATCAAGCCGAACGCACACGTCTAATCCACGTGCTGCTGGTTAGCATTCGAGCAGCGCCGTCCTGCGCGCTTTATTTACGATTTTATTGCTAATTGACTTTCTCCTTCTGAAGGAGAAGCCCTTAGCAGGAGGCCTGCGGTCCTTGCCCCCTTACCCTGCACCCCAGCCTCATTACAGCCCCAGCACTGTTGCCAAAATGAGATATTTCCTCATTTTTGGTGCCGTGCCCTTGAAGGCATCTTATTAGAAGAGACCAGTTCTTAATTAACATTTTTGATCTCTAATCTATTACGCGTCCCTCTAATCCCACCCGGAGGAGCTTCTGGCCCACTTTGGCGGCGCGGGGTGGAGGCGAGGGGCTGGCGGGTGGCACCGGGGCTCCCGCCCAGCCCGGCAATGCCGCCGCAGGCTCCCGGCCAGCATCCGAGTCCAGCACTCGGTGCCTCGCCACTCTCGTGGCTGCGGCTGGACGTGGCCCCGTTCGCGGCGGCGCAGAACGGCCACAGCCTGCCCACGGCAGCCGGCTGCCAGCAGCCGCCCTGCTCTGCAGCCACCCAGCCGTGCTCCTAGTGCGGGATTCGGTGGGTTGCCAAGGCGCGCAGCACTACGAAGGGTGCAGCGTTAAGTCCCTGACATCACTTTACTCGCAAGTAATTACAGCAATTACAATGTGCTAACTGGCAATTAATGGCACGGGCTTCACAACTCACCAGAATTTTTTAAAGCAGGCTGCGGCCTGATGCAAATCATCTCTTTGGTGCTCCTGATTTGGAGCCTGTACTAGCTAAGGGCTAGGCATTAGCTCAGCAGATCTCGCAACAGAATTGTCCACGTGCCAGATAATTTAATTAGAGGCTTGATCTTGTCAGAGCTCTATGCAGCACAGACAGCGCTTCCAAGCAAAGCGCGCGGGTTTTCTCCTCTCTCTTTAGCATTTTCCGACTGCCTAATAATTTCTCCTAACGAATGCCAAAGCCATCCAACGGAGCGCGGAGGCCGGGCTGGTGACACAGGCGGGCACGCAGGGGCCCGGTCGCACCGGGATGAATTCAGGGGTCGGCAGAGCGCGGCGGGCCCCACACCTCTGCCACGCGCACAGCGCTCCGCAGGCAGCCGGGCGTCTTCACCGCTCGTGTCCAGGTGAGAGCCATCAGGCTGCTCCAATCTCATTACGAGCGCTGCCATGTAGCAGGTCTCTCAGCTGACTTTATCGACAACAAATAGCAGCTTTTGAGATGAACTCGCTTTGTTTGGACAGTGGCATCCTAATTCCTCATAGCCGGTCCTGAACAGGCTGCTTTGGGCACTAAATGACAGGAATGCAGACGTATCTTCCAATACGGGAGGTTTCAGGCTATATTAGCTTTAGAAATTCCTCTGTCCCCATGAGTCTTTGACCTTATTTTCCCATTCCTGCACACCCTTACACTACAGTAACCGTACCTATACTCTTGCTTTGTAATAAGCTTAACAGCTAAAGACAATTCAACCCAAAACACAGAGGCAGCGGTTGCTGAAACATTTCCAAGCAGGTCAGTGTTGAACAAGACCCACTAGAGGTCCCTTCCAACCCAAACGATTCTAGTCTCCTGTTCGGAACAAGCGAGGATTATTTGGGCACAGCACCAGGACCTTCACGCAGTCCTTCACGCAGAGTTCCGTACCAACGTCCTCACTCAGAGAGCAGCAGCGGAGTCTGTTTGTTCCCTGTGTTTTCCTTCTTTCACAGCCTTGTTTATAAAATCCCATTCTGATGACTGGCACAATTTCCTTTATTCTCAAGAAGAATGATTAGCGGGGATCCACCACTGCGGCATTATTTTTGTATTGATTTGTTCCCCTTTAAGCACAGGCCAGTGTAATATATTCTGGCGTCCCGTTTTACATTTATTCAGGCGGGGAGCTTTGAGCTACCAGTTACAGCTGCAACGTGTGAATTAGTCGAAGGAGTGCAGGAGCTGCAGCAAAAACCAAAGGGATCGTTCACCAGGAGACTTTCCTTCAGCCCTTCTGCTGCCTGCCTCCACAAAGGTAAAGCCCATCGCAGCCTCTTCTGCAGCTTCCCTCGCCCCTGCTGAAGCAGGATGGGATCTGTGGTGCCTTGGTCCTGCAGAAGCAGCTCCGAGCAAGTCCCAGAGCCGCAGCCCAGGCAGGATGACCCGCGGCACGGTGCATGACACAGAGGCAAGGCCGCATGGGCGTGGGGCGCTAGGAACGCTTTCTGCTCGGCTGGGAGGCTTAATTAGCATTTGTAAAGTGCCTCGAGATCCTACACTGAAGTGATTTACTGAAGTAAGCTCTAGAAAGCATGATTTGCCAGAGCATTCAGTCTGCATCTGTCGCCAAATCTGCAGGATATTAGCAAATCCAGAGTGTGGCAGAGCTGGATAAATCAGAAATGAGAAGGACTTACCAGGTGATCTTACCCATCCCTCTGCAACATCAGCCTGTTCCTCCAGTATATTTTCAAGCGCTTTGTCCAGTCCGGCTTGAAAATGACTGAAGTGATGGGAGATAATACCAGAGCCTATTAGATCTCACTACTGGGAAATGTTTCTTGATATTCAGCCCAGGATCTCCTTTGCTCTACTTTAGCCCATTACTGCTAGTTATGCCCCTGAGGGCTTTTGTAAACAACAGATATAATTTTCATCTGAAAACGCAGAAAATGTTCATCTGAGCACATCCCTTTGCGTGTGCAGCAAGAGGCGACAAGGCAGTGTCAGCGGAGGAGAGCCCAGGAAGGAAGAGGAGGAGCGGACAAGAAGGTGCCAGGCTGCACCCTGCAGCCTCCCGTGGGACGGTCACTCCTGCGGGGACCCAGAAGCGAGCCCAGGAGGGCCTTGGTCCCAAGCAGGACCCACCCGGGGTGCCCACGGGAATGTCACCCTGCCCTGGGGGCCCCGCTCAGCTCACAGGCCTCAGAGCTGAGCCCAAGGACCGTGCTGTCCATAAGCGGCCCCAACCACAGGCTCCTGCGGAGCACAGCGATGCCGAGGGCAGCTCTGCCGGCATCGCGCGGCCCAGCAGGGCTGAGGAAATCCAGCGCTCTGCAGATGTCCCCTGCAGTGCTTCAGGGGCCCAGCTTTCAGTACCGGGAAGCCCAGCAGCACTAGTGACGCACTAAGGTACACTGCACTAGCTCGGCTTTTCTGAGTGAAAGGGTGGGTGAGGGGCAGGGGGAGCACTCCGTAGCTCCCTTCCAGATAAGCTTGTCTTTCCTCCCCTCTTTTACCATGGAAATTAATTCTCCTCCTCTGTGCTATCGCTATAATTTTCCCAATTAACATTTTTAATAGTATTTTCTAGGAAATGCCGTAATACACAGGTGTGTGCTTCTAATTTAAATACCGCCGCCCGTGCTGTGTTCACATCTGAGGACCGCTCCTCCTTGCGGGAGGCTCCCTCCCAGCCAGGCCACCAGCACCTCCAGCCCCACGCCACCAGACGCCCCAGCAGATTCCTGGGGTGGCCATTCCCACACCAGCCAGGGGCTCTGCTGGGGGAGCTTTCGGTCCTGTCTCCTGCCCCTGATGCCGATGGGGCAGCGGGGACCCCATTGCTCCAGACGCCGCAGCACCCCTGCCACCAGCCGTCCCTGTTCCCACCGCCCGCTCCCAGGCAGCTCCCACCTGTGGGCGCAGGGCTGTGCCCTGAGCTGCAATCGACAGAGGGTCGATGGGGCTTATAATATAAGAAGAAATAACGTGAGTAATTGTGTTGGCTCCAACAATCCTACGCCTGCCTCAGATGCTGACCAAGCTCCCGTGACCACAGGAGCTGAGCATCACGTACTTCCCGTCACTTCGCCTTCTGCTTGAGGAAATGCTACAAAAACTACGTAATAAATAAGTATCGTAAGTCAGAGACTGAAGTTAAAAAAATAATTCCATTTAAAAGAGAATGTAAAACTTTTCCTGTTCTGAAAGGACATACAGCGCCACACCTAAAAACGAATGTTACCAAGGAAAACCAAAGCTCTGCTTGGCATAAACACGCTTAAACCTTAGAGCAATTTGCCCGGGGGTTAAGGTGACATCTTCTTGGGCAAGAGCATGGAAAAGCAGTGAGATTTAGGAACCAATGCATGTGAGCGGGTAAGTGTAGGCTTGAAAGCCTGAACCGGGAGGCCTCTCTTGGCGCTGGGGAGGCAGAGCCAAGCTGGGTGGGATGTCAGACATCCTGGCATCTCCGTGCGACGGGCGGGCTTGGCGCTGCCTCCCTAGCACAGCTCCAGAGGAGCTGCGGGCTTGTGGGGTAATGGATGCAGCCCCTCCACCGGGTCGCTGCGTGCGTCCTTCCCACTGTCACCATGTCCCCCAGGCAGGCCACAAGACAGCCACCGGCTCAAACTTCCCCAGGGAGGGAGGGGGCTGCGAGCTGCTGCAGCTTCGTCTCTACTTTGCATCTATTTGGGTTTTGGCTGATTGCACAGCAGATATTTAAAATTTTGAGAACCTCAGCCTAGCCTAGCTGGGCCACACGCTGCAGGTCCACGTGGAGGCAGGGATGTTGTTTTGAGAACCAACATAAGAAAATCCATCAGTCAAGATCAAACATTTCATAGCAGATTGACAAAAATACCAAAGCTACCAAAGTCTGTCATGTTCTTTGCTCACACGGTTCAAGGGTTTATTTCTTTGGAAACCCTCACACGCTGCAGTCAGAATGCTGTAGTATTGATTTACCGATGAGATCAGCTTTTAGAAGATGTCTGAGCTTGTAAAGGTGCTCAGGACAGGCGATTCCAGAGTACCTACAAGCAAATAGGTTTCTAATGCTCACCCAGTTGTTACTGACCTTCTCCATGTTTTGCAGAATTCCAGAATTTCATTCCGAGGTTGTCTGCCCGGCCTCGACCCCCCCGCCAGCCCACACCAGGGGTTTGGCAGGAGCAGAGAGCAGGGACAGCCCTGGGCACAGCAGGGACTAGGACCCACCGGGACGGTGGCCCCAGTGAGCACCAGGACAGCGACCCAGTGGGCACCAGGCCGTGCCCGGGGCAGTGGGAGAACGTCTGCAGGACACCAGCGGCTGCCTCGCCCCCACGTGGGCTCCGATGGCCCCCAGGCAGTGTAAAGGTGTTCCTCCGCTGGGGCACCAGGTGAAAGTCGAGATTTACATAGCTGGGAGACATCATGCAAAGCGGAAGAGCGGGGAGAGGAGTGACCGCAGCTTGGGGTTTTGTTTTGTTGTTTTTTTTTTTCAATTATTGTTTTTGTGGTTCGTTTCTGAAAAGCTGCTACTTCCCCTTTTTTCTTTAACTCCCCTCCCTTAAAAGAAAAAAAAAAAACTTTAAAAGCAACTGAAGAAAGCAACTAGAACTCTGCAGTAGCACCCTGGACAAAACAAGTACGTACGGGAACTCCTGCTGGCAAAACACCAAATGCCGCGTCCTGAAACGTTTCTCCCCGGGCTGCGCCTTACTAACACGTCCCCCGCGTGTGGGGACTGCAGCAAGTGGTGAGGTGGGGACAGGGGGCCTGGAGCTGACTGGGGTAACAGCCGGTCCTTGTAGTCTGGGATGCCAGGAGTATTATGCCGGCACAACACTCATGTCGCGTGCTCGCTCACCACCTCCCGGCGCTTGTGCTACGAGGTGCCCTCGCGCACCCAGGAGCAGCAGTGCCACTTGCCCCCAGCGCCTGCTGCAGGTCACCGCCCCTGCTCCCCAGCCCCTTTCTCGATTGGTATCGCAGCCCGTAGCTGCATGCAGAGATACATCCAGTTACCTCCAGAACAGGAAAAAATAAAATTCAGGCTTTTAGGTCTGCGGGATCCCAAAGAGAATGCAGAATCTGCTCTGCGTGCCCCAGACAATTTGGATGAGCTTCCCCAGGGCCCCACAGCCAGGCTAATGAGAAACTCCCCAGCAACCCCCATGTAAAATGCTTCCATAGGTCTTTAAAATGCCTTAAATTCTCTATATATTTAGTAAGACTTTTTACTTCTTTAAAATGTCCCTTGCTGCTCCTCAAGATAATGCTCTCGTGATGTATTGCAACAGCAACGCAGCGCTGCAAACAAGGGCCCAGCCAGGCAGACGCTGAGCTTTGTTTTCCTGGCTCCGAGGCAGCAGCGAGCCCCCGAGCAGGGCAGGGCTGAGCCGGGGGCCGGGGGGCTGCTGGGGGCAGCGGGGACCCCGCTGCGCTCCTCGGCCGGGACGGGAGCCGGCCCTGCCGCAGGCAGCGAGCGCTACTGGTGGGCTCTGCACCAGCAAGCTCGGTCCTCGGGGAGGGAGAGGAAAGGAAGAGCTTTTCTTCCCGCTGCATGAAGGAATAACGGTGACGAGAAGGGAAGAGGAAGGGCGCTTGCAGGATGCCCCTTGTACGCAGGGCTGGCACCGCGGGTGTTCTCCAGGGCAGGGGGCAATTGCGCCTCCTCGTGCACTCTGCCAACCCTTTGGGTCAGTGCATACAGCCCTTAAGTTGCCAACCCAAAAGGAAAAGAATCCTAAAATCATTCCTAGTTGCATTTGTAGTATTTAAATCCCACAGTGGCAGGTTCTCCCAGCACAAGGCTGATGTGCCCTGCCATGGCACACAGCACCTGATCCCTGGCACAACGCGCCCGAGGAGCATCTCCGCAGGCAGAGCTCCTTTGCCCCACAAATTCAGCCTTGCCTTACCAAGAAGGCTTCCAGCATAGCTTGTACTGGTTTGGTGAACAGAGCAAGCTAGAGCAGCAAAAGCATCTCCCCGGGGCTGCTCCTGAATGGCGTGGGGGCCTTAAAAGCAGAGCTACCGAGGGCACTACCTGGCGCGGCTCCCTTGCGCTGCCCCGTGCTCGCCCCCGCGGCTCACCCAGCGCCGGCAGCAGCCGAGCAGAGCCGCAGCACGGCTATTCAGAGGTCTCTTTGTGTGTGTTTGCACACACACAGAGATGTACAAACACACGCAGGAGAAGGAGGCAGAGAAGTATGTTAATTTGAAACATCTGGCAACTGTTTTGGAGTTAACAAGTCTGGTTTTTGGCCTTTTGTTTCATTTTTTTTTTCTGCTGGGGGGTTAAGCAGGGGAGGCCAGCTTGTCATTTGGGGCTGGGGAAGGAAGGGGCATGAAAGGAGAAGTAGAAGCGTGTTTTTTCACCCGTTATTGAAGTTCAACATCACCCTACTGGAGCTAATGCAAACAGGAAGATCATAAAAGAGCATAATGAAAGTCTCGCAGGCTGGGGCCGGGGGCTGGTTTCAGTTACAGGCTGTAGCCGGGGAGGCACACCACACAAGAGCGAGGCTCCGCCGCACACCGCTACGCACCGCAGCTTGCGATGCTTTTTCTAGGTCGCTCCTCAGTCCCATTCCAGTCTGCAGCCTCTGCCCCGGGCCCTGTACTTAGAGGAGAGCACACCGTGCCTTTATATGCATGTCAGGCCGAAGCCTGTACCTACTGAACGCATTGAAAGGAAAACCCACCCGTTAGCACCCATTTTCTTTAAGCCACCATAAATCACACATCCAAAACATTCAAGGTGTCAGATGTAGGGTAAAATGAGAGCTATAATTATGGCAGTAAATGAAGAACATGTAGGAGACCCAATTATTTTGGGAAAAGCCTCTTACAGGCTTTGTCACCTAGAGCACAGTACCGCTACCATCCACAGATCCCAAATTAACTCCCGCTCTGCACAGAAGTGACTGATGCTACTGCTTCAAACCTCGGCCTGTGCTGAGCCAAACACACCCTGAGGCCGGCAACAGCACCATCCACCACGGGCACGAAGGGGCCCCAGGGGCACCACCAGGGCTTGTGGCAGGGTCAGCCCCCAAAGAACAGAGAACAAGAATCCCTCAAAGCAGCCCTGGCATGGGGAAGGATGTGCCCATGCCACGAGGCACCACGCTGAGGCAGCCCATGCCGTGCCAAGCAGCCAGATGCTGCCTCCAGTAGGAGAAGCCTCCTGAGAGCCCATCTCCCGGTGACTCCCAGCCGGCCCGTACGGAACAGGAAGGCAGCACCAACACTGATGCTCACGTTACTGCTTGGTTTTTGAGCGGCTTTCGCACCACTGCTGAGTCCTTCCGAGAACACCCTTACCTGTCCCAAGAGGAGGGCACAGCGGTGGCATTATTGTCTTGAGAGTCAAGAGCATCCTGAGAATCTCATAACCATTAAAGACATAACAGACAGTAAAACATCAGCACACATGGCACACAGGGACTGGGACGTGGCTAGTGACTTACCCCTAACTTTAAGTACAAATGGATCTGCCACGTACGTTTGCGTTATCAATACACATTACACAGCTACATACAAGCTTGTTTTATCCTGCTCCGTTCCCCGAGCCTCTCTTATTCATGTTTTCAGCGCAATACAGATGAGCACGTCCCAGACACATGTTTAAGTTCTCTTACTATCAAAGACACCATAAGCTGGTTCAAATGTTAAATCTTTCTGCCATGGCAATGTACCACTTTCATCCTCCAGCTCCGACAGTACTTTCCAATTTCCTCCGAGAGGAGAAACACACACATTCCAGTTGAGACTGAAGTTTAAAATTCCTATTAAAGCCGCTTTTATGTAATTAGATTGGAATGAATGTGCAACAGTGCCCATTGCAGAAAACTTCAAAGTGGTTATACTGGAGAAATCGCAACCCGCTTCAGTGTGCCCACAAGAAGGAGGAATGGCTCTCCAGAGGATAAGAGTATATTAGTCTCTGTATGTAATAGATTTTATTGACCATATGGAACTGATATAAAAATTGTGTTGCAGTGGGTAGTCTTGGATTTGAGACAGGAATGTGACATACAAAATACAGTTTCTGTAAAAAGCCTGGCAGCTTTCTGGCAGTTTTTGCAATCAGAAGAACCTAAAATATTTACCTGATTGAGTCACTGATGAGTCCCAGTTCAAAGCAAAATCCGAAGATTCGCCCTCTTCAACTGAAAAAGAACAGAAACACATTGTGATTGCTAAAACAAACCAACTGGAAAGCAAAACCATCAGAAAACTAGGTCCACTATGACATTAAGTGTTCTACCAGACTTCTGCACCAGTGAAAGGGAACTTACTGCTTTCCATAAAATAATTCATAAGGCGGAAATTTAGTAGAGTTTTTCCCAATGTTTTAACCTAACTATGGGATTTCTGCCTGCAGCGTCTTCCTGTGAATTTTCTGTGAAATTTTAATAGAGGTTTAAGTACCCCTAGCTGCTAAAGGTGCGTATTTGGAAGTTTGTACGTTCACAACTTACACGCACAAAATTACCATTGCGAACCTAGAGGTCATTGCTAAGATTCATGTAACACATCATCGTAAAGAACTGTCCTATGAAGGGAAAATTGCCCGACTTACGTAATTAACACAGTAACTATAGTTCTTCGTGTTCAGAATTGAAAGGAAAAATACTCTTATAACATGCAAGCGGTTTCTGTAATATGGCAGTCATAAATAAGTGCATTTAAGGCTTGATGATGTGAAAGCTGTCAGAGCCAGGTGCTCAGCACTCACAAGCGACGTGTATATAACCTGCCTGTTAGGAGTTATAAAATTTCATTTCACTCTTACAAATAACGAAGAGACCAGCTGACAACAGGCAGGCTAGCTGAGAGCTCAATCCTGCTGTTCCTGAAGTCAGTGGCAGCCTCACTGTTGCCAGACCATGTGTTTGAAAGTGGTAACTGCAGAAATTCTTCTTTTTAATCATGAAAGTTGATCACCTTCATCTGCCTGCTCTGTCACCACGACACCAAAAGAATTTAAATCACCGGTCTTTATTTCCTGATGAAAAGTATTTACTCCTTGCGCTAAACAACCTCTCACCTTTTATCTAAATACTGCTGGATATGAGTACAAGTCCTACATAATTCTGCAACTGAAATCAAAGCCATATTGCAAAGCCCCAAGCACAAGTGCTATTGAACAGGTGGGACGAGTATGCCCAGCCCTGGAACATGCTGCAATGATTATTTACATTGATTATTCACATTTGCATCACAACATTCTTGATTTTATGCTTCTTCTCTATCTTTTCTCTTCCTTTGAGGAATTCCAGCATCCTTTAAACTTGTCTATGGAGGCAGGTGTCACCGATGACATCAATGAGCCGTTAGGAACAGAGGAGATAGCTTACGCAGACAGTGCTTTGACAAATTTCGATTTTCTGTTCAGCCCACACAAGCAGCACATGTTGCACAGAAGGGCACAGTGCCGCCATGGTGGGCTGAGGGTTTATTAACTAGGGGAGAACTCGCCACTTCTGCTCAAAGGCCTACTTCAGACATCTATGCTTTTTCCAAAAAGAAATAAATCCATGTTAGCACAAAGGCCACGTCAGACAGTTGCAGAAGGACAGAGGCCCACAAGCTACGAACGCTCTGCAGCCCTCGGCAGGGATGGCGCTGGTTGGATCACACCTGCTCCCTCCTAGGGGCTCGCCCGCCATTTTGTGCTCTGTAAGGCACCATCTTGTTTCCATTTTGACCCAGCTCTTAACAGAAAAACTCTGGATATAATTTTCTAAGTACTTATGTATCCTAAGTGCAATTTCTCTTTCACACAAATATCTCATTTTAATGTTAAAATCCACATAAATTTAGGAGGATTTTGCCCCAACCTAAGTAATACTTCAGATAGCTTACTCAGACAAGTGGAAGGTTTTAATTTTATTTTTTCCATTTGTTTTGCTATTTTGGCTAGTTTGTTTGGACAGGTTTCTTTATTAGTAATTTTATGCTGGGTTTTTTATTTCTTGATATTTTCTCTTAGAAGGAAGGGTGGGGAAAAAAAATCTACTGAAAAGGCACAAAGGCAATAAATTCGGTCACAATGAAGTCGCAGCACACAAGATCAGTGCTGGCCATCAGCAGGTGCAGCCACACGCTGCCTTTCGCTTTGGCTGGGCCCTGCAGACTGCCCCAGTCCTGGAGCTGCCTTGGGGCAGCCGGCTGCAGCACGCGACAAAACGGCAGTTTTAGGGATCCCTTACACGAGTGCGAAGGGTTGAGCCTGCCTCTGCTGGCATTACCTTGCTCTACTCCCTAATGGCTGAAAAGGGGACAGAACACACACGTGAAGGCGGCGGCACTTAATCCCCCTCCCCCTGTGGTACTGCAGCCCTGGTTTGGGGTGCGGGTTCCTCCCTGCTCTGCGTGGAGCCTCCATGCAGCCGACCGCACCGCACCTCCCGGCAAGGAGCCGGCAAGCTTTCCTGTGGCCGCTGCCTGCACCACTGTTCCCTTCTTCTATTTTCATTGATATTTGTTTTTAACAAAGGAGAGGGGGTGAAAGGGTGGCTGAAGCTGGGGCTAAGCTCTGGGAGGTCGGGCCTTGTCACAGGCACGAGGTGTGACCATAGGGAGGGTGCTCAGCCCCACCGGGCCTCCGCTCCCCTTTCCTCCACAAACACAACTTAGAGCTGAGAGGTTTGTCTGTGGCCACCTTCATCTGGATGTCAACCGCTTGAACCGGTGTCGCTGTGGTTTTACCTCGGCCATGGCAGCAAGCAGAAGCCACAGAAATCAGAGAAACAGAATGGGTTTCTTCCTTCCCAAAATCAGCCTGCACACCCAAGCAGCAGCAGCTATGGCCTGCCCTCCATTGTGCCCAGCCATTATGGGCCTCATGGGGAAGCCGGAGCCTTCCTGGGACAGTCGGAGGCTCAACTGTGTGATGCTCATGTTGGGGACAGGGAGTCCCACGGCCACACCTGCGGGGAGAGGCACCTGGGGACCCCCGGGAGGGCAGGGCGGGTCGGCAGCAGGTCCTGTGGCTGGGAAGGGTTCCCAGCTCTCGCTGTGGAGAACTGAGGCAGAACCACCCTTGAACCATAATATCAGCCAGAGTAATTCACTTCAGCTGATTTTTCAGTTAAAGCTTCAGTTTCTTAATATTTTGGCTGTCACTCCTTGAAACCTAGTTTGACTCAGGTGGCCAGTTTGCATTAACACTCACTTTGTGGATGCTATTATTTAAGCAGCCGTAACGGGGAAAAAAGCCCACGAAGAGGTACAAAGTGTTTGACGTGATTACTTTCACAATACATAGCATAGTACAATAACTCCCATTTCATTAGCAAGAAAATAGGCTTTCTGAGACACACCAGACGATCGCAGTTGCCGCAGCCAGGGACCAGACCCCGGCCCTGTGCTGGCTCACCTGGGGGCACGCAGGCGCACACCCCACACCCCGATGCTTGGCCCCAGCAGGACACGGGCACAGCGGAGCCCTGCTGCCATCCGGCACATCCTGCAGCCTGGGAACACGGCAGGGAACCAGCATGGTTTCACAGGGAAAGCTGAGATTTTACAGAGCAACCAGAGATATTGTATCAGCTTCACTGCTCTAAAATACTAAAACGTCATCTCAATGTTCACAGCACAGGATTTCTATAACTAAACCATCAACTTTCGTGTGTTTTTTTTTTTTTCCATTCTGCCCCCATTATTCCCCAGCGCTGGGGGCCTCACTGTGTGCCCCCAGAGCCGAGCTGATGAAGGACTTGGGCCCAAGAGCCAGGGCAAGGGCAGTGCAGTGGTGGCCGAGGGGTGACATCGCAGCATGGCACTCCCACGCACCCCAAAAACTTGCCTTTTGCCCCCTTGTCTCAGATGCTCTCCAAGGATGCTGATTTAATTGCTAGGTCACGAGTGCTGCAGGCACAGAGATTTTGGTTCTTTGTGCTCAGAGAAACTTCTGACAGGCTTCAGTATCCATTTCCCCAAGAGCGAGAGCATCTATTTATGGGGCTACCATTACCTGCGTTCCACTCACAGACACAGTGCTTATTTAACACTTTATCACTCCCAGGAAAGAAGTTAACCTTATCAGAGGAAGACGCTTCTGAACCAAATGTTGATTTCTAGATGCAATCAAGCTTTACAAGCGAGCAGCAGCCCTCAGCAATTCAGATGGCATGTGCGTGCTCCCTTATCCTATTACACAGGCTTTGAGGACCAGTTTAATTCTTCTCGTAACACAAAAACTCCCTGGTATGCTCACTAAACCTCCGGACACCATGGCTGTGTGAGGGCTGGCCAGGAGGCATCCCTACAGGGGGCTGTGGTGAGGAGCTGCAGTTGGACGGGGCCATGCCATTGCCCACAGCCCAAGCTCGGGCACCAGAGCCCAAGTGCCAAACACAGGTGTCACGCTTGGAGGATGTTGTCAGATTTTGTTTATGACAGACCTCTCTCAGACAACCTAAGGGAAGTCTCAGTGACGGCTGTGTGTTAGCTGCAACGAACGAGTTCAATTCACAGCTCTCTAGAGAAATGCTCCGGCACCAGGCCCGCCTCCCAAGCCACTCGCATAACGATCACGTATTTCCCCTGACCTGCCTGGGGGTATTTGCAAGCACGATCTCTGTGATATTCCCAGATCTTTGGGTTCTTCTCTGCCTTTCTGATGCACACCTCAGTGCTGTCCGACCCAACCTCTGCTCTGTCCCAGCCTTCACACGAAGCCATATACTCCCAAACCCACACTCCAGGCTGAGCCCATCCACCCACCGGGATCTGATCCTGCGAAACACAGAGCAGCTTTAACTCCAGGCAAGTCCAAGGGAGCAGAGGATGCTTAAAACCTGATGGATGGAGGGCTGCAAATTCACCAGTTTCCAGCTGTTTGGCATGGCAGCAGCACACAGGACGTTAGCCATCATTACACTTTAAATAGCCGAGTATTTTCCAGGCACATCTTGAGGTGCAGGTCAGCTTGAGAGTCGTGGGGCTTCACAGCGTACGGGGAACACACAACAGAGAGCATGTCCTGGTGCATCCACCTCACCTCACGGATGGAAGGGAAATGCTGGTGCCTCAATGCTCATCCTCGCCCGCGATCCATCCCCTGCAGGAGCCCCAAAACCACGAGCTGGCCGGCACCTTTCCCTTGGCACTGTCATTCTCAGCTCGCAGAGGGGACGAGCCCAGCGGCTCCCTCGTCTCTCCCTGCTGCCCAGCCCCGTCAGCCATCGGTGGCCCCTGGCCAGCATCTTCTTCCCCCGTTAAATAGGAGCATTATACATCTGTGCTTTCATGGGCCAGCGGGCCAGGGAATAAGACAAGAGGGCTTACTGACATGGCTTATTTAGCTAGTTCAGAGCCTAAATTTGCACAAGTTCTCTAGCTGCTTTTCTCCAAAGTCAGTTACAGGGCTTGGCAGGGAACGTGGTTTTTGCTGGCAAAGTCAGCCTTTTTGTGCAAAGGAGGGAGGAGTGGGGAAACCCAGGCTGCTGTGCTCGATAGGTCAGGGGAAAAGAAAAATTAAAAAAAGGAAGAAGGATGAGACAAATGGAACAGAATTACAAAGGAAATTTGAGAAAGAAATGCAAAGAAATAGAGGAACAGGAAAAGATGTGGAGATGATTAAGGAGAACAAAACAAACAACAAAATAAGGTAGCGCTAGCAGGTTTATGCAAAGAAGATCTAATTATGGGTGGCTAAATCCTCCAGGACATTAATATTCCATCCTAATGTGTCTAGTTTCCTCCTTTCCAGACATGGCAGGGAGGAAATGAGAATCACTTAGATACACTGTTTAATGAGCAAATGATGGACGATCACCAAATACAGCCTGCCTGATAAGTATCCATTAGCTCCAACCCGCACCGTAAATCTGCACGCAGCTAACAGGCCTGGGTCTTCAGCCACCACAGCGAAACTTCATGGAACTGCGAGCACATAACGGGATCACTCGAAATAAAAGCCTCCTCTCTGTAACAGGAGGCAGGCTGCAGGACATCCATAATGGCTAATCACTGCCCTTCCCGCGGCCCACACACCTGACTCACCGGCCGCAGAATATTTATTCCCAGTGCTCATATTTAGCTTTTGTTTCTAATTCGCAGACTCCACTGGAGACATACATTTCCCATCAAAATCTATTATGTAAATAAATACGAGTGTACGGTGTAATAAAACGCAGGCAACGTTTCAGTTTACTCTCAGGATCAACATCTTAAACGTGCAATATATTAAGCTCGTAGTTCTTGGAAGTGAACAGGCAGATACCTTGTCTGGGTGCTTTTAGAGATTTGGGAGCAATTCTCACCCCCTGCCCCTCACTGCCCTCGGCTCTGACGCAGATGGATGGGAGCACCCAGGGGTGCCCTGGCAGCCCCAGGGGAGCACCCAGGGGTGCCCTGGCAGCCCCAGCTGGGGCAGGGGGCCGCGGGCGGGCGGCTGGCGAGGCCGCAGGGAGGCGAGAGCCGGCTGCCTGCGGGCGCGCTCCTCTCTCATTACATGCATTTCTAAGGCAACTGTCACCATAGTGTCTGCGCCTTCTTTCAAAAATAGATCTACTATGAGTAAACAGCCGTTTTAAAGCTCAAGTGAAACAAAACAGGTGAATCTGACGTCCCCCACGTCGCTCATAAAACATGTATTTTACTTCAGCAACCACCAGTTTAAATGTTCTCGTTCCATCTGGAATGCTGTTGGAGGACAAAACCGTTTACGTGCTGAAACTGGGGGAATCCATTTGAGAAAGCAGAGAAAGGAGGAACTGGCCCACCTACAGCTCCACGCCAGGACTCCAGTGCCAGGGGGCGACGCTGCAGCCTGAGCAGCGATCCCCTGCTCTGCCAGCAGGCTGGCAGCGGGCCCACGTTCCCGGAGGACAGCGGGATGAGACGTGTGACGAGTGACAGACCAGAGGTGGGTCAGCAAGTGCGGACACCGAGCTGCTGCTCCAGCACTCGCGGCTCCGACGCCTCCCTTCACGGCGTGGGTGCAGCAGCGGCGCTAGCGAAGGAGCACGGGCAGAGCCCTGGCTCTCGCCAAGGCGCACGAAGAACACGGGGCATGCGTCGGGAGGCAGCAGAGCCAAGAGCTGCGCCTGGCTTTGGGGTTGGTCTGTTAACCAAATGCAAAGAAGCGGCTGCAACAAAGTCACGTCTCTGAACCAAACCAGAGCACCGCAAAGTTCAAACAAACTGGGCTTCGCACCGAGGGGGGCAGAGTCTCACCAGACCGATCTATTGCATGTTTGGCTTCTCCAGTGGACAGGGAAAAAAAGAAAAAGAAAACAGGGAAGAGCACTGTTTTTACATTCAGGCTATAAAGTCTCCCTACAAACAGGACACCTAATAAAATAATTTACATGTGCTTGCCCTATCTTGAGGCAGCTAATGAGGATGCTGAGGGTTCACGTCTAACAGACTGACGACACAAAGCAAGAAGGCTTTGAAATTAATTTACATGCGCTTTTATATCGAAATAGGAACTAACCCTGGGGAGAACAGAAGTAGACAACCAGGACCTGCAGACAAGCAGTGTGGCTGTAACTCCTTACGCCTCATCCTGCCCTAGTGGCAAGAGACCGTGCCACCCAAAACACCTACCGGGACCGCAGGCTGCTCCCCATTGCTGCCGCCTGCCATCACCCCGTCCTGCAGGGTTTCTGCTTCGTCAAAGCTTAGTGCAGCTCTGTACTCAAAAGCTGCCTCCTCCTTTCCTCCAGCACCGAGCTGCTGCCAGGATGCAAATTCTCCCCCAAAACCGCTCTTGCCTCGTTGCCAATTTTCCCAGTGCATTTCACTGGGATGGGCAGGAGCAGGCGCAGGGCCTCCCATTGCAGCAGCACCCCAGCACCCAGCCCCTCACAGCTCCCTCTCACCAAGCTTTCGGACTCATGCTCACGTTCAACATCACAACAATTCACACCGCACATGTGATAAAAAGAACAGAAGACGACCAAAACAGCAGCGATGGCCTCGGGGACATGGATGACATGGCAAGCCGCACAGCCCTGCTCGTACAGTCATCAGCCTCTTCCTCCACCCTCCTCAGAAGCAGGTTTGGGGTCAGGATGCCCGCACCCCTCCCACCTGCTGCCCCACCGCCACCCCATCCAGCACCAGGGCTGCTCAGCAGAGCTGGGAAGTCTCCAGCTGGATCTCCTCACCTCGGCCTAAAGGAAAGCACTGCTTTTTGCTGCTAATCCTTCCAACTCAGACTTTTCTTTTTTAAATTGGTCAGCTCTGTTTCCAGAGCAGGTAGCACAGGAAGAGGAAGAGAGGAGGCCTTTCCTGACCAGCCACGTTAATTAGAGCCGTGAGGGCTTGGAAAAACCCATCTGGCGAGTGGTGTTATTTCCCCTTACCCCTCCTCTTTGGTGCTGCTCCCAGTCCGAACGAAACAAGTTTCCCAACGCACAGCCACGCCGGGCCGTCGCTGCGCCAGCTCCACACCCGACGATGGGGCAGGGGGCAGCTGTTGTGGGGGAGCAGACGTTTGGGGGGCTGTTGGCAGGGGTCTGCGGCTCTAGCAAACAGCTCCCTGTGGCTCTTTGTGCATGCAGGCGTGTGCACGCCTCTGTGCGCGGGTATGGCAACGCTCCCCAGGCGCTCTCATTTTAATGCTGCTTTCTCCCCAGATGAAAATATACATATTCTTATTAAGAAAAAAAAATGTGTGAAGTATAAATTTGCATCTATGATCATTTCTGTTTCACAAATTGTATTTTAATAATAAAACAATGCGCTCTTCTGAACTGCCGGATACACGCTCATCGGAAGGTCAGCTGCTCGTACACAAGCCTCAATATTTTGACGAAGGAACGCACAACTGGTATAAATTAAATACCGCAGGGTAAAATATAGATAAAAGGGTAGATAAAAGCAGGTCCGAGAGCTCACACATGGGGAATCCAGCACCTCCTCCTGTGCCGCAGAGGAGTGTCTGGGATTCCACAGAAGGACCCACGGGCAGGGCAGTGCTGCTGGGGCGTCACCGCCCCGGCCGGGAGAAGCCCCCCACTGGAGATTTGTCTCCTTGAAAGACAAGACTTGTGGCCGCATTACAGCGAAAGAAATTACACTGAGGGAGAGAACGCTTTATATATCACATACATCCCTTCGTAGCGTCAAATTTAATTTGAAGAAAAACCAACGAGGCCTCCATAAAGTGGAAACTAATATTTTTTACGACCCCTTAACAACCTGTCCTTAGTGCTAACATGCCATAAATAAATTTCAACGTCTTGTTATACACGTAGTTTATTTTAAACAAGACTAAAAGGGGAACACAGTTCTTATTGAAAACTGCCGCACACACGAAGAAGGGGGAAAGCTGGCTTTGAAAAACTTCATCCCCAAACCTGCTCTTTTCTATTGGTATTAATCTCACAACCTTTCCATCAAAGTGAAACATGGAAAGAGTTTCCAAATATTTTATAATTCTGAATGGATTTCCCCCGTGTAACAGTAATAATATTTTTACAGCTAAAAGATCCACTGATTTAATAAGTGTGATTTGTGTATTTACAAAATTCATTAGAGCAGACATTTCCCGACATTTTCAGATTTATTTATTTATTTAGCCTAATTTGGGCACACTACTTCAAAAGAACGCTTAGAGCTTCCCAGTTCCTTAGTCACTCACTAATAACATCTAATAATTAATAAAGACATGTAAATTCTTAACTCCCAGAACTATTCCAAACTTACTATCAGTACGCTTCGTGTCATGTCTCACTTATGGATATCTGCATTACTTTGTTTCATAAAACGCTGAAGGGACACGTACTTATCTCACTCTCCACCGCGAGCGAATGCTCAGGCACGCTGCAGCCGCACGGGCACGGAGCCGAAGCCGCGCAAGGCTCACGCCTCGCAGCCTGCGGGGCCTGGGGTGGTGCCGGGCTGTGCCCCTCGTGCAAATGCACGCCTCTGGAAACGCAGGCAGGGGACGCACGCTTGTTCAGTCCTCGCGCAAAAATGTGGGCGCTACGCGTGGGTTGGGATGGAGGCAGGTTGGCAGGGAAAGCGAACGCTGCGTGTGCAAGTGGAGCACAAGGCGGAATTCAGGCGTTGCTTCCCACCACAGGCAGATGTTCCACCACGTCCAGGAGAGCGGGGCCCCACCACACACAGCGGGTATGCCATCGCTCCCAGCGTCCCCGCTTCTCCTTCCTCTCCCCCCGCTTTTATCACGAGCACGCTCCGTAGCACAGGATAGCCCCACAGCACCCCTCAGCACCGCAGCCTGCTCGCTGCTGGGCAGGGCGCGGAGCAGAAAGGGCTCGGCTCTGGACAAGCACGCTCAGCAGCAGCTACAACATCCGCCTGCTATCAGCAGTTTTCATCACAAATCCAAAGCAGAGCGCCACAGGAGCTACTCGAAGTAAATTAACTCCGTCCCAGCCAAAAGCAGGGTGGGCGAGTACATCTGGGCAGGAAAGACCCAGCTGAAAAGTATAAAAGCCCTGGACAGCAGCTCTCAAAGTGTCTGTGGAAACAGAGAGGGCACCAAGGGCAGCAGCAAACACCCTCATTTTCCTCCTTACAGCCCCTTCTGCACCTGCCTCCAGGGTTATTAAAATCCCTGTTCTATGGATGGGGACCACGGGGAATAACATCAGCTCAATCCATCTTTACTCGGAGGCAAATTATTCTGTGTCTACTCCTCTCTGACAAGCGCTCTCGTCAGTGCTTCGTGTTCTGTAACGTTTCTGTGTCATATTTATTTGCTTGTTTTGATTTCTGGTCCTCTGTTGGAAGGAAGGCTGCCAAGAACGTAAGTCCTGTTTCTGAGCAGTCCTGCTGAGCCTGGGAAATGGGGCGTGGGCATTTCCAGACGCAGCAAAAGCCAGTACGTTGACAGAAGCGTCCCTAAAGAAACAACTTGCATCAAGTTCTGCATTTAAAGGTCGGTGCACTACACCAACAGAACTTGAAAGAAGACTGAGAGTAGCCCCACCATCCAAAAGAAGAGGTAGCACAATAGGTGTTATGAAACGACACTCGAGTAAGCTTCCCACATCAGGAACACACGCAGGTGCAAGGTTATTCAGCCACGGACAAACCGCAGTCTGGTGGTAATTTTGCTGCGTGCAAGACAAGTCCCCCCAGATTTCAGCTGTTTCTATTACAGCCTCCCATAATCTGCACGTCTCTTCCTCAAAGCCAAACTGAAAGAAAGAAAAAATGCAGTAACGCTCCTTACCTTTCAATACAAGCTCTCTTCCCATCTAGCCACTATAAAAAGTGTTCTGATAATTAACTTACACTTGAGGCAAACAGGGTTACTTAGCCGAACTAATGTCTTTTCCCAGGAAAGTTTCACCCATAGCCAAGGGGTCAGCGAAGCAGAGTTCCTCTACAAATTTTTATGACATCTGAATGTATTTCCCATCCACACTTGCATTCTTCCCTGGTAATGAGATTTCTCCGTTCTCTTGATTTGCCGCTAGAGTTACACAATCTTACGGAAACCCTGCAGGAACAGAAGCCGTATTTGCGCTCAGTCCATGCTAATTCCTGCTCCTCAACACGGGCATGCTTTGGCCACGCATACGTCAGCGCAGGAACAACTCCAAGTCACACTGACAAATGAGCTCTTTAAATAATAATATTGTAGAAAGGGGATCGACCACCTCCAGCCCTTCGGCATGCATTATGGACATCACGGCGTTCTGGGAAGCCATCGCTTTGTATTAGTGCTGACTGGTTTCAGGGATGGGCTGTTAAGGTGAGCGTCAGTCAAGTGGATATAAAACTTGCCATTGATCAGAAAGCTGACCCTGTAATCGATAACGGTGCAGACATCCTTCCCCCTCCATCACACTAGTTATTTGTCTAAAAAGTCTGACTTCTTTTAAGACAAGGCTTTTTGATAGTGTACTTGGGATGTGGCAGAGGAAAACTTTGATTGTAGATAAATGAAGTAATCGCCCTAATTTGACTGCGCCCAGGAAGCCTTGAGCTGGCCACCACCCAGTACCACGCACCACCAGCCCTGCCAGGGGCTTCCCAGGGGGCGAGCACCCTGCCTGGCCTTACTCATCCCTGTGGCTTGGGGGGCACAGCTGGGCACCCCACAGACTAGTAAAATTGTGTCTTAGCCAAGATTCAGGGCAACGAGGCAGTGGACACCGTACTGAAGGCTGGACATTTCTGCTCGTCCCTCTGTGCCGTGCAGGACACCTGGAAAAGCTGGCAGTTGCTGTAGTTCCTTAGACCTTGTGGGGGGAGGAGCAGGGGGGAGTCTCCTGCTATGTTGAATGAATGCCTGTACATCAGTGTTTGTAAGAATGAAAAAATATTGTCTAAGTGAGTTACTCTTTTTCAGACCTGTGCTTAGGCGACAGATCCTGCTCAAAACCGCAGATCAGTCTCCTAAAACACCGCACCTCCACCCACCAAGCCGAACCCAGATAGTGCTTTATGAAGTCTGGTTTTAGGCTGGTGGCGCGAGTGGAAATGTGGAGCGAAGGCTTCAGCCCTAACCAGAGGCATCCCTGACCTACCTGGATGCAGCCCGAGCACAAAGCAGCAGCAGGGTACGCGTTGCACAGCCCAAACCCCAAGAGGCACCCAGCCCTCTGAAAGGACAGAGGGTAGGGGAGCATCTGGGAGCGGCTGCAGGAGGAAAGAGAAGTCCCCAGTCGTCTCCCCCCACTTCGCCGGCGCCTTTCCTTCCCCACTCCTTGTGCCCCCCACCACAGGCAGCCCTGCAGATGGGCGCATGAACAAATGGCTCAGGTTGGCTACAGACCACCCGTGGAAGACGCCTTTGCCAAAAACACTTTGCTTTATTCCTCAAACACCAGGCACACGCAGAGAAACCAGCCTGCCATGTTCTCCAGTCTGCAGCTTCAGCGATGCCATTTCCAAAGCCCTTTGCTCCAGCAGCAGCGATACGTCAAAGCATCGCCTTCCACATGCCCCGTGCCCACACCACTGGAGCAACACCACCCGCAGCCGGCTTCGAGCGCGGTGACACCTCCAGGAACTTGATTAGCTGCAGATTTTCCCCCGATGGCATGCGTGCTGCCATAGCTGGGTTTGTAATATCGCATTACTCAAAGACAGGTAATTAACTTTATTTAAAACTAACTGGGAACAACACCGATTAATATTGCTTGATCTCTGCTACTGTTGTACTGTCAAACACCAGCTCTAAGTTAGCATCAGTGGGAAAAAAAAAAAACAAAACCAAACTTCTGGCAGCAAGAACCATTTTCAAAATCAAAATAAGAGCTTTTAATAACTCCAAAATAGCGTGATGTGTTTTGAACAACAGCTTTTCATTTCAGTAAGCTTATATTATGGTACGTGTCTCCTTGAACTAAGAGATCATTTGTTTAAATTGCTTGATTATACATAATGATCCTTCTCTTATAAAAGAAGATTCAACATTGCCACTGGGGGAGAGGGTGGAAAAATGCAGAGAATTTTACAAGAAAGAAAAACAGCTTACAACTCTTGCCGTAATAAAACATTAAGAAAACTTTCATTTGACTGTTGAACAAAAAAGCTAGAAACATCTCGTTCTACCACAACTATTAACACTAACTCGCCATTCACGGGGAATAATGTACAGTTTTGATCAAGCTGTAGAATCCACATGCACACAAAATATTTAATTTTAAATATATAGCATGGAATTACTCCAACCATTTTTGCCATCACCTCCTGCCACTCTACATTTCCTAGACCTTGGAGCCTAATTCACACATGGAGTACTGTAGTTTTAACATAATAGCAATTGGACAATTTAGTTCAAATCTGCCAAAAAGGGTACAGTTTCAAAGCAGTCTTTTACACTTTTATGGTCTGAAACGAGAAGAAAAATTTTAATTTCATAAAATCCAAGAGCGAAAAAATGAAATCATTTACCAGCAAGTCAGAAAACAGTTTACAAAAGTCTGCTGTAAAGGTCCCACAGGGCAGACAGGAAAAATAAGAGCTTACAGAATGAAAATCTGTCAAAGAGGTAACTTTTAAGAGGAAAAAACATGGATTTTTTGTCTCCCGACATTTAATTGAGCTAATTGCAGGAAGAAAAAGATGGGCTCTGCTCCCAGATGAGAAAAGGCTGGCAGAGAGGGATGTGCTGATCCCGGGGATGTTGCTTGCTGCTCTCGGTCCTTCCAGCGACACGGGAGCAGCCCCGCGTTGCCCACGCTTATCTGGCTGACTCCAGCTCTCACTGGCACCTGGAGAGCCCTCGCATTGTCACCAGCAGCCCCCCCAAATGGCCCCGCGGAGCAGGGAGCTTCAGGTGCATCTCTCCAAGGGAAAAGGGAGGGAGAACCATTAGGGAAAAGAACGGAGCTTTTGGAGAGAGGTCTTGGTGACCTACACGTAAATATGCAAAGCCAAGGAGAAAGCCATAGCCTTCAGACCGTCCCCTCCTCCCCCCGTTCCTACGGGACATTACTGCCTCCCGAGCATCACTCACCGTCTGTCCGTGTGCCTTACGCAAGGTGAGAACAAGACAAAGATGCTCCACAGCTGCAGCCAGCGCGTGCACAGAAGGGCCAAACCAACTGTAGACATCAAAGCTCTCATGATGTCTTCAATAGCAGAACTGCCATCAGAGCTACATGTACCTGAAGCACTGCTACTTGTGCTACACAACAGGGCACCATTTCTGCAGAGCGTGCAGCTCCCCCCAGGCACTCAGACACGTGACACAATACATGCGTAGCTTCAACCTCTTTAATACGGAGCGTCTAGTTGGGGCTGTATACCTTCATCTGGGGGGTCAGGTTTTGCACTGTTGTCTGGCACTTCCCAAATATTCCAGCCCCTTCCTGGCTACCCAGACTGCTCTTTTTGGAGCAGCGGCTGCTGAGCAGGGCGGCTCCCACAGGCAGGGCCGGCAGCTGCCCCAGGATGGGCCCACCAGGACCACGGCTGCCAGCCAGTGCACCAGCCTGCCGGGCAGCTTGCTCACCCGCCCGAGCCAGGTTTCGGCAAACAAAGGGTTCAAAAAAAAAAATTGACCTTTCAGAGTTGCAATTTGGCTTCCAAAACTTCCCCGCCCCATCCTGAAACTGCTAAACATTTACGTTTTTAATTCAATGTACAAAAATAAATAAACGCCAGGAGGTACAAACAGTCACACTGCAGTCTCAGACAAACCCCTCGAGTTGCTCCCCAGCACCCAGTCCCTCCTGCACCACAACCAGACGGCTCCAGGACCCAGCCGGGCCCCGTGGCACACCCATGACCCCTGCCCAGGGCCGCACAGCACCAGCCCCTTGCTGCTACCCCCGGCGTGCTCGTGCCCTCGGCACAGATACCAGCCACTGCCCCAGCACCAATTACAGGCTAGTACGTGCCCACCCACATCCATATCAACACGGGGATGAGCACTTGAAGGGCAGCGCTTCCCTTTTCATCTCAATGAAAGCTGTTATTAAACATTTTTCTACAAGATTGGATTGCATTCTCCAAGTGTTTCAAGGCACACAGTGGTTTTCATGGGGAGTATAAGCGAAAAATTAACTGCACCACCACCCTTCCAGCAGCAATGCGCAGGTATACCCTAACACCCATTTAGGCTGAAAACCTGGTAAGTTACCTAGAGGAGAACAGCACACCTTGTCTATCTTCAAGAAGTTTCTCTTCCAAGCCCCAAGGATGGGAGCCAGTAAAACACTAAATGTATGTAGAAGTTTTAAGGTCAGCGTTGTGTAAATCATCGCCTTCGGTGTCCCATCAGAAGTCAGCCCCTGCCGGTGTCCCCAGCCCACCGAGGGCCATGCATCCACTAAGGCCCCTCCCTGTCGGGATGCTCTGCACGGCCGATGCCCCAGGCCACAGCGGGGACCCCATGGTGGCAGCCACAAGAGCCCTGCAAACACCAGGGCACGGGAAAGGTGGAGAGCAAGCACAGCAGCAGTCAGGAGACACCAGGTACTGGGTCAGTGGGCTTGGAGAAAATGCGATTTGAAAAATAATTAACTGGGCTGTGAAACACTGCCATCACTTCCAGTATTAAAAATATAATCTTGCATATTAAAACAAATTCACTGAAATCCAATTGATAACTCAGTGTCCTCAGTATTTCCTCCAGACAGCTAATTTAATTAATTGTTTTGTTCTCCTGGATATAGATTTTAGATTTGCATTCTGCCATCAGAAAATAGCTTGTGCAATACTACAGGATTCTCACAAAGCAAATACATTTTTACATGGATTGGATTTTATTCCCTCGGCTGAAATTCTGATCGTTTAGAAGCAAGAATGTTGCTGCCGCACACAGGATGTCACTCAGGATGTGACAGTTTCCTCTTGTTTCAAACTACTTTTTTTAAAAAAAACCTTCTTAAATTAGAAACAAAGTATTGCTTTTGATCAGCAGCAGCAGAGACTGCGAGCAAGCTGGGCCCGATCCGGTTATCTGTGAATTTCACTTTCAACTCTGACGGAAATTAAATGGAAATTAAACACGGTGCAGCAGGATTGCTTCCCTACAACGCGGTCGAGGCGCTAAGCCCGCTGCTGCACTTGTGTGTTGCCCTGGGCCCCGCACCACCCGGCAGGGCAGGCGCCCCGGGCCGTGGCCGTCTGGGCCCAGCCCCACAGAGCAGGATCTGCAGGGCCGCTGGCCCCGGCAGGGCTCTTCTGGGGCTGCACAGCTTCGGCCAGAGGAGACAGCCTGCCGCCGAGCTCCTTGCAAAGGGTCAAGTTTTTTTCAACACGAGTATGATAAGACATCCCTCCCTTTCATTGAGCTACACTGGCTTCATTGTTGCCTGGTTATTTTGCGAAGCTCAAGTAAATACATGCAAATAGAAGAATCCAGTAATGCAGAAGCACAGACCCGAAACTGCATTTTGTGGGAACGTTTGAAAAAGTCAGGTCAGATTGCATTTTTCCAGGGTATTTCCAATGCAAATTTGGATTGGACCCAAACTTGCAGTGGACCCTAAATTAGCTGTCTTTTCTCAACTTGTGCAATCCTGATAACTTAACTTGAGAGGGTCACATCCCATATTGCTTCAAAACTCACTTATCCCTGACTCTCCTATGTTTGTCTTGGTAGAACCGTGCTTGAATAACCCATTTGTTGGGCTAACATAACATTTTGCTTGGCTTGCAAGCTGTATCTGGGTAAACGCACATTTCCCCATCTCATTTTTTGATCGTTTTCTTCTGCAGGCATTTAATTGGGCTCACAAAGATGTTTGCAGAAGTTTAAATGAGGCATAGTTAGAGCTTTCAAAAATACATATAATTACCCACACCTACAATTTCTAAAGAAAAAATAAGTCTACATAAGCAATGATCCTGAAGGGCTCAGTGGGATATTTGCAAAGTTTCAGTTAAACATTAGTGGCAGCGTATTTAGAGCTTACAGCAGATAAAGAGACATTCACAGAAGCCAGCAACGTAACATTCCCACATTAGTATCATCGCATTGCCATCTGAACCCACCACAGTGGTGCAAGGACCGGGGAACACGGGCGATCCCTCTTCCCAAGAAGCAGAACGCTGAAGTTATGTGTGGGGCTTTATCCAGCTCTTTAGAAACGGTGATGCAGCCAGACGCCCCATCCCTCTCCCGAATGGTAACAGGACTCACAACGAGCAAAGTACCACACCAAAGTGAGCTGAACGTGGAGGCTTTTGCAGAATTCACGCCAGTGGGAAAGCCTAACAGCGGGGCATAAAGCAGGGCCCTGAAGTTACTGTCACGGAGAGCAGTTGTGCACACAGAAAGGCAGGACCTCGTCTGCCTGATGAGAGCTGAGGGGACAGAGAAAGCGAGCTCAGAGTGCCAAGACAGCCTCTCACACTCATTTGCTGACTAGCAGAAATCCCTATAAAATAAACGGACGCAGGGATGTATATGCTGCTCTCACAGGACAAGGCGTCGTGCACAGCAGAGGGGCAAGGAGTGCCACGGGACCACAGCCTGCGGGTGCCCTGCGGCTCAGGAACCGGCCAAGCCTCCTCTTCCAGCCATCGCTGAGGTGCCAGGCCCAACTGGCACGGCCAGGGTAAACCAACAGGGGCACCTGTGGGAAGCCATGGTCAGATTTATGGGGCTGCCAAGGGCAACTGCTGCGGTGCTTCCCCACAGGGATCTGCGCCCGTGGGACTTGGTGCCCTGTCCACATGCCCCAGGCCGCTGCTGAGAGGCCTGGCCCTGACGGCGCAGCCTCAGGCCTCCTGCGTGGAGCCAGAGCTCGGGCAGGCCCCGTGTAACACCGCAGTGTTACGCACGGCTTCGGGTTGCCAGAGCACATCGGCACTTCACCCCCAGGTGCCTGCTCAGAGGTAAGGATGACCGCAAGAGAAAAGGTTGAAATGCTGAGTGAATACAGCCTCAAACATGTACAGCACAGGCACAAAGAAGCATCCTTGAATTTTAGGAAGGAATTTGCCATCTGTAAGTGGCTCACCTTGCCCATTAAGAGCCTTTTTCACAAAAAGGATTCAAGGGATAACGAGGGTTAAAACAGTTTGAACTAGAGCCCTGTTCTCCTGCAGGGATGTGGGCTGCTGTTAACAGAGTGCAAAGGAGGCGAGGAATCGCACAACTTCTCTTCACTAGCAGCAACAGCACCGATCCTGCAGGCAAGCACGTAGCGCTCCTCTCGAGGAAGGAAACCCCTCCACAGCAGTGCTGGAGCCATCCCTGCTCACTTCACCTCACGCTCTGCATCCATGGGGCAGCCAGGCCCGGGGAGATCTGCTGAGGGCACTGCCTCCGCACTGCCCCCGCTGCAGCCGTCACGGGGGCGAGACCAGGGTGGCCATTCCTGTTACTGTGCAGATCGGACATTTCTCTTAGACTTCTATGTGCCTTCAAATATTACTCTCATAAACTGACTATAAACCAAGTAAGGACTCCATAATCTCTGAAAGAAGCATTTTTATTTTTTTTAAAGAGGGATGGAAGCGGGGAGGGAAGAGTTTAAAAAAACAAAACAAGCAGGTATATTTCTTGTGGGATATGCACTACAGATGAAATGCAAAGTGAGTCTCACTCTCCCCGGAGGGTCTTTTTTCAAGAGGGAGAATAATAATAATGTAGTAATAATAAGCACTTATATAGCGCTTTACATTTTCAAAGCGCTGTGCAAACATCAACTAATGGGACATGGTAGAATAAGTAGTGTCTAAAATGAGTTTACGTACTGCATTATATTTTTCTACAAAGTGGCTGGGACTGTTTTTAAAATTAAATTCCCTTACATATTGATACATGTGCAAATGGTTCTCTGCTAAAGCAGTGCAACAACAACATTTTTGTATTAGTTATACTTCACTACTTGCATATTTCCAAATTCTGTTTCAAAGCAAATTGTTTACATAGCTTCATAGTCAAAAAGCATATTTTGTTCTACGAACAATAGGTGTGTTAATCAAGTCCTTAGGATAATGCATCACTTAGAGATGCACGCCAGTGTTTCCTAAGAGAAAGTCACATACAAGATTTTTTTTAAAAAAAGTATTAAATCAAAGGAAGTTTTTATAAGAGAAACTAAACATATTAGTTCTCCATATTCCTGCCATGAAGACAGCACACGGCACACGGGGCCTCCTTGATAAGAGGCTGCCCAAATAGGACAACTGTCTCCATAAGGGACATTGCAAAGCAAGCATCGCTTTCTAGTTTCTCCATGTGAATTGTACTCTATAAAACTAACTTTCTAGAACAGGGAAGATGAAACAACCAAAAAGCAAACCCAAATATTATGGCCTGAACTGTAATATCAGTGTTTCATTTTACTTTCACCTATCCAAGACCTCAGCATTCCATACATTCACTTTCATCTCCAAGGGTCACTGTTATACCCTCTTTGCACAGAACCAAGATGGAAAAAAAAATGAGATAGAGAAAAGTTGAGACACACACACACACACACACACACTCATCGGAGGTCTGTGGCAGAGGTGTGAAGAGAAGCTGGGAGGAAGCAGAGAAACCCAACTTAACTCCTGCTTGCCAGCCTGTAGTATCTTACTGCTGCACAAGCTTTCCACTCCTTATTATTGACAGCTTGCTGTGGAGCAAACCTAGGTGCTTCTGTCACAAGCCACAACCCATCACGCTACAGCCGTACAGGCTCAGAACAAAAAGGCTGCACGAGACCAAAGTGATCGAAGAACTTTTTTTTTCCCCCCCGATCGCTCAAGCTAAGAATCAAATGCAAGTCAGAAAAATGCATGCTGAATATATCTACCTTTAGGCATGCGCTTAACTGTAAGTATATGAGTAATCCCAGCGGTTTCAGTTTTGGGGATTTTAATAGTTGTATGGTTTTCATAACTACAGGAAAAACCCTTTCCAACAAACTGCCAGTGCGACTCCCTGTTGTACTACACCACAATTACTGGAACATATTTGGTATTTCTCAAGAGGTTCAGATAATGAAGAATCCTCCAAATTTTCTATTAGCCCAAACTTAGGAATTCTGCATCAGGGAGTTAAGAGCAGAACAGACAATGTATGTTAGGTATTGCAAAAGAGAAGCAGAAATATTTATAAAATTTAAAGCTTTTTTCTTTTTAGTAAGGTTGTTCGAGAGCCCAGACTGCAGCCCAACCAATGCTATTGCACAAGCACGCTGAGTTACATGAAGAGCTTTACTTTTATTCCTTTATCTGAGACATTTGAACATTTCTTCATATTTTCAAACCACGTTTTCCCACATCTAAACAAGACTAATAACAAATAAGAAAACAGACAAAAATCCTATTTTATTCTTTGATGTGTCATCAGTTTAACACTGAATCACGAGCTTCTGCCAAAAAAACAGATCAGTATTTACAGTTGCAAGGATTTTTATTTTTTAATGCAAGGAAAGGTACAATGTCTAGGCTGCTTTGGGGTTTTGTTTGTTTTCTTACTGGCAAACAGCCCGTTCTTGTATTTCTTATGACTACTTGTATTTCCTATGACTAAAAACAAGCAAACAAGTAAAAAAAAAAGAGAGCCCTTTCGCAGCAGGGAAAGCCACGTAAGTTTGCCACATCAGAAACATTCTCAATAAGAAAGCAAATGGTTGCAAGCCTGTGCTGCGCTAATAGAGGCCACGCACACCGACAGCGAGGCTGGCCCAAGGACACTGCTCTGGGACAGCAGTCTTTGTCCTCAGCAAGATCATTGCTACTTTGCAATTCCAGAAACGCTCATGAGCCTGTACATTAGGTTACTGGGCACAGCAGTATTTGGGTCAGTCAGAGTGAAAATGATCAGAAAAGCACAACTGTAAATCAGCAACAAGAACCGCAACTCCCACCACACAAGCACCCATTTGGTCTCATGTGCACCGGCGGCACAGCCTACGGTGAAAGCTGCACATGGATAATAAATCTCCGTTCTTCTTGAGAGGCATAATCTAATTTATTAGTGGCATTATCTTCACTCAGTCGGGGTGGAGAAGAGGACGGCTCCTCAGCCAGGTCTCCTCGTGCGGGGCGGCTGCCAGGAGCCGAGAGCCCCCAGCCGAGCTCCAGCCTGCGGGGCCTCCCCTGCTCCCCCAGACCTGCCCCCCACATAAACCTGGGGCCCCCACGCAGGAGCAGAACGTACTGGTGGCACCAGGGCTCAGCAGATCCGTGCTGCCACCGGCACACAGCGTGGCCTATACTGCGGCCACCAGCACACTGCCCGGCCTACACCGCATTTCACTCACAGCGGTTCTGACACAACAAAGAGTAGAACGTGAACCAAAGCCGGCACTAGGCACGTGCTTCGGTGAGGTGCTAAGGAGCAGGCTGGTGGTGCCGACGTACAGCGGTTCCTCCAAACCCACCAGGGTTTGTCCCCAGCCTCCCACCCGCAGCCCCGGCTCATAGCACACGCCGAGCTGCAGACGGCAGTCCAGCCAGGGGCTCTCCTGAGGAGGGGGCGTTGGAGGGTATTTTCTTGAAATGACAACAGCAGTTTAAAAAGCAATCTTCACATGAAAACAAACCCATTGGGGCGTGCTAATGCAAGAGAATCGAGTCAAGCCTGGCAGCAGACAGTAAGGCAGACAGAGGAGCAGATGCACGCTGCCTAATAAAAGCCCACCGCTCCTCAGCGGGCGGGGAGTGCCCTCCTGCGAGCCTGCCGCCCGCTGGGGCCTCCCAGCACTTTCAGAGCGCCCCAGCAGGATGGCCCCATGTGTTTTCTCCTCCCCGTTGGGCCCCACCGAAAGCAGCCGTGGCCAGGGTCCTGCTGGCCCCTCCTGGCCCGGCAGGCACCTCTCCCAACATGCCTGCAGCTGTTTTCCATACCACGAGGAGCAAAACCAACAGAGGCTGAGGAGAAAAAAGTCAGAGGGCTTCCAGCTGGGGAAGAAGGCCAAGCTGAAGCTCTCCCCACAAAGCAAAGCTTCCCGAGGAGATGCAGGAGGGGAAGCAAGGCTGCTGAAGGGACTCCACCAACAACCTTTTCACAGGCTACTAGGAAGGCTTGGCTTCATTTTTCTTCAGACAGAAAGCTTCCAGCAGACCCTGCTCCTGGAGGCAGCAGCTCCTACACAACCCACGCACAGCCCCCTTGGGCACCTCCCCGGGGCTTTCCGACCTCCACCTTTAAGTCCCACTCCAAATTTACTTACATTAAGATGAATAAAAACAGCAGCTTTCTTTTGAGCATTTATTGAGGACAAAAAAATAGCAACTAAAATAAACCAAAACAGAGCTTTAAAGCAGGTCTCATGTATCTGTTACTAAGCAGGAAAGAAAAGAGCTTTAAATCAAGGGGGCCAGATCAATGGACTCCACACACAAGCATTAGGTGAGACTCAGTACCAGATCTGAAGACAAGCATTCACAGTTTTGTTTTAAAGAGGCTCAAAATACATTGTACCACACTCCCAAATGATGTTCAGAATCTAACTGAAAGTACTTATTTATCTTTAAGAAAATCCTTTCGGGGCAACAACTTTCTCACCCAGACTTGGCTACTACACTCCACATAAACATCAGTGCCAGAAACACACCATTTTTGCCAAATAAATCTAGAGAAAAAAAGGTGCCATTCACACACAGACCTTCTCTACTTCTCCATCCCAGGATTTTCAGTACTCTGCCACATCCCACATGCCCTCTGGGGGAACAGTCTGGTCAGTAAAAGCAAAGAAATTATGAAGGGCAAGGCATGCCATTTTCCTGGAAATAAAGGAGACCACGAGCAAATCGCCTGGCTAAGGCATCTCCACAGAATTCAGCAATAAATAATATACAAGCTTGGCGTTACTGTGTATGCAGCTCAGTATCTCTTCACTCATCTGAGTAGTCTAACAAAACAAGATAGATTTGAACAAGAGCTTGAATAAGTAAATTAAAGCAAAGCTGCATTTGCCTATCAAGCAGTTAGCCAGAAGGCTGCTGCTTTTGTCAGCAGGGAAAGCAGGCTGGTGCACCAGGACAGCTTCCTTGCATCTTGCAGCCAGGTTAGTTCTTAAAAAAAAAAAAAAAAAAAAAAAAAAAAGCTAAAGCTACTATCTATTCCTTCAGACCTTCTCTTTCACACACTGTTTGTAAACATTTCACGTTTGTAAACACGCATTATGCTCTATTTGTGTGCATTTAAGATATCTTGAAAACCTTCTTTACCTCCTCTTCCCTCCCAAACCCCGAGCACTTAGACATTCTCACAAGCCAAGCTCAGATGCTGCCATGATCATAAAATAGTTGAAACTCCCAGAACTAATCACTGATCACAGTTGTTCTCGTATTTCTCTTTATTAAACAAAAACCAGCCATAAACCACAACAACTATACTCCTCTAACGAGAAAAGTGCTGGCACTGTCTGTTAAGAGCAGAAAATACAATTTGTTTAGGTGGTTTACATTTCTAGTGTTTTCTTTTCCACTTACACTTAATTATACCATTTTCCATAGCGCTAGGTTTACTTTTCAGATTTGTTTGTTCTTTCAGTCTTAAAATAAGATAGAAAAAAAATAAGGACACAGCTAAGTTAAGTTAGCACCTGTGCCAATCAATACTTTGCATCTAATCATCAGACACCTTCCATACTCAGATGCTAGCAACACATTTCCTGGTTTGTTTGTTTGTTTTCTATTTTATTTCCATCTTTCTCCACTTAACACTTCTGCCTCCCCAAGGATTGAGCTCACCCTTCCACTGTGTGCCTTCTCCACCTCCTTTAGCTTTTCAATTTTTAGGGACAGGAGGTTGAAAGGATGAAGAACGATGGTCAGTTTTGCTCAGGCATGGCTTGCCCCTGTTTGGGTTAGTGGCTGTTAAACATGAGCCACGTCTCCAGGGTTTCCCACAGTGCCATCAGGGAGCTCCCGGGGCACTGTTGCATCCCCTGCACCTCAAACATACCCAGGGGTCTGCTGGAAACTCCATCAGCAGCGACCCCACAGAGCCGGCAGAAGCAGCAGGAGATAAGCTCTGCAGTATTGGGTGCCAAGTGACTGCTCCCACCGGATCTCTTCTCTGCTTTCTCCCTCAGTTGTGACTCAAAAGCAGAGAATAAAATCCCATCCCTATTGAGATCAGTGAAAAACACTGCCACCAACAAAAATAGGACAGAGGCTTCATCCCATAGCTGATAAATACCTAGACTTGCTCGTGGACCTCCAACATCAACAGGAATCTCAGCATCTGTAGCTCTCCAGTAGATGTAGAAGACTTGGGCTTGCATCGCTGGTTTACATCTAAACGCTCAAACTAACATCAAGGGACAAGCTTCCACTTACCCTAAAAACTGAAGCAGCATGTCCTAGATACTCCCCGGGAAAGGGCTTTGGCTCTGCAGGGCACCAACCACCCTCTTTTCAAAGGGCACAGCGGATCTTTATTACCACCACCTTGATTAACACTCAGTTGCCCACCATGTGAGACAAGTCCCAGCACTCACCATGCGAAGGGCTTGGCTACCTTCCCCCCGTGGCAATGCAGGAAAACCTCACCCCAGCCAGGTAAGGATCATCAAGAAATACTCAGGACTGCTAAATTAAGCACCAACCCTGCTGGAAGTTGCCTGGGGTATTACTCCCATCTCTGAATTATCTGTAGGCAAATCCTCTGTAAAGCCAGTAACAGCTTCTGTGAGTCCAATCAACCAAGTGGTTAAACTTGTGCATTCAGCAGGCAACCAAGGGAGGGATGTATTTTAATGGTAGATGTGGAAACAAAGGAATTTTGATTAGCCTTGGGACTGGAGGGGGTAAAAATACTGTTTTAGGATTTTCCCAGGATATGCATATTAAGAACTTGTCTTTTTGCCCTCTGTGTAATTTTTTAATATTTGGAAAGCAGAATTAGGCCACATTTGACCAAACCTCCAGAGCCTTGTAGGAGCCAGCAGAGACTGGAGCACAGCGACTTGCTAACTCTTGTGCTTTTACCCATAATGGGGTTTCGCTGGTGAGCAGCGAGGTTTTCGTAGAGCTATCGAAGGCTTAAAAAACCTGCTTCTCTACAAGCAGGGACCTTACCTCTGCTTTGCTTTAAAACACGTGCATACTGTTTGCTTTCGCTAATATGAACTGGAAATAACTTCTGCATCAAGAAACTCCAACTGTTATGCTTCTGAACCAGCCTTCCTTATCAGCACCAGGCCCAAGGAGAACACGACTGTAGGCGATGCTGTGCAGAGAGCCGAGACCAGCCCCACCAGAAATGCCCAGGAGAGCACGAGACCACGGCAGGGCTCGTTTCTCCCCAGCAGAGCCACACAGGTCTCCGCCGTGGCCGTCCTCCACCAAGACGGCACTCCTCTGCCCCCACGGCGGTGTCAGAGCCGTACCTGCCGCTCCGCTGCGGTACCGATCAGTCCTTCTCTGTTTGTTCAGCTCTTGAAAGTACTGTAAAGCATTCGCCATTCACCTGTCACACTGCACAAACTGATCCCTTTGAAATGAAAATCTAAGAGTAAATGTGTTAGTCAACGTCTGCGGCGGCAACAAGCACCAATGCCAGAGCGAGCCTCCAGGCAGGTAATTCACTGCAACGCTAGGCTGGCGAACAACACTATGTTTTATTTAATTAGGATGAACAGAAGAGATAAACCTCACAGCAGGGCGGGTAATGACAACATCTCAAAAATAATTCATGCCCAGGTAACAAAAGGGCAAATTTCAATTACATAAAAAGCTAAAAAGTTGACTTAATACATCCAAGGGGGGAAGTGAAAAAAAAATAATAATTGTACTGCATATGATTAACAAGTGGCATTTACAAGCTCTGCAAATTGGTCTTTCTGTTGCCTAATCTGCGGTCGGAAAGGAAAAGGTTTTAAACAAATGCAAACAATGTAATGAAGCTACTTATCCCAAGACTCGGCTGGGCACTGTGGCACTGCCCAGCGCGAACCAACCACCCCACGTCCCTGCTCCGCCGCCACCTGCCTGCTCCCCGGCCCCATCGGGTCCCTTTTCGTGTTTGAGAAGACAAACCACGGCAAGGGGTTTGAGCTTGAGCCTTTAGCTGCACATGTCACAAGAAACCATTTACAGTGTCTCCCCACCCTTCTGCTCTCTAGAATCAAGTGACTCTGCTAAACCACCCTAATGCACTGGAGTAAATATATCCACATACCTATAGGTGTTGTCAAGGAGATGTAGTACTGAAAACTTTTATTCCCTTACTTATCTAAGAGAAGTAACCAGCTTTCCTACATTTACCACCGGACAGCAGAAAAGAGGACGTAGAGGAATCTTGTCCTGGGTCTAAAAGTACACCGAGTAAACGTGGGCACTGCAGGCAGCTCCGAGCTGGCTCTCACTTGGCTACAGCACGCGCCTGAATCCTCATGACCCACGTACACTAACGCATGCACAACACCAGACCATCCCCTCCAGCACCATTTGTCCGTGAGGATTTAGCAGAAGTCTGTAACAGGCTTTGTATTATTAGTGCTTCATCACTCCGGTGCGTTTCGTGGGATACAGCGGAACAGCCATCCTTTTTCAGAGGCATTTAAGGAGAGTACTGATGGAGTGATGAGGGGTTGGTGTAGGCATGGTTATAAGACAGTTCAATTACTGTGGGTAATTAATAATCTTTTAAGAGAATATTAAAATACAAGAAAAAATACTATCTTTTGCAGATTGCAGGCTAACAAATGAGACCAAGAGATGACTTCAAACAAACAAACAAACAAAAAGAGCACGATGGGTGTTGCATCTTTCAAATGTTGTCATGATCTAAAATGTTGATTCCCCAGATTGTGGGGGGGAGGATAAAAATGAACAAGTTCAGTAAAAAATAACTGAATGAAATTAAGAGCACATTTATCAAAACTGAAATAAATATTAATTCTACAGCATGAGAAAGCATCGCCATTCACAGAGCCAGCAGGTGAGGGAGGTTGTTTAAGATGTTTATTCTAACAACTGAGCACTGGGTGCCACCCCAAGCTCATGGCTTGGTGGCTTAGCCAGGCTGAAAGCACTTACCCAGGTTTAACATAAAAGTTAATTTGGCACCAAACAATAGATAAAACCAAGCCAAAGCCCCATCTATGATAAGACAATTTGTGTTTACACAAGCTTAATGCATCTACAGAACATCATTTTTATATCCAATTCAGAGGATGGCATGAACATCTGCTTTCACTTCAAGACATTAATTTTCAATTATTGAAGAAAAACAAAATAAATCCTGACAAATTACTGGTAACTGTGGAATCTTTTGTTACTCTATTAGTTTATAATAGTAATTTAGAAATCCTACAATTAACGTCCTAACAAGAGCTCTCTGATTATTTTTTTTGCATGTGTCATCTGAAGTAATTCAGTAATGAATGATGTTCTGTAGCTTGCACTGATTTTACACGGACACTTTTGAAGGAAAAAAAAAAACAAAACAGACATTCTCTGAGAGTCACTGCTGCTGCTTGGTGTTTGCTTTTCATCAATGGCATTAGATGCAGCATCACTGAAAACAGGAGAATTCTATTTTCTCTCCGTTTGTATTTAAACCCTTCGCATTGCCTTTTCCACCCTTTTCAATTTTTGGCCACATTTATTAGTTATGCTTGCCAGGACCAATGGGAACAGACCACAATTAAAAGGTGTTTGCACACAGGCATGAGTTTCAATCAGCAAAACCAGTTAAATACCACACAGATCCTGTCCAGGAAACCATACCGGAGGGAGAAAGAGGAAGGAAAATGGGACTTGTGGAGTTCAGGGGAGAACGCTGCTAGGCTTGTATCAAAATACACGCTCAAAAATTAAAAACTGCAGGCTAATCCCCAAAGGCAATGCTTGCTATACTGCATGGATTCAAACGTTCTCATGGCACCAGCCCCACGACGAAACACCAACATCTCCAATTATTCCTAATCCCCCAAAAGCTACACTTGATAAAGAACAATCAAGAGTGTAATCTTATTTGATATGAGTTTTATCAATTTTAGCTGCTGCTTTCACTGTATCAATAAAATTCCACCGAAACTTGAATGAACTGTAAAATTAAAGGATAATCGCACAAGTCTCTTGTATTTGGCAATTATGATTATACTTGTCAAAATTTAATTTGTAGAATGTACTGTTCCAGTACCTGCAGGTTCTTCTCTATCAACTGGGAAAAAAAGAAAATTATATCTTTAAGACAAGTATGAAAGACATTGTTACTTCCACAGTCAACTCTGTAACTGAGCTCCGACATTGTATAATTGACTTTGCAAGCAGAACAACAGCAATATAACAAAGAAAATGTCAGTGTTTTCACAGCGCTAATCTATAGCACTAGGAGGGCCTCCTGCTGTCAGCCAGAGCTGACAATACAATAGCTTTCAAAGGGATATTACCATCACGCTTTTATTCTTGACATCAATCAAGACAAAGAGAATCCTTTTCACAAGACATTAAAAATCAAACCTTTGTATGAGCAGATAGGTAAAACAGCATTCCTTTAAAGAAGATCATTCATAGCAATCAACTAATTGGAACTCAGCAAATGGCTGAAGTATTTTTATTTACTTTGCAGATAACGAAGTAGTGAACAACCCCCTTTTTTTCCCTTGACTGACACAAATGAGGCAGGTAGGGTGTGAATCAAAAGTTTCTATCAGCATTTTTGCCAACTGAAAGCAAAAAAATATGACAGCAATTCTGCAACTTCAAGTAGGATAACAAATCTAGACTTAATTAGTGCATTCTTTTGCAAAACAGTTTGATTACTGCACAAAACACCCTTGCAACCTGACAGCAATTTGCAGAACTGTCAAATTCAGCAAGCAAAGTGCATCTGATGCTGCAAACCTTGTGCCAACGCCAGCCCAGTCCCCACAATCTGCCTCCAAGTCATTCCTCGATGACATTACGTGGGACCTGAGACCTACGGCTCCGCTACCAGACCTGCGCGTTTTGCAGCCGCACTTCCACAGCATTGCTTCCAGAGGCACTGGGCTGCAACGCGTAGCTACAGCTTGCTCAACGGGCACCGTTGACACCTGCCTCGCTCCAGCCCCACGGCAAAGGCGGGAGGCAGCTCCCCCCAGAGCTGATGGCCCACAGCGAAATTCTGAGGGTGCCCGCGTGGATGTGGGACCGCTCGTAACGGGGCACGGGGAACTGCCGGGATGTTCTCCGCTCCATTACGGTCTGGGGTTCAAACCCTGTGGCTTTAACAGCACTAAGGAGCGTACGGCTCTCCTTGCAGAGCTCTGGCAAAGCCACCAGCAGATCAGATTACTGGCAACAGGGCACAGGAAGGTCCTGTGTCGAGGCAAAGTACTTCTATGGGCCCGGCCATGATGTGAAGGACAGCTTCAGAACAGGCAAGCGCGTGACTCCAAAACCACTGCCACCACGTTGTCCCCGAATGGGTTATCCTGCCAGCCAACAAAGGCTCGGTCCCTCCTACTTCTGTTCCGCCCTGCCTGACCCGCAGGAACCTTCCTTGGAGCCAAGGAGAGCCCTGTCCCCAGCCATCAGCTCCAGGGCTGAGTGCCCTGGGGCCTGCACAGCCAAACCGACGGCTAAACCAAACCAGCAGCGTGTCGTGTTGCAAGTGATGAATCCGCACCAGGGGAAATTCCATGGCTACTGCTGGAGTTACAGCTGCAGTAATTATTGCAACTTTCTGCGAGGCTGAACCTCATCATGCAGACCGTGGGGCCAGAGGACCCGCAGGTTTGCTGCCATCCAGTTCTGGTTTACAATTGCTTAATTTTAAATTACGTGGATCTAAAGAGTTCTCAGCATTTGATACTTCCGTCAAGAGTCGGTTGCTTCTTTAATGTCAAAGACGGCATCACTCACAGCTAACGCGCAGGCAACTTGCCTTTTGCATGCAGAATCATCCCTTTCATCACAGGCACACACCGATTCTATTTCAGTATGTAATCTTTCTGAATGGAAGAGGATGCGCAAATCTCACTCGTGGTTAATAAATACCACGGTTACCCTACAAAGTGAAATAAATATACAGACAAGAGAAAACCGGCAAATTGTTTGAAGTCCTAAATGCTACACATATATCCACATAATTTATGCTTGTTTTCTTCTCAGTTGAATTGGGAAACCTGTGACCTCAGAGTGCCTTTATTTATTACATCTCAATTATTTCCATGGAAACGTGTACTGTGGCAATCTACTGGGTTGCCAGCTCCCTAGACCACAAAATGTATATGATGGACTTCTTAAAAGCAAAAGATACGTATGGGCATAAGAAAAGGAAGAAATCCTATATCCTGGATACATATATATGAGTTGCCTCCTATTACCGAAAATTTCACCCACATTCAGCCCATTCCTTAGATTCCCTATTAGGCAGCTCCTGCTAAGACCTGTAATTTACAGCCAGTTTATGCTGAAGCTGAAAACACGTTTTTTGTGCCTAGAGACTAGAGGAATATTTAGAATCTCTAAGAACCGGGCTTCACCCAGCTCCCTGTTGCAAAGACATTCTGGATATTTCTACATTGCATGGAAAACGTTTCTTGGCTGTGACTTGCCAGTAAGTTACCTGCTTCAATTCATAAAAATGCTCGTGTAAATAGCGACCCGTTCTATCAGAGTTAGGGATCAGTGTGCGTTATGCAGCATCAATAGCCTGGGAGAGAGATCGCTGCCTGAAAAGTAATGAGGTAGAAAACAAACGAATAAACGCAAATATCTAATACCGTTATGTAACAAGGTGGAGCGTTTATTAACTGGGCTTCTAGAGCGCATACGGTTTCACTGACGTACGGCTGCGTCCCGAACATGAACGGTGACACTGAAGCACAGAAGAATACCCCGGGCCGCAGAGGCCTGCCTGCTCAGGGTGATCCCCGTGCCCGGGTAAGTCGTGACCCGAGGCCTGGCTGGCTGTTTGCAGCCTGCGAGCCTTTTCGTTTCCAGCCCCGTTATTTCAGCACATCTCCTAGAAATCGCCCTGGCTCTGCCCTTGCTCCTTCCCGCGGGCTGTTCCCTTCTCCTCCCCTCCTTCCCGGGGCCGCGAGGGTCGCACCGCACCGCACCGCACCACCACGCCACAGCATGCGGCTGCCGCTCGGCACAGGGCTGAAGGCGATGGTGGGTCGGGGGGGGCGGGTAAGCTTTCTGTGTGACGACCAAGGGCTTACTTCACAAAAACTTCACAAACATTTGAAGCCTACTTCCACTGCGATGTGCTGAACAGAGGGTACCTCAGAAAGCACATAAAATGGCCCCGGACGGGATTTCGATCCCTGCGTTAACTGGTCGATGAGCCAACCCAACGCTAATTTGGTCCAGCCGCAAGTTCTTTAATTACGAATCGCTCCCGAGTTTGTGCTTCCTGGCGGGCACCGCGACCCCTTTTGTGCCTCCACAACAAAGCCCCGAGCGGCGGACAAAGCCGCGGGGCCCCGCAGCCGGCAGCCCCCCGGGGCGGCCTCCCCGCAGCGTCCCGCGGCTCCCCGGGCGGCCCGCGCTGGGCGCCGAGCCTCCACCGACCGACGCCCGGGCCCGGCTATTGTTCCCGCGGTCCCGAGCAAGTCGGCGGCCCTGCGGATGCTCGGGGCTGCAGCCGCCGGCTCTCGTCCTCCCCCGCCTTCTCGCCGCGCCGGACGGCCGGGCATCGCCGCCAAACTTTTCCCTTCGCGGGCGGTGCTGTGGGGCTCTCCGTCTCCGCCACCCCGCCGCCCCCCCCCCCCCTCCGCACCGCACCGCACCGCGCCCGCCCCCGGCCTCCCGCAGCCCCCCGAGCCCCGCCGCGGCTCCGCCCGCCCCCGCGGCTCCCGCAGCGCTGCCTCCCGCCGCGGGGCCGGGGGCCGCCATTACGC
>NC_048903.1:6410758-6485319 GCF_011077185.1 Oxyura jamaicensis | reverse complement strand
CGGGCCCCGGCCCTGATTGGCCGCGCCGCGGAGGCTGGAGCGGCGGCGGCGGCGGGCGCCCGGGGCCGGGCGGCGGGCGCGGAGCGGGGCTGCGGGCGGCGGGCGCTTACCTTTCACCGAGCGGGGCTTGGCTTGCTTCCTCCTGGACATGTCCGGGCGCCGCTGGCTCGTCCTCCCGGCCGCCGCGTCTTCCTCCGGCCCTCCGGCCCCTGCCTGCCCTGCCCTCGCCCTGCCTCGCGCCCCTCGAAACTTTAGCTCGGCTCCGCGAGGCGAAGCGGCGGCAGCGGGATCGATTATTTGGATTTCTCACTTCTTTTGCCTGTTGCAATGCGGCAAGTTCAACTCCGCTTTCCACCCCCTCGGGCACCTAGAGGTTCTCCCCCCGGGAAAAAAAAAAAAAAAAAAAAATCACGGGCGCAACAGTTGCAATTTCTTTTTTTTTTTTTTTCCTTTTTTTTCTTTCCTCCCCTTCGATGTGCAAATAATGCCGAGCCCCTCCGCGCCCCCACCCGCCTTTTTGTTCTCTTTAAAGTTTGCAGGCGCCCTGCGGCTCTCAGTCCGGCTCGCACTTTCAGAATAATACAAAAAAGCCGTGCGGGGCTCCGGAGGGGGGGGGGGGGGGGGGAGGGCGCGGGGAGAATCAGCGTCTAAAAATAAGCCCGGCGACGGCCCCGACAATGCGAGGCGCTCCGGGGGTGCGACCTGGCTGCGATTTTCCTAAATCCTCCCCGCGGCCGCGCTCGGCTCCCCCCCTTCCCTGCCGGCTCTGCCCGCGGGCTCCTCTCCCTCGCTGGCCTCCGCCGCCCGGCGGGTGAGGCCGCCGAGTCCTCCTTTATTGGGGCCGAGGGGCCGCCCGGCGCTGTGCCCGGCGCTGTGCCCGGCGCTGTGCCCGGAGCTGTGCCCGGCGCGGAGCTGGGTGGGCTCCCCGCCGCCGGCCGCGCTCGCCGCCGCCTTCCCCTGCGCGCACGCACTTGGCGGCCCGAGGTGAGCGCCGCTTCGCATCGAGGCCGGGCCCGCTAGCTGCCTCCATGGGTCATCCGCTGCGAGGCGGCACCGCTCCTGCCTTCATCGCCGCTGCCGCTGCTGCCCTGGGTTTTTATTTTCTTTAGCTCTCGCCAGCCTCCCTCTCTTTTCTTTGTCCTGGCTCCTTTTCCTCCTCCCGATCTTGCTGCTGGGGCTGCAGTGCAGACACACATAATAAAGCCAGGCTTGGCTGGAAATGTAGCTGAGTCCCAGCAGGAGGATGTGAGGAGTGGAGTCCCGGCGGGGGAGCGCTCTGATCCCGTAGGGAGCCCCGCGCAGCCTGCGCCGATCAGACGGAGAGAGAGCCAACAGCACCGAGCCATGGACGGCCCGGGAAATACAGCGGCCGCCCGCAAAACGCGGACCCGCCGCCAGCGCGGACCGGACTCGGCGCCGCCGCCGCCCGCGGAGCTGCGCGGAGCCGGGGGAGCTGCGGGAGCGGGGGGGCTCCGCCCGCGGAGGGCTGCCCGGGCTGGCTCGGCCGGGCTGGGACGAGCGGCGCCGGGCGAAGTTGGCCGGGCTCGCCGGCAGCCCCCTGCCGCCGCTCCGCGGCTGCGGAGGGGGACGAAGGGGCAAACGGGGCTGCTTCGGCCGTGGATGCGCAGGGGGCTGCGGGAGCCTGGGCGGCCCGTGCCTCGCTGCGGGGAAGGCGGGTTCTGGGGGGGGGGTTGTTTCGTTTTTCTAGGAAAATCCGAAATGGTTTAAAACTCGTTCCGCTGGGCGCCGAGTGAAGCCCCCGGGGTCGGGCAGCCCCGCAGCGCGGAGCCACCAGGCAGGGGGGTGCCGGGGCTGCAGCCTGCCCTCCTGGTAGCCCTCGGCGCTTGGAAAGCATCTTCCCGAGGGCTTTGTCTGGGTTCGGGGCTTTCTTTGGCTTTTTCTTTTTTCTTTTTCTTTTTTTTTTTTTCCCCCCACACCGAAAGAAACTCAGATAATTCCGGAGTGAGTTTGTCATTTGATCCAGTGAATTCAGAATGTAACTGTGAGGACGTTTGTTAGTGCAGCATCAAATTTCGATGGATGTTCAGTGGTGATTTCTGCTTTCTTAAGGTTTGTCAGAAACTGTTGGGTTTGTTAATGTTATAATAAAGGTTTCCAGTTCCCTCCTATAGTATCACTCCACATTACCACCACGGACTGGACATACAGTAACAAATGTTTCCTATAACACCACTCTAATTAAGATACACTTCCTCTACATCACTGCACTAAGCATCATCAAATTGTGGGGTCAGGAAGGCTAGGAGAAAGAAGGAGAAAAAAGGACCTACCCAGGAGTAAGAAGGATTTTAAAAGAGCCTGTGGCCCCAGTTCTGACACCGATGCAAAATGGGGATAAGTCTAGTCAGCAGAAATTCAGCATTACAAAAGCTGGTGTGATACCCGTCTCTATAAAGACATAACCAAAGTTGATGGGGAAAAAAATGTCATGATATTTGTATCCTGAAAAAAACAACCAGAATCGTTGGCAAATTTGGTCAACATGACCCTAGATTCATATCCGTTCAGCATCTGAGTTGGATCAGGAACTGAATTACTTCTGTTTCCTCGTCTTATTGGAGAGCCTTACTCCCCAGGCTATCAGATTGTTTCTGTTCTCTCACTGGCCCAATGAATATTTAATTATTCTTACAAAGCAGAACAGCTTCAGCAGGACAGATTCTCATCCAGAATGTGCCGGCAGTTGCACACTCTCGGAGGAGTTCAGAGACCCACATTCAAATCCCTGTGCAATCAGGCAAAGAGGGGATTTCAACCTTAGTTGTACACGTTCCACTTGGCGAGCAATTCACAAGCCCCGTTACCGTCCTCAGTCCCTTTGCCATCCATGGCCCTGCCTCGAAATTCTCCATGCTTTTTTAGAAATATTTGTAAATGCCCCGATTAAAATGAAGCATTTCTACAACTTCTTCCTTTTTAAAAAAGGAAAAAAGCACTAAGAAGCCTGTACGGTTTTCTTTTAAATGAGTGAACAGAAGCATTTTTCACCTTCTCTCTTGCCAGAGGGCCAAAAAGAAGGTTTATTTGTGAGCGAGCCCCTACCTGGTTCGGAGCAGCTGCTGGCAAGGTGAGGAGCCCTGATCGGAGCACCCCAAGCCCCTCCACTGGAAGAGGTTCGAGTTCACTCTCACGTCTGTCGTCAAAGCCACAGCACCCTTGGAACTGCTGCTGTCCATGCTGGGACCTCCTGAAAGGTAGCCAGTCTATAGCTAGAGAGAAAGAAAGTGGGAAAACAGGTTCAGAATGTAAAAAAACTAAAAGTGTCAATCCGTCTTTAAGTATGGCGCTTGTGTATATAATTATTAATTCATCCCTCTCTGTTATCTTCAAACCCAGAAAACACAGCCTTCCTCTAGGCCCTGCTCTGTAAGCACATCTTTGTCCCACGGAGTTTGTCAACACGTGCCTAAGCGGCTTGCAGCTTGATTTTTGCGACGTGCCAGTCCCATGCGCATCCCCTCCAGCCATATGTGTAGGGAGTGGGTTGGCTTCCCCTGCCTTGTGGTCCTGCAGCAGCTCTTGAGCAAAGCAAGCCCAGAACCATGCCATGGCACCCAGAGCAAGGCAGAGCTCACCCATCTTCGCTCCGTTCCCAGCACCAGAACTTAAAATCGTATCGTCATTCAAACAGGTACGTTCCAAAAACACTAATAACAGGGGAAGGCTTCACAGACTTTATTAAAACACTGAAGGCAAATTACACCAGCCTGTGTGCTAATTTAATGAAAATACATTTAATAATTCAATTTAAATATGGTAATTTAAGAGGGCAGTAAAAATACATTTTGAACCTACTATCAATCTTGCTTCCTCGCAGATGCCTTCCCTCTTTATTCCGGGAAGTTTAATGGAAGCACAAAAAGTGGAGCTGCTCTCTCTGGGAGAGAACCAAGTACCTTCCCCTGTCTCGGGCTGACTTCCGTGCTCGCTGGGCATTTGGATGCCACCTTCGGCTCTGGGAAACCCTCGTGGGGATGCTGCTGGTGAATATTACATATGATGCCGCTGCTGGTGAGAGGAAACCCATCCTGGGAGGCAGGCGGACACCCAAGCTCAGCACAACTTGTCCAAAGACAGGGTTTGCTGGCGGTGGCTGCTGACACCGTCCCACCACGCAGCACCCCCTCCATTTCCCAGCAAAGCCCAGCGAGGTCTCACCATGCTCACACGGAGGTGCTGAGCCCCAGTCCAGGGGGACGGGGTGTGCGTGCATGTGAGTTTGGTGACATTTCCAGGAAGATGCTATCCGCAGCACCAGCTCTTCTCTCTTTGGAAGGCCCTTACACCACGCCAGGGTCTCGTGATATTATTCCACGCACAGCAGGTGAAGAGCATCCAGAATATCGGCACTTTGGCTTAAGTTTTCTCAAAGCAATTATGTTTAAGGCAGAGGAAACATCAGCTCCGGTAGTTCTGCCCTGGCAGTGGTATAGGAAGCTGATGGCAGGGCCATACCGTGGGGCAATGCAGGCAGTACCCCGGTATCTCTGCAGCTTACGGAGTTATTGGCATTCAGGACTGAGAGCAAAAACTTACACATTTCTATATATAGGCATAATTACTTTAAAAGTCTGTCAGAATTAGCTTGAAATTACAAGCTGCATAGAAATAGCACAGTTGCGTGAAAGCAAAAATAAAAACTTCCTGAAAGCTGGGATCTTCACGGAGGACCTGAGTTCCCTTAGTCCTGGAGGCAGGCACCCAATGGGCTGAGCCTGCTTCAAGGAACACCGCCCCAGTCAGGATTTAAACTTTCTAAAGTCGAAAAGAGGAGTATTTTCAACCCATAAAATGACACTGAGCAAGCAGGCAGCGCAGGGAAAATCATCGTAATTGTGAAGCAGAGAATCAACCTTGAATTAAAGAACGTGTCACACATGTAGACATAAGAGATGCTCGTAACACCTAGGAGAAATGTGGCAAAGTGCTAACACCCCCAGAAAAGCCAGACAGCACATCTGATCAGAAGGGTTACAGGCAGACAAAAAGACCAAGCAGAGCATGAAGGGACAGCAGCGAGAGCTGGTGTCGGTGCCCATCTCCAGCCTCGGCAGTGCTCGAGGGGCAGGAGGCAGCCGGGCAGAGCCGAGGTGGGTGAGCACCTGAGCTCTCCATGGCAAAGGCAGCCAGGCACACGCAGGAAGCTGTTCGAGGCCTGGATTAGTTCTTAAAAGGAGATAATGTTTCCAAAACACATGGCACAATGCACTCATTCAGTTGAGAGTCAAATGTCACAGTGGATACAGCTGCAAGACAGTGTCGCTCTTTATTTACAGTAAAATATGTCAAATGGGGAACACAAAGGCTTCGTCAGGATAAACATGGGACTGGAGCACACAAAGGCAGGCGGCATCCACAGCGCATCAGACAACCTGAATAAAAGCCCCGACTACAATACCAGCCCAGTTTCTATGGTGTTTGTGAGTTAATGCCTCAGAACGTTTTACATAAATAAATAACTGGCGTCCCACGTTTCAGTCACAGCAGAGGACTGACAGAGGCTGAAATTCAGGCTACCGAGAGTGGCAGAGGCGGGAAGCAGAGGTGCTCTGGAGGGAGGACGCGTGCAGGGAGGAAAGGCTTCACCGAAGGGCTGCTGGTGTGGCTGCGGGCAGCACCCAGCGCCACTGCGCGTGCCCCTTTGTGCCTTGGGAACTTGCGGTAAAAAGGATCGAGCTGTTATCCAAGAGAGATGACAAAGGGAAGTTACCCTGCGAAACATTTTACCACGCACAGAATTACGTGTGCCACGTGTACCACGTTACAACTCATACGTTTGTAACGATGATGGTGATTTCAAATTCCTTTTCACCAGTGTCTGGCACTTGCCTCTATCAGTCACTTTTCCTTCTATTAAAAAAGACCAAGGACAGTCTAAAAGCAAGACAGAGTAAGTGGCGCAGTTCGTGACGCTTTCTGAAAACTACTATCATACGCTGGCGCTGAATGTAGCCCAGATCTCCCCAAATACCCACCTGTGCAGGAATCGCACGTGCACACTCCTGCACAGTTACAGGAAAACAATCACTACCGATAACAGTGCTAAAGATACAGGCCATGCAGTACCCTGCAAACACAAACAGGTACTTTTCCCCTTCCATCGCTCGCTGAGCAAAGTATTCATTTCGGCCTCTCTTCCAGTTAAGTGCCCCAGGAAACGGTGTGGGAGTCAGGCAGAGGATCCGCGCTTCATGACAGAATCGCCTTCAGGACCGAGGATTTTCCAGGCTCTACATCTGCCTTCTGAACGTTCCCATAAAAATAACTTACAGCCACATCATGTTGCTTACTAACTGATGATGTTTACTATTAAAAAAAATCTGTGTTTCTGTGCTTTTAATCACAACTCAGAGAAAGTATTTCTCTATCATCTACTTATTCTGGATCCCTCCCATTCCTGTTGGACATGGGTCTGCAGTGCTTCCCAGAGGACTTGTCTTAAGGAAAAGAAAAAAATAATAATAATAATAATAAAAAAAAAAACTTTGCAACCTGGGTTCATGAGAAGGGCTGAAGCTCCTGGTTACAGGGGTGTGGTGGGCTGCCTCCAGCTGCTGGCTCCTCTGGTCTTGGGCCATCCACTTCACCTCTCCCCAGTTCTGTTTCCTCGTAAACCAAACAAAACCAGCAATCTTTGACCATGATTCTAAGCCTGCCAGCATTCGTCTGTCAGATGCTGCTCTTTCTTCTCAAGAGAGCACGCACCAAGTTGAGAGGCTGCCCCTCTGCACAAAAACCTTCTCACCATCAAGAACATCTCTACTGCAGAAACCATCACCAAGGAGCTTTTGGCAACTTCTCGCGGTTAACCCCAGCGGTACGCGGCTGGTGCTCACCACCACGCCACAACACATCCCGGTACTGAGCCGTCCCTGCCAGAGGACGAGCGGGGTCCCCTCTGCTCCTGCGCTGGCGGAAAGACAGGCCCAAAGAGCAGCTTCGTGTTCCACCAAGGGACTCGGGGACGGGCCGACAAACTGCTGCCATCACCTCCTCTCGCAGCTCCTTCCCACTGCAGCGAAGAAAACTGAAACACAAATCAAATCCTATTGTACAAAATTAATAGCTTCCACTTGCTTCTTTGCTGTGCCTGCTTTCCCTCTGTAATTACCCACGAAAGCACGGCGTATTGCACGGTGCTATTGATGAACAAACCCCGCAGATGCACAGGCAGACCCCCGGGCAGTTCTGAAAGCAGCACTTTACAGAAAGTTGTTTCTTTAATATTAAGATATTTATGGTCCCCCCTCTGAATTGATGTGATAACGGCGATGAGCTTGTGGTGGGGAGCAGGTGGCACTGTGAGAACACGCAGTTATTATTCTTGTGAAAAAGTTCTATAGGAATTAATAGAAATTATCTCCTTGCTATTGAACGATGTCAGATGAAGCCAAAAACCCAGGGAAAAGATCTCATTCTCTATTAAATTCAGTAAGATTTGTCAAGTAGTTTCCAAAGAATCAGACCAAATTTTTACCGATTCCTCTCAGTTTCATCCCTCCACAGGGTTTTTGGAAGGGTCACAGACCACATGCCTATTATCAGCCCTGCTGGTGCCCTGTTTAAAATCGCGTGGTTGGCAGCATTTGCTCTTTTCTTACTAGGGTTCCTTTCCATCTATCAGTGATAACGGCTTCAGTCCGCTGGGCAAAACAGGAGAGGCCAGGGGATATTGAGAGTTGTTTTTTTTTACATTTATTTAAGGGACTTTACGTCCTAAAGTACATTTTTAAATGCAGCAGCACCAATTTTCAAAACGTACATGATGCCCCTCAAAGCAGCCGACCTGCTCTTTGTTTCTGTCCACTTAACTGGCTGTGCTGCTCACAATTCTTGCTGTAGCCTCCAAAGAGGCCCTGAAATCTCAGGGCCCTGGCGCACGGCGCTTCCCAGAGGCACACGCCAAAAACCCCACGCTTGGGCCCGCGCGGTGCTCGGGACACCGCTGCTGCCCGGGGCCAGCCTGTGCTGCGGGGCAGCCCACCGGGGGCTGCGGGGCAGTGCTGGGCTTTGTGCCCTTGTTCCACAGCTCGGCACCATCACGGGCGTCCTCACCTTGTGCCGCCGAGGCGTGGCACAGCAGGGCACAGCACGGCGTGAGGCCAGTCTGAAGGCCATCCCGCTCCCCCCCAGGGCACTCGCTTTGGCTGGCGGAGGCAGCCAAGCCCAGCGCAGCCTCCGGCTTGTCAGCCACCTCCACGAGGGACCAGCACGACGTGACCGACTGGCGTCTCTTCTTGAGAGAGAAAACCACACCCCAGTGAAGAGACGCCGCGGGACAGGAGCCCAGTGCCTTTCTGCTTTCGTGCCCGCCAGGGCAGCGCGGGGGGACTCTGGGGGCAGCGCAGCGGGGAGCAGCCGGAGGGGCACGAATTCCTGCCGGCGGCCAGCCTGGCGGGTCATGGCAACGGGAGCTGGGGGAGGAAAATGAAGCAGCGGGAGCTGTGAGAAAGCGGCGGCACGGCGGGGGGAAGAGGAGGGCGGGAGGGGAGCACGCAGCGCTGGCAGCTCTGGCTTTGCAGCCGACAGCAGGGAGCAGTGGCCAGCCCCGCTCACGCGAGCGCTGCGCCATCCCGCCTGGCTCGGCTGCGCATCGGCCGCCTCGATTCACGCCAGCGACAGGAGCCCGTCGCCTCCGAGCAAGGCGCAGCCTGCTCCGAGCACAAAGGGGCTCGGGGATTCAAGCAGCACACGTGGGCTTTAGGTTTGCAAACCCCAAACGCTCCCAGCACGTTCCCGACAAAAGCCGAGAGCCCGTGGCGGCACCGCCTGGCACCAGCCCCCTGGGGCCGGGGCACTCGCTGTGCCTGCGCTGGCACGGGCCCAGCTCTCCCGCAGGCTCACGCGTCTGGTCTGAGCCACACGGGCAGCACGGCGACCCCACTGCCACATGGAGCCTCTGCTGCCCTGCACAGGGTGCACTGCCTGAAATTAACCAGCCCTCGCTAACGGCGATTGCGCTGCCGCTGGATTTTGGGACAGAAAATTGTTTTACCGCATGCAAGAATTGCTTCTCTGAGTGAGGAAAGTGTTAATCGAGTACAGAGAGCTACCCCGGCTGTACAGGTACATTAAATGTCCGGTTACTCGGTGGTGAACCTTTAATGCAGTTAGTCTGTTTGACCACACTCTGCTGAAGCCATACCCTCACAAGCCATCATAGCAGAAAGATGCGAGGTTTCCACGAGGCCCCCCTTTTCCAGAGTGCCGTGTGAGCCTGGCTAAGCCAGGGCTGGCTCCTCCTGGTGCCGCACAGGGCAGCCAGCCCCTGGGGAAGTTTTGCTCACGCCGACGATCCCACGTGGGCTCTGCGAGGTGCTGCCCCACCGCACCTGGCACACGCAGCAGGCACCACGCTGGTGCTCTCCAGCGAGGTGAGGCCGGCTCAGCGCCGAGCTCCTGTTGACTTCCCGTGGAAATGAATTCCCAGCGAGTTCAGGCCTTTCAGACCCTCACCCTTCGTATTTTGGGAGCTGCACAGATGCGGTGCCAGTTTTCTTTTTTAACATACTTTCCTACTTTTAGCCATGAACATGGTCCTCTGCTAATAAGAAAAAAGGGTGAGAACCCGGTAAGAGCTGCAGAAGATGGCTCCATTGCAGGAAGCCTCCAGAAGCAGCACAGCCTGCATTTCAGCCCAGCAGACGCGCCTCACAGCGCTCTCGGCTCCAGGAACAGGGCCGGCCCCGCTGCCCCCTGGCCCCCAGGGGCCGTGCAGGGCCCCAGATGCTGCCCTTTCTTCACAGCCACCTCTCCTCCGAGCTGGGGCCCAGGCTGCCAGCAGCCACAGCTGCGGCAGGGGGAAGAGGAGGACAAAGCAGCCCAAGGCAGCTGGCGGCAGAGCTGGCCGCAGCATTGCCCCTCCTGCCCCTGCCCCAGGGCTGCCCTTCCCCACGCCACTGCCACGTGCCCAGGGCACCATCCGCAGCGCCACGGCTGCGCTGGGGTGACTCGGCTGGAGAAGTGCAGGGGGAAGAACACGAGCTCTGTAGAAATGGGTATTTTTATGTCAGAGTCTGTTTTATAAAGTCCCACCCGCTGTGTGAGGAGAAAAAGAGCCCTGTGGGCATTTCAGACAGACGCTACCAATGCAAACCGACGTACTGGGCGAGGGCGGGTCCGACGAGCCGTGCGAGCAGCAGTCAGCACAGGGAGCTGGTGGCCTGGCAGCAGGCAGCAGGCTGGGATGTGGGCAAGGCTGTCCCACATGAATGCCGTCGGCTTACCCGGACGGCTGGCGTGGGCGGTGCAGGCACTGATGGTTTCAGAGGGGAGTCCAGCCCCAGGGCTCCCCTCGGGACACAGGTGAGGGACGCCCCGAGTCAGGTTTCATCCCACCCCAAAAGCTCGGTGCCTTCGAGGTCTCTCCGTTTGAGGTTTGCAGGGATATGCACACATGGAACAGGACCACAAAGTTCTGTGCACCCTGCCATCACTTTTGAAGCTCTTCCTTCAATTCTTTCCCACCCTCAGTATCCTCATGTTCGCTGGGATACACTGACAAGTGCTGCAACCCCAGTGGGGCCCCACCACAGGGTGGCCCCAAGAAGGTGTGGGTCCTTCCAGGCTGCAATGACAAACTGTGTGTCCCCGATGAGCCCAAGGCCTTGCGGTGGGCAGAAACACATCTGCAAATGGTGGAGGCGGCTTGGACACCAACAGAAACGAAGACATGGAAAGGGCTGGCAAAGAGTGAGTTACCACACGTTGCAAGGCAAAATAAAACTGACCTTTTGGAGGGCTCTAGTCCATCACTCTTGTGCAAATTGCATGTGCGTCCTCTGGTACACACATCCACAGCCATAAACATGAAACATGAGAGGGACAGAGAAAGAGAAATCTTGCTGAACAAGGGAGTTACACACTGTAGGAATGCAGGAGTGTGTGATCTGCGTTATTTCTTTGCTTAAGGCCACCTAGCAACAGCACATAGGTTAATCCTCCACAGACTGAGCAGACAGCATCAGCCAACAGGAAAACAAAACATCCCTGCCAGAAAAAATCAGAACAAGAATTTCCCATTTGTGAGAGGGTTGTAGACACAGGTATACACGGCACTCCTGCAAAAGGCAGATTTCCTTGTAAATAGAGTTATTGTCCACCTCGTTATTAAAAATACAAAAAGAGCTTCACAACCTTTCCAGCACACCCCTGCGGGAGCTGCGGGAGCCCTGCTCCACGGGGAGCTGGGGGATGAGCTGGGCCGTGCTCGAGGCTGGTTGCCATCTCCGTGCCCTCTCCAGCAGCAGCTGGTCCTCTGGAGTCGTGCCCCTCTGCCAGGGGCCTGCAGCACCTGCAAGGGCAGGGTCAGGTTTCTACGAGCATCACCTGGATGTTAACACAGGCCGGTGCCTGCTTAAAGCCACCATTCGCAGTGGCTTGGTCCCCCCTGTGGCGATCATCTTAGTATTTATGATTTGGGACATCTGGCCAAGCAGTTTGTCCTAGCTAAAAGGGCATTCCTTTCAACAAAAGCACAGCAGTCTCTGCTTGTCCCCAACTCCCCACTTCTGTGCTAGCACTGGGTGCACCAAGAGCCAGCTCTCCACGCCGTCACTTCGTTCTGTTTGATTCCTTCCCGGAGCTCTCACCATTAACACAGGCTGGTACCGAGCCCTGCAAATTTATCAGTGACCGCCTGCAGCTCATCCCTTGGGGAGGGACCAGCTTTGTTGATGTTGCAGTGATTGCTTTTCCTCACCTTGTGCTCTTTCCAGAAGGATTACATCGGTCGGGTGCCTGCCATCACTGGCAGAGAACCAGGGAGCAGAGGGGAGATATGGGGAGATGCTTCCCATGCGTTCCCTCCCTGTGACCACAGTTCCTAAATCTCCTCCCAGACCCGTCCTAAATGGCATTTGTGTCTTAATACGCTTGGAGACCCAGAATTCTGACAGCCCTTTGGGACCGTCCCCAGAGATGTCTCTGACCCAACCGTTCAGTGAGGTCCTGGCAGCACCCTCCCCAGCGCCACGCGGGACGCGAGCTACGGACGGGTTTGTGGTCGCTCCCTTCCTGCTGCTCACCAACAGATGGTAGCAGCACCGCTGCTGTCACACCGGTGCTCGCAGCAGGAGATGACTGCTCCAAAACTCTCCCTGGGTGTGGAGAAGCCTCCTTCGCCTCACCCCATACCCCACACCCCCAGAGCCTCCTCGCAGACAAGAGCATCTCTCAGCGGAGCGCACTCAACGCATGGCTCTGGCAGGAGCAGGTGGCAGGGCTGCAGCTCTGTGCACCCGGTGGGATGCTGCCGGCACCGAGGGGCTTGCTGCCTCCTCCTGGCACCGAGGGGCTCGCTGCCTCCTCCTGCATGACGAGGTCTGGCCACGGCTGCAACACAAACACATACCACCTCTGCTGCAGGGCTTCCCCTGACTTTGCAAAGTGCTTGGTGGCTTGCAAGTGTCTCACTGCAAGGAGTAACACTATTAACAAAAATGCATCTACCTCTGATTAAAATGGAGCCCGTTGTGTATCGCAGAAATGGCCACATTGCCGCTTCTCCGATCGGAGGCAGGCCTTTCCTAGCGCCATATAATTCCTGTTCAAATCGCAGCAATAAGGCAGACTTCCTTGCAGCTGTTTGGAAGTCTTTGGAGGCTGCCATTACACTTCACCTTTTTAATGCTTTATGTATTACAGCTTTATTTTCACCTAAGGCTGTGATCCTAAGCTTCCTCACAGCCTTATCTACAACTCGTATTTCAAAGCTTAATTTTCCTGCCCCCAAACACAGAATAAAATAGCTTGCAAAAACAGCTGCAAGGAAGCTGCAAGTTCTGTGCTTTCACAGCCCATCTCCATAGGTCCTGTGCAGGTGCTATTCCTCATGGAGCCAAAAACTTCCTGGAGAAGTACTGTAGCTAGAAGATATTTCTTGACCTGGCATAACACTCTGTCCACCCTGGCTGGTGGAGAGATTATGAAATTTTAATTGGTCTGAGAGCAAGATATCACTATAATTGGAGCCCAAGTGTCTATGCGAGCCCAGAGCTTGCACTTGCTGGAAATCCTCAGCCCCCGGCAGCGGCCCCAGTGCCCAAACGTGCCTGTGCCGCTGTGCAGAGGCAGCGCGCGCCCTCCCCTCTGCTTGCCTCGCAGCCACCGGCTCCCTTCTGGAACAAAAGGTTTCTCAAAGGAAGGATGCTCGGGCCCCTCCAGGCTTCCCCCTCCCCGCAGTGCAGCCCGCAGCAGGGACCAGGGAAACATCCCAGCCCTCGGGTGCAGACGGCCTTTGTTACCAAGGAGCGGTCGGGGCAGAGCTGGCAGCGATCTCTTGTTCTCTGGGCTGTGGTCGTCCTCCCCAGTGTATGCTCGATGGGGACACACATTGAGTGCTGCCTCCTTCCGCCTCTGGGAGCAGGTAGGGGCTGTCAGATGGAGACAGGCACATGGGGGGAATGCAGATGATGGGATCCCAGCCCCACATTACCACACCTCCAGGCCTGCCAGCTCACCACGGAGCCCACGGCAGCCCCAGCAGGGCCACGCTCCAAAGCTGATGCCCAGATCACCCTTGTTCACACACACTGTGCTTCAATGTCTGCCAGGCATGGTTAGAGATCTTCCTACACCTGTCACATACAAGGTAAGGTCTCCATTTTACTAACAAGCCCACGTTGAAGAATCGTCAGGAACACAAGGCTATGCCATAACAGCCTGAACGCTCACAGAGCTTGTCTCTGGCTGGAGGCCCGCACAAACCTCCCTCGCATAACCCAGGCTTTCCCAAGGCGGGCCCAATCCTGGCGGTGCTGGAAGTGGCTGTTGGTGAAATTTGTTGTTTAGGCCAAGGTGAGGGTCAGGAGACTCACACTGCCCAGCCCCTGGGGTCTCCATATCACAGCATCGCTGCCCAGCATGCGCTGTTCCTGGGATGGGCTCCCCATGGGATGGCCCTGAAATACCGACCAGCTGCGGGGTCATGCCTTGTTGGGAGGAGAGGAATGGCTTTGGAAATATAATAATAAACCAAAGATGCAGGTGGGCAATTTAAAGTGGCTGGGTAGAGGCATCCTAGGGAACACCGGAGCGTGCTTTCTGCTGCCATTTGCTGTGTCAAAACCTCTGCACGGCCCCAGTTAACAGTAATGGTGATCCTGGGCTTGCCTGCGGGCAGGTGGTGCCCCGCAGCAGTGCTGGAGCACACACGGGGACAAGGACGACGTTTCACTTGGTTTGTGCTCCTTCAGCATTGGGATTGCTCAACAGAAAATGTGATTACGAAATAGATAGATACAGCATTCATCGAGGTGGAGCTGGGAATAGCATGCGTGACCCCGAGGGACGCCCTGTCCCACTTAGCTCCGTCCCCCGCCTTGGGCCACGACTGCCGCCCACAGCCCAGCGGAGCCCGGCCCCCCAGCACGCCCGCACACCACAGCGGGAAGGCAAACAGCAACCAGGACTGAAAACTCTTGGCATCGGTGGAGGGGATTTTCATCTGAACAAAGCGCCTTGCAAGCCACGCTGAACTCAGTTACTGTAGCCTTCATTTCTCGATTCATTCAGAACCAGGCTGCTTTAGGATCTCATAATCAAAATCAAGTTGTAAGATACTGACTGCATTCACTTCTCTCCTTTGTGAGAAAAATTAATAAAAAGGAATATTACAGTCAGTCCTTATTGAGTGAGAACGGAAGGAAACCCACTCTGTTACAACAAGCTAGCTGCACTTCTGCTAAGACTTCTGCTGTGCCATCCAGGAGCAGCACCCCATGCCCCTGACCCCAGCACCAGGTCCCTGCCCTGGGCAGACCCTGTGTGACTCCGGGAGGAGGACGAAGCTCTGCAGCCTTCGGGACCTTCCCTGCCGGAGCAACCCAGGGCTGACGCCAGGCAGTACCAGCCCCTGCTTAGTGCAAATAACACCACGAGGCCCTGTGGCTGCTTGCCCACCGAGGAACTCTGTGCCACTAGGAAAATTAAAGGCTGAAGGTTCATTACTGGGACGAGTAGAGCACGAACTTTTGCAAAATGCCTCATCGATTAGCACCATGTCTTGACCTAAAAGAGAAACTCTAAGGAGACCTGATAGGAAGCTGATTCCTGCTGGGGTTTATTGCTATTAAGTACTATCATTATTGATTTCAGCTCATTATTTTCCTTTATTAAAAAAAAAGAAAAAAAAAAGAAAAAAAAAAGAGGAAATAGAGAAGTTCAACGGGTTTTCCATCAGCCTGTCTCTGGGTAAGGCTATTCATATTGCAAGGCAAAACAGAGTTGCACATGCAGATGCTATTAATACTTCCTTTCTAATTAAATTCCACAAGAAATTGTGCAGGATATTTCTGTCCCCATACTCATTCTAGTCCCATCATCTCCTGATTAACCACACTCACGCACTAGGAATTAAGGTGTGACCTCTAACTTTTTTTGAGGGAGATGTGCTGGTTTTAATATTAACAGCTCCATCCTTCCATTGTTCCTTGAGCAGGGCTGGGAGGAGAAATATAATTACACACTATGGGGGTATAATTCATGCATTAGAAGTGACATTACAACGATCGGTAGCGAAATGTAACAGCACAACAGCTTGCCCGTCGCTCTCAGGGACTGCTGGCACCCTCCGGCCCCACCACAAACCAGCCCCGGGAGCAAGGGCACCACCAGCACACAACCCACGGTGCCGGGCCCCAAAGGGCAGCAGGCCGTGAGCAGACTGCTTTGTGCACAGCCCCAGCGAGTCACAGCACCCCGACACCAACGACCTGGGCTGAAAAGAGGTAGAGAACGCCCTCACCAGCGGGAGCTGTAGGTCCCTCCAGGAGCTGGGCTGGTGCTGGAGAAGGATGCTGCTGCCCACTGCAGGTGTCCTCCTGTGCCCACAACCACCAGCCTGCAGCAAGCTGCCTTCTGAGCATAAGACCCTCCGTTTCCATCACCATGCGTCTTCAAGTAGGAAGATTAGATGAACTTCAGCATATGCTCATATCTGACTGAAACCGACCTCTCAGTCACTTCAAATAAAGGGAAGTTTGTGGTTACTCCTCTCAGTAAAGGTCTCTGAGCGAGTGATTCTCAGCCCTCAGGTACACTCAGCATTGAATAAAATTGCTTTCCATGTCACCAGAACTTTCAAGTCAGACAGCAAATTGTGATTATATGGATTAGGGAAGTCACAAGTGTGCCGTGTCAGACAACACAAATGTAGAAACTACAGTGAACTGGTATTGCACTGCATGACAATAGACGGACAAAATTTATGTAAACCTTCAAAGTTCAAAAAATAATGGACTCCCAGAAAATGTAGTACAGCCAGGGCTGAGTACAGGTTAAACATTGTGGCTTACAACAGCTGCTGCTTTACACAGCCTTTGAGTTAGGTTTCCTTGGACCACTGGTCATTGAGGCCCGATTCCTGCTGGCCAGAGGCAGGAGGAATGGTGGCTCTTGTTCTGAGCCTTCCTGGAGCAGCTGCCTTGTAAATAAGGAGAATTTCCATCATGTAAAGGGTTTCATAGCAAACTAATCCTCCTCCAGGTCCATAGCGGCAGGGTGAGGATGCTCAGCTCTGATGACTGGGGAGGTAAGAGTCTGGCCTGGAGGAAGAACTTTGTAATTACAAGCACTGGAACAAGCTCTCTCCAATGCCACTCCAGCACTTTTTCTCTCTTTTTTTTTTTTTTTTTTTTTCCTATCAGGTGGGCAGAGAACTGGCAACAGTCTGGATTCACTGATCCCATTTCACAGCAGGAGACGGACTGAGCCATTCCCGAAATCCCTTCCACACCTGCACTGCTGTGCTTATCTGGTCCTAAAGCTTTCCAAATCCTTTCGTGTCAAAGTTCACCAACAACTGTGTGCGTTTCAAGTGGATAATCTGCTCAGAGCTGCCAGGCCAAGCAGCCCATTTCAGAGCGTTAAGGCTCCTCATCCTGCCATGCTTGGTGCGGGCAGGCTCTCGCGCTGCCTGGCCCAGCAGGGTGGCATCACCAGGGATGACCCCACAGCCCACAGGTTTTCTGTGTTGTGGCTGGACGGTGTAGTACAGTGCTTCTCCCATGCTGTAGGAACTAGTCTGTATTTCCGTGAGGATCACCGTGAATGAGCGGGACATCCAGAGCAACCAGAAGGGTCAATGGCAACTGCAGATACTGGGCTCCTCTGCACATGGAAGAGGTTCTACTTTTCCTCATGCCAGGGCAAGAAGTTAACAGGGAAAGTCCTTACACACTCTACAGTGCATCACAGCCTGGTGAAATGTAGTGAGCACACAGGGCTCCCTGACCCCAGGAGCTCCCTGTCCCACCAAGGAGGTGCCACAGCCGTGCCACCACGATGGTCCTGCTGCCAGAGAGGGCACACTGCCACTGCAGCTCTTGGCACAGCATGCTGCTTCTCAGCTGCCTGGTCCATGGACTAGCACAGGCACAAACCTATCAGGCACATCCTGCCACTTCTCACCACAATTACTCTAAAAATACATTTTCTCTTCACAGAGCTGTTCAGTGGTTATGAGTACTTACTCCCTGTGCTACTCTTCCCCATGGCTTTAAGAGCCCGTGGCTTACGTTACCGCTGTCCACCCATTAGATCTCCTTCTCCTCGGTAACACAGGTGTCCAGAGAGGAGATGGTGCAGGCTGAGCAACTATGTGAAGCAGCAGCAACAACTTGCAGCAAGTTTTCATTTTCTGCCTTCTTGAGCCAAGGTTCCGGAGCACTGACAGCCGTTTGTCAAAAGGCATTATTATGAAGCGATACCTATGAACGCAGATATCGACTTGCTGTCTGGGCAAAATGTCTCCTCGTCTCCTTCCATCAGAGCGGAGCGCAGCACGGGCACCGTCTCTGGGGAGCAATCCGAAGCAAGTTTTAAGCCGGTTGCCACCGTGGCAGGAACATTTCCCCCGCCTTTTCCCCTGTCCTCTCTGTCTGCTGCGGTCCCTGCTCGCTCCGCAACGCGGTCAGCCAGACCCACGCAATTAGAGAGATTGTCTGCGGCTGACCCCGGGCCCGCCAGGCCCTTTCAAGCGCGGGCAGTCTTTAGCAGCACGGCACAGAAAACACAGCAGAGACGTGTGGATAGGCGGGAGGATGAGGTTGTTAAGATGTTTTTCCCTCACTCTCTGCAAACTAAGACAGTACCTCTGCCACTTGGGTGAACTTAGGTTATTCCCACTCACATCTGGCAGCCCATGGCTTCCTCCTTCATCTCAACTGCTGCTATTTTCGTCCTGTGATGTCTGTACTTTGGCACTATTGGGAGTGGATTGTGTGTGGATCACTAACTTTTGGACAGGTCAGCTGTCTCGGCCTGAGCACCACTAGATGGATACTACTAAGAGGAAACGAATACATCAAAGAAAAGTCTTTCTTTTTCTCCTCATATCCCTCTCGCAGGCACACTGCTTTCTTCTGCTCTTGTTGTCGCTGCCCTTTCTCGCTCTGCACTCACGCTCTGATTTCTGCAGACGGTACTGTACCGAGGAGGGGGACAACTGACTTTTTAGATCTGCTGGAACCACCCCAACAGGGCTGCGTAGAGCCTCCCTTCAAAAGGGAGGATGCAAAAAAAGATAAGGGACGGGACAAAACACAAGAGAAACGTAACAAAACAGAGCCGTGGCTGGCAGGGTACGGGTGGAGGGGCTGCGGGGAGCCCTGGCAGCCCTCAGTCACCCCAAGGCATCAAACAGCCAGGCGCAGCTGCAGCCAGTACTTGGCCGTGCGGACCTGGGCAAGCACACCACCTGTGCTCCTTGGGCAAGGACACGGCGCAGGAGCCATCGGAGCTGAGCAAGCAGTGCTTTGCTCAACACAGCTTGGGGGACCCGGCAGTGCAAACCTGGGAATCACGGCGGTCACTGTAGCAGATTTTCTCAAGACATTGTCCAAGAGGATCGATTCCCCTTTACTTTGCAAGTAACAAAAGCCCATATCCATCACCAAGCACGCTAGCTGTCTGAGGCTGCGCACCTGCCCCACCTGCACATGGACCACACGCAGCTCAGCCCAGCTAGCCGGTCACCCCTATGTGGTGGTGCAGCACTGTGCAGAAGCTCTGGGCATCACAGCCACACCAATCACAGCTGGAGACACACACACATCCCAGTGGCATTGGCACAGCTGTCTCTGGGGTCTAATTTGGGCAGAAAAGTCTTTGCCCCCAGTGGCAATGCCTGAGAAGGACTTGCTCCAGCCTGGCTGGCAGGCTGCTCCAAATGGCTGCAGCTGGGCTAAGACACCCCTTCCCTGGTGATGACCCGGCAGATTGCAGGTGAGCTGGTGCTCTGGACCTGAAGCTTTAAAGTAGCTGGGTGCCAGGAGCTCTGTGGAAGCTTAACCATACGGGGAATCTCTCCCCAGAGCTGGCTGGTCACCTCCTTTGGACATGCATGAAGCCCAAAATTCCCCACATGGCAAAGGTCTGCCAGGCCATGAAGCATTTGGCAAGGCGCAGGGAGCAGGGTGACAAACCACTTATTTCTGGTGGCTGAGTCAGTCCGTGGGGTATTTAAGGATGCACAGCTTAACTAATTTTGGTGATCCGTGGCTTATTCTACCACCCCACTTTCCCCCCCCCCCCCCCCCCCCCGCAGCAGCAGGAGCAGGGTGGCACATGGAGCTGCACCCAGCCCAACCCAAAGCACTCCCCGTGCCCTGGCCCTGCTGCCACGCAGCTGCTGGAGGTCCTGGGAGCTGCACAGCACAGCTCTCACCAGCAGAGCTTCCCAAGCGGTGATTAGACACAGTGGGGAGAAGCAAACCAGGAATGCATGGTAAATCAATGGCTTTGCAACTTGCCACTGCAGCAACGCAGCGAGGCTGGGTGTGCGGAGCAGGCTGCCTGACGCCAGCCTCAAGGCACGCTGTGCAGACACAGCGTGCAGCATGCTCTTGGAAGACAGACTTTCAAAAATAGCTTTCTGGGCTGTTTTCAAGAAGAGTGAGCCTACACTAAACTAATTGTTTGAATTACTCATCATTTGTATTACCTTAGCGAAGGAGTGCAGAAACACCAAGCTGCAGGGCCCAGCTGCTTCCTGGAGCCCTCCCCAGCTCCCATTCTCACAGCCCCAGCTTCGCCCCGTGCTCTCAGCTCCTTTTTGTTCCCAAATACACACCTCATGCAGTATTTCAAACACTGAACACTGGTCACCTCTGTCACTATTTGTTTTTAAAGCCTCACTCTGCATTTGTACGTGAGGTGGTATTTTCCCTGATGGCTGTACCAAAAAACTATGTTCCATTTAAACCCTTCCAACACAAATATTTTCTTGAATGCCTTCTACTAGCTGAAAAATGGGGGGGGGGGGGGGGAAGGGGTTGGGGCAAGAAGAAAACCACAAACTGCTAACAGCAGCAGGTTAGCAAGTACCTCCCGCACAGCAGGTCAGTGTCCAGGAGCTCACAGCCACCCACCATGGCAGACATCCCGGCCCGGCCCTCTCCTCTCAGTCATCAGACACCACCCCTGCATCAGGTGTATGCCCTGAGACAGCCCCAGGAAAGCAATGCCCAGCTTTGCCAGCAGCACTCCAACATTTTCCATGCATGTGTGTGCTCCTCCCTCCCTGCAGCAGGGGGGTCAATGTCATCCAAACACCTCTGGTGCGAGGTGAGGCAGGTGGACACACGATCTGAGATGGTTTTGGTGCAGGTGACAAGGACCTCGGACAAACAACCATCCCGAGCCCTACAGAACCTGCACAAAACCCTACCAGCCTCAGCTGTCACCGCAGCCAGCTCCCAGCCTCCACAGTTCCTCACCACCTGTGCTGGTGAGCTCTGGCTAATGAGAGCTTACCCAGGTCTGTGCCCCAGAGAGGAACAGAGGGCCCATACACTTCCATCTGCCAGCAGGGCCCTCTGAGGGGACATGGTGGAGCAGGAACCCCCCCCCCCCCCCCCCCAGGAGATATCACCTGGGACTTGCACCCATCCCACCGACTCGCAGCTCACCATTTCCAGCGGTACCAGCTCTCCTGAGGCTGCCTGCAGCGAAGCCCCATGGCAGCACAGCCCTCCTGCCCCGCCAGCCCCACGCCACCCAGCTCCCCAGCCTCGCATCCCCATTAGCTGGTAATGACAAACGTTTAGAGAACACACTTCCTCCCACACGCTTCCAGAGGGGTTTGCGAGCTGAGCCATGAGCGCCCACCGGGGACTGCCGCTCTCCCCGGGGCGAGGCGCCGCAGCGGCAGGGTCCCCACACGCCGGTGCTGCTCTGGGACACGGCGCTGCCAGCCGGGGAGGGGCACAGGGGACGGCACACGGAGCTGTCACACCAGCACCGACGGGTGCCCAGCGGGCGCAGGGTGCCCAGGACCACCTGGCACCGCGGGGGCTCTGCAGCAAGTCAGCAGCCGGGGCAAGCTGCTGCTGCTCTCCTAATTTTTTCCTAAATGTCCGGCCATTATGCATTTATTTTGAATTCCTTGCCACGGAGTCATTACGCATTCAGGTGGAGAGGAAAGTGAGCTCGGCGGGAGCCTGACAGTAATTCTGCATTAGTTAAGCATTAGTTGACAGATGTACAAAGCAAAACCATTACTCCTGTCATACATTGGGCCCTGACTTTCTTTTCCCCATTGTGGTTCTCCTCCAATCAACAGCTCCAGAGCGCTACACAAACGCCGAGACGAAAGCCTTGCAAAAGCTGTTATTGGAGGGGTTTTCAGCGGTAATTAGAGGTGAATGAAAGGGGGAAAAGGATTTTGTCTGGAACATGGTTTGGCAAAGTGTTCCTGTTGCATTTATTTGTTTCAGCGCTTTTCTGATAAAGCGATGTCAGGGGTACAAACCTTTGCAAACACACGCACCGTTTAGAGCCGGCATGCCAGAAGTAATGCTCTCAAACTTCAGATTGCTGAATATTAATCAAATTGGAATTTATTTTAAATTCAGTCCATTAGTAACGATACCAAGAAACCATGAGAACTCCCTAGAAAACATGGCCTCCAAATAGCTTTTACTAAACCACTTACTACATACTAATTACTAAGTCCTATTAATAGTGAAGGAAATGCACGAAGAGATGACTGGGTGCCTTGCACTGAAACAGCCAGGATCCTTAATTGCGTAAGAAGATCAATGTTATGTTTCTGCAGAGCAGACTTGAAAACACACTACACACATAGAAAATCAATGCAAACTACAGTTCCCTACGATTACTGTTGTTGTGTGCAAAATCAAAGATATGGGGAGCAAATAATTTGGTGGTACTTCTGTATACCTCCACCACCAGCTTGCCTGAAACTGCACAAGCGCAAACACCTCCCACCACCACAGAGACCCAGCAGATCAGAAACACGCTCAAGTCCATCAGGAAGAAACTTTCAGTACAGCTGAATCAAACCGGTGCCTCGGACCAGACCATCCTTCCTGTCACGTCGTAGCCAATGCAAAATGATGTCAGGAACCTACACAGCATGAAGTGCTTACGGATACTGTAAGACAAAAAGAACAACTCCCACCCCAAGCCTCTCCTCTTGGTGCTTACCAGATGACACCCATTTTAAAAGCCTTTGCACAAGCAGATGCACAGGGAGTACAGGACCCACACTCCCCGTACATCAGTGCACATCCCCAAGAATACAGCAAATGAGGTTCAAGAAGAATCAAAATGTACCCCTCTGTGATCCCGATGAGACTCAGCTGAGTATTTATTGTCAAACATCTGAACAAGATCTGCTAAAGCTCAAATGCGAAGACAAGCTCCTGCTGCCAGCTGCTGCTCCTCGCCCCCAGTACTGACCCTGCCACGCAGTGCCATCCCGCTCCCTCCCTGAGGACGGACCGTGCCAGCAGGGAGATATTTCCCACCATCACCCCTCACATCCACGCTGGCCCAGAGTGGCAAGGGCTTTTCTGGTGGGGCTTTTATCCCCCAGGGAGCCTGCTGGAGCTCTGGTGTGCAGCAATGCCTGGGCAGCCGTGTGTGCCCAACAGCCCCAGTGCCACGCTGCCCATAGGGCTGCTCTCTGGATGCCCAGCAGCCCTGAGAGAACCCAGCCCCTTCTGGGAAGCAAGCTGGCAGCAGAGGACAGAACAACCAATTTTGAGATCCTCCCAATGTACCTCTTCAGTTTTAAGGCTATATTAATTCCCAGATGAAAGATCCTATCAACCCATCATCTCCTTTAGGATTTGCATGGAAGGGCACAGAACAACAACGCTCATATCCACTGGACTTTCCAGCAGTCCACGATGCTCCTCTCCCCTTGCTCGAAACCTGTCCCATCTTTAACAGCTCGGACATCACCCACCTTTTAATGAGTGGCTTTAATATTTCATTGCCCTGCACTGCTTTCTGTTAAATCATCCTTTATTATTTCCTTCCCACCCATTAGAGGCTCCCCCTTACTAAATTATTAAAGCATTTATTTAGATCACAGAAGCAATGAAATTAGATTACATTGATCCACGAGAATTTGCTCCCACACCGTTTCTTCATGAAAGATCCCTGCTGCTTTTCGTTCACATCAGGCCTTGCCACTGCACTCCTGCATCCAAAATCTTCATCAGCTTTTTTTTTTTTCTTGAAGCATTTTTCTCAGACTTTCAGACTTTCTCAGACCTCAGACTTTCCCCAGATAAAACTTTAGATCAAAACTAACTTAAGTCAAGAAAAGGAGGGCCCATTTTCCTGGCCTCGTGGCGTTACGGAGCGTTTGGTGCCACTGGCTGCCACAGCGCCAGGAGGCATCACGCACACTGCAGCCTCCTGCTGCCCCCAAACGGTCCCAAAGCCACGACCACCAGAGCGCTGCTCACAAAGGGGATGTAGAGAGTACCCTGTTTGGGGAAGAATGAATCTGCCATGCAGCTCTGCTTTCCCCCCTCCCTGTTCTTTCCTCAGTCACTTGCCAGAAGATGCTTTGTACTGAACAGGTAAAGGCATTGCAGAATTCGGCATCCCCTACAGAGCGCTGTTGGGGAGAGAGCTCCTAGCATCCTTTTGGCGTAACCACCCCAATCTGAGCAAGAGTCGGATACATTATTTCATCCTCTCTCCTTACATTTCCCTTTCCTCCTTCCACAAGCCCCAAGCAGCAGGCTCTCACCCGGGACACCAGGGTCCCCACAGCCTGTTGAAGGCAGCGTGCCCTTTGCCTGCGTTCCCTCTGCTGGCCTCCCCTCACACAGGCTGTGCTCAGGGAGCTGGTGGCCCAGGGGGACCCCTCTGGCCACGGGGCTCCTGCCCCTCCTGGGTCCTCCCCAGCTGCGGTCACAGCCTTGGGACAGTGGTTGTCCCTGTGCAATGCCCTGAGGGCACTGGTGTTCTCCAGTCTTCATGTAGGAAGCTTTGCTGCCAGCAGCAGCCGAGGCACCTCGGAGCATCTCCAAGTTTTACTTTAAAGCCACCTTCCCCTAGCTTCCCGAGCCCTCGCTGCCCCTTCCCATGAAGCTTTAGAGCCTGTACCTGCACCTCCACTGACAGGCCAGAGGGAAGCAGCGTGCAGGAAGGTGCACTGACAGGTGAGCGACTCAAAAAGCCACCAGGGAAGGTGAGGTTGCCAAAGGGTTGTTTTTCCCTTATGTCACTGCACTGGGACTCAAGACACAAAGCACGTTTTGAAGGAAAGGCTCAGCTCTGCAGGAGACAAAGACACTGAACAAAGTGTTCAGCGAGCTCCAGAGAGGTGGAGAAACACCTGATAGGAGAGGCAGGGAGCTGCAGGCACAGGCACTAGCTGTGCCTGCTAACTAGTGGCAGCAGTAATTAATAACGCCACCCCAGCTACTGCTGTGCATGTAAGCCCAGAATCGCTGGGCTTTCTGCTCTGCCCCCTCATCCGGATGACTTCTGTAAAGCAGTTAACTCCTCGGAGCCCTAACCTATAGAAAAAGTGTTGGAGAAACCAACATATCAATGGTGGCTTCAGCAAAGGCGTACGAAAAGAGTTGTTGATTCACTGGGTAAAAATCTGGAACCTGGGGCACGTTCAATCCTTGTCAGCAAGGGTAAAAAGCTTCCCGGTTATCAGATGTCTGTCCTCTGCTGAGGTACCTGGACATACCGCCTCCAATCATCTTTCTGTGGGACAAAATAAATCTCATAAAACGTAGCAGCACAAGGCTTGTTTTCACAGGCACGGCTCATTTCTGCAGCCTCTGATAGGCTGCAAATATTCCCAAATCCTCCCTGAAATATGGGCTCAAAGCAGGTGATCCTATTTTTTTCTCTGGAAACAACACCAGTAAAAACATTCTCCTTTCTGCTAATGGAATCAAAAGAAGTCATGCAAGGACTGTACTTTTCTTTCACTGCAGCACAGCACTAAGTCCTCAAGCTGCTGCATCTCCCACCTGAAACACAACTTGCCTTCTTTGTGCCCGGACGTGCAGCAAGAGCCAGCTCCTGCCTTGAACCACGTCTGCACATTGAGTCCACTCAGCCAGCTGAGTCAGACAGAAAAAAGCCTTTGCTATTCACTACCTTGCTGCTTCACTGTTTGAAAGTTTTGCCAGAAATAGGGCTTCTATCACTTAGAAGTGCCCCATCTATGACACACAGGCTGTGCTTGGCTTGACAAACCAACTCGTCCTGCCCACAGCCTGTCCCTGGACCAGACCTTTCCCAGTGGCAGAATTTCAGTAAGATTTAGCCCAAGAGCTTAAATGCACACAGCAAAATACGAAGAGGATTGAAACCTCACAGCTTCCATGAGAAACGTGTCTGCTGTTGCAATTTCAGCGTAGCTCACAAGAGGCAGCAGATACATGTCCAATAATTTCTACTTTCATTCATGCCATTTGTATTATATTTGTCTTGCTTCAGCACATCTAATTACATTACACAAATTACACAGTCTAACACTCTTCCCCGCACAAGTCAGACAGAAGGCCTGAGCAGACGTGACTAAACTATTCCATAGCTGCTTTGCACTGAACTGCGTAAGAAGCTGCTACCAAACGAAGTAAAGCAGATGTGAAGCAATACAATGATGCTTCTGTTTGCTGTTTTGCCCATGGAAATAAAAGGCAAAGCAAGGGCACCATTTCTTCTCCCCCCTCAGTTGGGCTGCAGCAGCCACTGAGCTCTCCCCTCCGGCAGCACCTTGATGTACTCAGGTGGGAGAGCAGCTTCAGCTCTTCATTGCCCTCCATTATTTGTGGTTAATCCCCAAATTCTTGCTGAATGGCTGCAGGTGAGAACTGTTTTTTCCCCTCCCACAGCAGCTCTCTAACCAGAGATGCAGCGCAGCTGCCACCACAGGCACAGCAACTTCCCTCTCCCCAGCACTCCTTTTCCCTCTGCAAAGCTCAGCAGGTGGCACGATGGATGGAACAGGCTGATGCACAGCCCACAGGGCATGATGGTGGTACACTGCAAAAAAGTTACGGGCCCCAAAGGACGTATTTTAAATTAGGAAGTCACTTTCTCTTGCCTTGATTACCCAGACTTCACCAGACCACAAGAACCCCTACACAGAACCACCTGAAGATCATCATCATCATTTTTTTTCTCTTTTATCCCAAAACCTTTTTTTTCTTTTTTCACCCCAAAACCTCAAGTTTTAAGAGAGGTCAGAGCAGCACTGGTGTTTGTCTGAGAAGTACTTCAAACCCAAGCTTTCTGTCAGAAAAGTAAATCCAGCTAAAGATGCACAAGTATAGGATGAAAAATACAATGTATTTAAAATCTATCACCACAGGTGCCCCAAGGACAGCTAAATCAGCCTCAGAACTGGCAATACGAAAAGCATTCAATAATTCAAGCACCCTGGGCCATGTGTCAGCCTTAACTACACATGAAAGTTATCTTTTCTTTTTTCACTTGATCACTAGAGCGGGTTCCTGGTTAAAATCTCATCTGATATTCTTCTTTGTAAAACATGACACAGGTCTCAGGTGGCTATTACAAAACCAAGCAGCTCAGAAAATAAAACAGTGTATTCTGGAAGTATGAAAAGATTGAACGAAAGCTCGAACAAATGATGTGCTAAGAATTATTAGGTGTCCACAACATATCTTCTGCGGGCCTCTGATACAGGCCACAGCTTGTGTTTACTCTCATCTTCATGTTTAATGTGAAGTTTTAAAGAACAGGAGACAAGTGGTAAACTTTCAAACTTCTCCCCCCAGGTGGCTTCAGTAAGGTAGCTGCATCAGAGCTGCACAACTTGTAGGGTTTCTTTGTTGTCATTGTTTGTGTTTTTTTTTTTTTTTTTTTTTTTGAGAATATGGGACTCTTCAGGAACCCACAGGTGATTTTAAAAGGTTGTGAAAGAAGGTAAACAGGAATTTGAGCTCTTTTCTTCACTTTCCACAAATGAATGGCCTAACATCATTTGTACTGAGGATCTGTACACACACCTTTGATTAAATACCTCCCATTTCTGCTCTCTTCTCACACACTACTGTGAATGTTAAGGACAATTTGGCTTTTAGCCCGTTGGAGCTCATTACCTGATTTATAAATGAACATACATTACTTACCCAAGCATCCCATTTAAAAGTCAAACAAACATTTTTGTCTATAATAAAGTTTGAGAGCCCTTTTGAGAGTTTGCAAATAGCAGAGCGATGAAAGAATCTGAGCTACTCTAAGTTGCTCAGAAATCTCCTTAGGAAAAGAAGTTCAAAGTTCACACGCTTTAGCTGACAGTTCCTGCAAAAGGCAGGTGCACTTTTTTTGTCACGTTTTTTTGGGGTGGGGAGAGAGTCAGGTAATGTTTGGGTTTTGTGTGTGTGTTCTCCTATTTTCAAGTTTCAAATACAATTTCTTCTGCGCGCAGGCATGCAGAGTTTAGAACTTGTTCCCCTCCCTCTAATTTCACATCAGTACAGCTGATAACTTAAACCTAATTCTCTTGAAAAGCCAGCCTCCAAAGAAATGTCCCTCTTATCTCCAAATGCAGATGAATACTGGTTTTGCTTTGATTAGCTTCCTTAAATTTTGTTATCATGCTTCAACTCAGAGGCTCAGAATGACTCCTAAAACCGCCATGTTACACTGTTTTTCACTTCATTTTACTCTCATCTCCGTTCCTTACAGAACACAAGTATGCACCACTTTCACCCTCTGTTCTCTGAGAATGTTTAGGTTAGCCTCTCCTCCTTGCACAGAGGGATCGGGGTTTTTGTGCCCAAGTACCAGCCCTCCACCCAAGGCAGGATCTCACATTGGGGGGCCAGGGAAGGCCAGTCCTGATCAACTCCAGGCACAACAAAGCAGCACTCAGCATCAAAGTCCCTGCCTGCCAGAAGAGATTTTACACTATGACAGAGAACTCTTTAGCAAAGCTAACCTCAAAACCTCAACCTCAAGTGTTAAAAAAAAAAAAAAAAAAAAAAAAAAAAAAAAAAGAAAAAACTTAAATGATACAAGTTATTACATTTAATCCCTTTGGGGAAAGTGGGGAATGATTTTGTGATTAAGGACCTACTATGGGGCTCAGGAGAATTAGTTCAATTCCAGGCTCTGAAACAAGCTCCCAGGTCCCCCTGGGAAAGCCTACTGCACTCTCCTACTCGTATGGACACCGGCAGGGTAATTTGTAAGTGCTCACAGTCTTCAGACGATGTAGTACCAACAGCTAAATAAACGCCTGGGTAGGTAGGCTATCATAATTCTGAGGTTAGCTAGCTACCCAAAGAGGACACTGCCATTGGACTATCACGCTGCCACAGAAGTCATATTTACATATTTAAAAAACAATATTAGAGGGAGCCTAGACAAAGAATAAGTTATATGCTTACACACTCTTGGGTTGACAGCTAGTTCCTGATGGTTTTAGGTAACCCATTCAATGAGCAAAAAGAGCTGCAAGGCAAAAATAAGCTGGCAGGCCTTGCAGAAAGACACCACTTTGTTCTCAAGCAGAGGGCTGTTTTCCACAGCTTGCACTGCAGGGAAATTTTGCTCAATTAAAATCTATATTGGTATTGTTTCTCAGCAAAATTGAATTTATGAATTGATTTAATTCATATAATGAGCAAATTCAATAATGAAAACTCATCTGTCAGCATACATTACGATAGAGCAAATCAAGCAAGCACCATCAGAAAAACATAATGCTGAAATCACTGTGTAACCTTCGAGATGGTGAAGTGCCACAGAAAACAGTGGAAAAAGCATTATCCTGTTTTGCAAAAACAAAAAAGTCATTACTCTGATATACTGATAAGCACACACATGAGTCAGTTCTTCACTATTCACTATAAGCAGAAATTTGTTATCTTGAGAACTACCAAGAAAAGTTATTATGGTTGCAAGTAATATCTGTGATGTATTTAGTGCAATTACAGAAGTTATTTCTGGTTACTGAATGTACAATTTTCCCTACGCAAGTACATTTTCTCTTTTAGAAGTTAGAAACATCCATGTAGTGCTTCAAGGTGACTGTTTCTGGCATTGTTTCCTTACGTGCAAGCTGTAGTCAATAATTTAACCTTGATATTAAAAACTTTTTGAGAGTAGCTGCTGTTTATTTTTCATGTATTAAATCCCAGTATACTTCATGTTTCAGTAGAATGGCTATTAAATATTTTTTAGACCTGGTATTTGACTGGCTTGTAGGTAACTACATATTAAGGTGATTCCTCACATAACTAAATGGCTTTTTTAACTACAGTTATTTCAGTATTTTATTGTTTTCCACCGTTACAACTTCAAGTTACAATGGAAGTAAAAAGAAATGAAAATACAACAAATCATCTTCAAGCAAATTAAAGACATGAATTTAAAACTTTTTCAAAGCTGTTAGTTATGTGAGAGCAACACCATCAATTTTAGTTGAGGCTAAAATCAGTCCTTTCACCTCTTCATCTCTCTCTAAAAAAATACAAAACAAACAAACAAACAAACAAACAAAAACAACCTCACACATTCAAAGAAATTCCATCCATGCTCTAGTATATCCTGAAAACAACATCTGACTGGACCTGCACATCTGAACTTGAATAGAGTCAGATGAAGTTCAACCACAAAATGAAACCGATGACAACTACATAAGGAAGGCAACCTTATATTGTGACTGTTTAACAGCTTCTACTTTAAAATGCCGTAGCTACCACGCTGACACTCATAAACAATGGTTTTAATGAAAAAGCCTTCTTAAATTTTCAGAAATTGCCATGGGATGGAGCGCAACACAAGGTACTCACAGTAACAGGACTTCCACTACAGCCAGTTGTGTCAGTGGTATCTTCTTAGTTAAGGAAAGACTTTAGTTTAGCTTCCTGTTGGTGCTGCACTGGTTTAATGTGAATACCTATGAAAAAGTAAAAACAAATACTGTAAGACAGTTTGTGGTTTATTTATCTGGTTGCCTTCCCCACATCTATTTTTATCTGAAAATCAACTCCCTCTTCAATCAGTGAAAGACTAATTGACATTTCCATTTTACTGCAGTATCAAAACTAATGACTTGCTATAAACTTTTGATTATTCCAAGTCCCCAAATATGTAATCTAACATCTAACTGCTCATTTCGATGCAAAACGCAGTCCAATATTCTTTTAAGTATTCTGCATACACGAGTAAGGTGAGGGCCCACTGCAAATATAATATTCTCCTCCAGCTGATATTGTCTAATCCTAACCTAAATCTTTATTACAAATTAAACCTATTATTTATTATTCTACCTACAATGGACATGGAAAAAAGTTGTTTTCTTTAGAAACTTTTACATAATTAACTTTTACTATCATTTTTCTTTTCCGTTTTCTCTTTTCTAGGTATGAGTAAAACTAGCTTCTTCAACTATTCCTCATAGGGCAGTTAAAAAAAATGCTATGGAGAAGGGCACCAAGCCAGCTACACTCCTCTCAAACTGTTATGTACCAACCTGGAAACTGAATTCCTGTATTGACACTCCTATCTAAACATGACAGAACGAGGTGCTCTTTTTAGCAGCAGCAGCATTACATCAGTTCATTCACATCTCATCTTATATGTAAATATATTGCCCATGTTCACCCTCCTGGGTATACAAAATTGCTATTGATATTTTACAATTCCTTAGTTCAGATGTTCAACAAGGTTTCTTGTTTGTTTGTTTTAATTCTGTTCTCACAAACTGACAGTGTCAGGACTAAGCATGCTCTCCATTCCATCCCATCCCACTTACTGAAAACACCAAGCAGTACCTTATTTTCAGCTAGGCCTCTAAGGGTCCTTTCAGCAATGCCCTAAGAGTTTGATTGCAAACAAGTGACAGCTACAGTCTTAGAAGGACTCCAAGCTATTAGACCTTACCTATCAGAACAGACTTATCTACTCTACCCCCTACTTGCTCCTGTAGGTCTCTGACAACCCAACATGACATCCTTCCCGTGAGGCACTGCAGGGATGAGTAAAGTTCCTACCGCACATTCTCATGATTATTAACCTTTTCTCGAGACTGCTGACACAATGCCAGTTGATCAGCAGTCAAGCCATACTCTTGAAAGACTCAACCCATACCAAGAGGAAGAGCTTTGAAGAAAAAGAGAAAAAAACAATTCCTCTAATGCTCTTCTGCTCTTCTGAGAACCCCTTTCAGTTTCTGTCAGCTCACAGCTACCGCGCGCTCAGGTAGCTCCATTGCACCACATGCCTAATAAGCTGTAAAAACATCCACTTCCATTTCATGACCAGAGAATAGCACCAGTGTGTTTTTATATATTCTAATAATAACAGCTACACAGACATCTGGGGTAAACATCCTGGTTATTAAGAAAAAAGCCAAAGAAATCCACTGAACTTGAAATAATTACAAACTGCTTTCTAAAACATTCAAATCAGAAACAGTATCCTTTGAGCTGAGTGGCTTAAAGAAAGCAGGACATTGCTTTCAGTTTTATTGAAATTAAGTTCTTTAACCAGAATGGATGTACAGCTGTCAGCATCAGGAAGGTTTGAGCTAGACATGATGCATGGTTATCAGCACAAATAGCCACAGAGGCGGTGTCAGCACAAGGCCGGGTTTCTCTAAGCAGAGCCCATTTTGCAGGTGGATGTGGAGAATATCCCAGAGGCTCAAACCCCTTAGCAGGTGCTAAAAGAGGTGGAGGTTTACCCTCCACATCTGAGGGTCCCATTTGGAAACTGGTTCTGTTTTTTTTAAAAAAGTGCTCTTACCTCCGAGTACGTGAAAACACTGGGCTTAAGCAAGGCCCGCTCCCTGCCTGAAGTGTACAGAAACCAGCACGGCAGATGAAGCAGCTTCACCACACACCAAGTGACGAATGCTGTAGCTGTTATCATTCATAGTGCCCTACTTTAAAAGACGTACAACCACTGAGCTGCAACAAAGCCTTCCTGGATGTATTTAACAACACAGAGCTCACTGGCCTCCAGTGTTACTAAAGTTAGCATGAGCTACTACAAAGCAAATCTTGCCCCGATACTAATGTTAACGTTGCACACACAAGTTAAAACACAAACCGACAAATTAAATGCAATTGTCATGGAAAGTTAAAGCCCGATTCTATTTCTGACTGATAGCTCATGACAAACATTTTAGATGACATCTAAGGCTTGTTCTAAGTGAGGTTTTAATCCATGGCCATAATGTAGGTCACAAGTCTCAGCTCAGTTTGTGCCTGGTGTTCATGCCAAGGAACCAGACTCAGCACTAACACCAACAGCTGTCAAGAGTGTACACGCAGCTTCTTTCTACACTACCATTTCATAAGAGAAAATAGTCCAATTAAGCAGATTTCACACTTTTTTTTTAACCAATTTGCCTATTTGTTTCAATCATGAAAGCGGTATTTAATTGACGAAGCACCATACCGTAATCCTATGCATCTAGGAATATTCATGTTTAAAACCTGAACCGCCCTCACTGTTTCTGCCACCCTTTTGGTTTTCAATGAGCTTCAATAACTCAAAAGAATTGCAACCAACTTGGTAACTAAAAAAGAAAGCTTTGTGGAACGGGAAAGTTCACAACGGGGGAAGAAAAAAAGCTTTTCTAAAATAGCCAGGTGTTCACCTCAACCCGTACCAACTTCAAACAGATGCAAGGACAGTAGTTGAATCTGATTTCAGACTAAGGACATAAAAGATAAGCTTTATATTCCTACACTTTTATAATGTTGGAATGAATTCATTTTTAGATAAAGAATAGTATACTCCCCTACTCTCCTATCCTTTCACATAAAGTTTGCTCTGAAAATACCATTGCTGAGTTCCAGTCTTTCAACTGTTATTTGATCACTGCTAAATATTTGCAAGTTCAGATTTTTTCAAGTCCCACCTACCTACTTGATGTAATTCACATAGTATCTACCACGCATTGTTCTACTTTTACGAGCAAACATACTGCAACAAGCAATGAAGTCAGATGTGAAAACAGAACAAAATTCTTTGAAATGGTGTTGGAAGACCACCCCCTAACGGCCTAGTGCCCAATAGTGCAGGTTTAACCTGAGGAAGGGGTGACTGGCCTAAGAGAGTTTTCCTGCTTGGCAGTGGAAGAGATGGGAGTTTGTTTAAGTTGATGATTGTGTTATCAACCTCAGCTGAAGGATCAGTTTGTTCAACAAAGCCTAGATTAAATGAAGAGGAAATACATTCTTCAAAATACATTAATAGCACAAGTAGAAACTTGTAAGAATCTCACTATTCCCTTGTCACAAGGGGATCCAAGATGTTTCCATAGAATAGCTCCTAAGATAAAAATAGCACAGATATTTTAAGTTACTAATTTATGGGTGATGTAGCTGGTTTCATTTTTATCTTTTAGAGATGTTCTGCTGGATTTTAAACTTTGTCAATAAAATATACACACCATTAAATTACCAAACTCTTAAATCAAGAGTTGCTTAACAGACTGCTGGACATCACTAGCTTAAATGCATTTATGTGCATACAGTGTTAAACACAACAGCAGCAGCAGATGATCAAATACTTGCAACCACTCCCTGTGAAAGAGCAATTGCCAGCTAGGGTGCCTGTGTATGTCCTTATAGTGTTTCCAGATATGTGAAAAAACATATACCCTGCTTCAGGATGTACATGCCCACGAATATACACACTGGCATTTTATACATACGCTTTTGATCTTTACTGCTTTCCTTTATTTACAAATTACTGACATGGAATGTACCCAGGCTTTCTTTATATCAGATTTAAAATAAGCTTAAAGTGGTATTTCAGGGGGGGAAAAAAAAAAAAGTGAATACTTTCAATCATACCATTCCTGGTCTTTGCATAGTCACTGTGCTCAGCTCCTCCAAGAAAGATTCAAGTATCTTTCCTCATTTAACAGAAAAACATCTAATGCCCAGAGGCACGCTAACTCTCACACAGCTCCTGTGCTAGATAGTCATCCACCAGATCAGCTGCCTTATGTGAGATCTTGGTATACTCCTGTTGCTCACGCTCAGCAAATATATTCCCAAATGCTTTAACTACGATAGCCGGTGCATTCTCCACAGGCATATTATGATTTACTGCAGAGAAGAGAGCATGCTGGCTTTATCAAGCTTATGTTTTCATCTACTTCACACATTTGCAAAAAGATAGAAAAATATAGCTGTTAAGTCTGTGTGTAATAAAACAGTGAGATTTTTTTTAAACCTCCAGTTCAGCATTGACATAACCCGCCTGTAGCTGCACAGGTATATGAACTTCATTGGAAATATATATGAAAAGTTGTATTTTCTCTTCCCACTGTCAAAACATTACTGGCCACTCATGATCTAAAGTTAAATTTAAGATAGGTTCCCAATTCCATACAGACTTTCACAAATGCCTGAACTTGAAATAGAAATAGTATTATCACAGATTTTTCTTAAACTCAGAATATTTTTCCCTAACTGTAGAACAGGGCAGTTACTTTCCATTCAAGAGAAAATGCATTTTTACTACTGTGATCTTGATTCTAAAAATGATGCAAAATTTAAATCTACAGTAGAGTTCTAAAACAGACAAAAAATATGGATTTTATTTTGATTAATTTACGTAGAATCAATGCAAGAAAGAAATTTCAATTAATTTCAATGCAACTTCCTACCATTACTTACTCTATCTGACATACTGACTATATCATGTTGCACGCATGTCATGCCATTTAGGAAGAAGGAAACCAGGACAGATTTAATCACTCCATGTATTATGAATTATTAGAAATTAATTCAGTGAACTATTTCAAAGCCGTCTCATTTTAACTAGGTCAAATTTTGTTACTAAGTGCAGTGAATCAGTGTTTAAAATTTTAATGGGTTGAAAGAAATTTAAAGTGCAGTTCTGAATGGGGACTACTTTAAGCAACATCTCTAAACCAAGCTAAACGTAGTTTTGTTAGAACCTTGAAGAATGATTACAAACAAAAGGGCTACTTTTGACTTTTCAAAAATATAAATGCATCATTTTTAACTTCTTGGAATGCTTGTGCCAAACCTCATGTGTGTATCACTTCCACCACAAGACCACATTATTGTACCTGATTGTCTATGGCTCTAGCCTATTCCCCTGAAGAAAATCTTTTTTTTAAAAAAAAAAATGCTTCAAGGTGGCCTTTAATTCTTAATAATTATTTTGTTATTGTTGTTCTAAGTCTGATTTTAATCCAATAAGTCACTGAATGAGTTTGGTTTTTGTTTGTTTTAAGATCCTATACATGTTCCTCATTGTTGTCATACTCAAAAGCCTGTGAGAGGCGTAAGAAATTTTATTACCAACTAGAAATATTTAGGAGATTCAGAAACATTAAATAAGCATGTTCTTCAAGTATTATCTACATATTTGCAAGGTTACACCTTTCTAAATTGGATAACACTTACCTATGTAGCTATCATTTCTGTAATAGAATTAGCCAAAAGATTGTAATAGAAACTACTTTTGCTCCTTGCTGATGGCAACAATGACACAGTCAGGTCTCTCTCCACCATATTCTTTCTGCATCTGTTGGTAAAACTGCAGGTATAGCTTCTCTTTACAATCATCCCTGCTGCAGTCATCATCTGCAACCAAGTGAAAAATCAATTAAGCAACAGCAGACTGCAAAACCATATTAGAACATCACTATTTTGTCATTCAATACTACCAAAAATATGATAAAAATAGTTCTTTGAAGCATGGGTTTTGTTCCCTTCCTCTTTCCCTTTTTTCCCTGAGGGAATATGTTGCAGACATGCAAGAAGGCACAAGAAACACAGTTAAAGTTGGTTGCACAGTTCTGAGAATTAAACTCTTGGGAACAGACCATTCATCTATTCCAACCCGCAGAGGATTATTTTTGTCCCATTCTCTCCCCAGCTTGGTTCCAGGATGATGCTGGGACTCAAATCTTACTCCAAGGGGAGGCAGAAAGAGACTAAGAAAAGAAACCATTTGCCCAGTTCGTCCTGAAGATAAGATGTGATAACAGCACCAATTACAGCACACGGTCCCTGCAACTCACACAAACTCACAGTAACTCCAACTTTGATTTTGCATAACCACCTAGTTGCTTCTTTCTCCACTATTCTGCGTGTTCTTCTACTCCTAGCATCTCGAGTTATCTCCTCTGGATACCTTTTAACTCTGGGAGGAGTATGAGGAAATAAAGTATCCTTTCATTACATATAGACCAGGCTAATAAAATGATGTTTTTTGAAATCTATTTTATGCCTTCTTCAAAGGGTAAAAGGCACATAAGCCTGGCACAATGTTTTAACTCAGGATTTTAAATGCTTTACCCTTTCTTCAGAGGATAACTTTCAACACTGGAACACCTCTCCTAGCTTACAAAATCCAAAGACTTTGTTAAAATTAGAAGATTTAAAACAAGCGGAATAGTCATTAGCTGCACTTCAAGAGAAAATACTTTGGCAAGGAAGACTGCTCCAATACACTTCATACATCAGGCATCTGTGGACTACCCAGTTAGGCTGCTAGAGGGAGTACGTATCTTAGTACTGTCCTTTTGATCTTGAAAATAGCGTATCCTATTTTGAAAACCATTATTGTGCTTTGGTAAACAGACAAGATGAAGAATGGACAAAATAAAAGTTTATATTATATTCCATTTTTTTACATTATGTATTTTTATTTCTATCCTGTAGATTGGACAAGGAAGAGCAGTAATTGATGGTTATTTGTCCATAGTGTTACAGAACATAACAGTCAAAAATTGAACAGGTATTTAATTTCCTATGGCTATTCTTTCATTTAAAGTCAAATTCTGAATGACAGTTTGATTCGAGAAAACCCATGTAAAGATGTAAAGTCACAAGAAAAATACTTTTCATCACAGGTTAGAGTTCAAGTTGCAAATGGAAGGCCAACCTGTTAAAATCAGGCCAAATGCAAGTTAGTTTTGTACTCGGTACAATAATATTCCTGTCAAGCTGTGCATCTCTCATATTCTTTTAAGTAACTCCCTAGTAGTTCATTAAAAAAGCCTCATTGTTACCTTCCTACAAGAGTCATTATAGCCAAAATGTTCTTAAAGGACCACACCATTTAATCCCATTCCAACATTTTTCTAAACTGTGTGAATATCAAACTAATCACATGAAATTTACTCATAATCATAGCCTAATCTGAGTTAGAAGGGGTGAAAACCTTGAGCACTTTTCTTCAAACTTATTTAAGTATAAGCTATGAAACCCCAAAAGTTAGAAAATAATAATTTCCTGGTAGTTTAGGCTGTTTTCCATACAGCTAGATTTTGAATTTTAAGTTGAGAGTCAGTTTCTCTGACCACTTATGGAAAGAAAAAAAAAATCATTTAAGGAAATGGGCAACTGGAATTACAAAATCCTCAAAAACCGCAGGCTGATTCCAGAATAGATAGAGAATGCACGTTAAAAAAAAAAAAAAAAAAAAAAAAAAAAAAAAAAAAAAGCCCTGTTTCCTCCTGAAACAAACCATAACATGGAATTAAGCATTTCAAAAAATTAGGTATCTAGAATCACACTTGTACACCACAGAAGCTGGCAATTGAAATCACTACAAAAGCTCAAAAGCACCATCAAGACCAGCTGAAGAACATTCACGCTTTGTCCTCAAACTTAATGAGAACTCAGCAGCCAGGCACCCGTAAGAGACAGACAGTGCCCTGGAATTCAGCCTCTGAGGAGCAGAGCCTGGAACTTGATAGGCTTCAAGGGACAAAACATTCCTTCCCTGTTTTTTTCACCTTATTTTATAGTCCCAGATGAGTACTACAGTTAATATAGGTTTATTAATTAATAAACTCTAAGGAGAAGTGAAAAGGTCGTGTTTCCCCAAACCATTGAATGCCTTATGATATGCTATAAGGTAGTTCAGTCTGTTCCTCCTGAAGTTGTTTAACAAAAGTCTAACGAACAGTACACTGACATCAATCATTGCAAAGGAACGCAACCCCCAGGGAACATTTAAACCAAGAATTCTGCTTACATGGTATCTTTCCAAAGTTTTTGCTTCATTTATTTTCCCTTGAGTAAAGAGGTACTGAACAGTTTACAAGAGAAAGCACCTTCATTAAGCATCAGCAACCTGAAAGATCTCAAGTGACTGTTAATGTTTCCCTCTATTTGCTTCCCAAAATAAGATGTGGCACTTGCACATCATTTGTATGCTCTAAATTAAGGATGGTTTTTGAATTAGTGTCTACGCTTGACCTGACTGAAAAGCTGCTTTCTTAACTTGCCGTAAGACCCCAGATCGTACATACTGGCTTACTTCAGCCTGTACCACGAGATGTCCACAAGCACAGCCTTGTGTAGAAAGAAAAAAAAAAACTTTGTTTTTTTGTCTTTTCATGTTTACATTGCAGTAGTTATGAGGATTCTCCAAACTAGAGCTGGGACATGCTGTCTGTTTGTACTAATTGTTGGACTTCCCAAAGATCCCACGTTCTAGGACAAGCGACATACAGAAGATGGTGGAGATGATCTAATGCATGTCTTAACACAAGCAAATGTGGTGGTGGTGGGTTTTGTTGGTGGTGTCTTTTTTAAAAAAAAAAAAAAAAAACAAAAAACTGAACACAAATAATTAAAGGCAAAGAATCTATCCAGTTTCCATATTACATCTAAGAACATTTATCTTTATAAAAAAAAGATGCTCAACCAAATGCTTCAAGAGATTATCTCCCACTTCTCTACTATAACTGCAAATTGATAGAGAAGAGCAAGGAAAGTTCACTTGACAGAGCAATCACCATGTTCTTCCAGAACATGCTCTTTTGGAAGCAGGTAAGGGAAAGAGTAACACAAGAGACAATGAACAATAACCACACTTGTTTAGTTTTGGTTATTTTGTTTACTTTTGCTTTTAATAGACAGAACCTATGCTTAGAATGAATCTGTTTTGCAAAAGTAGCTTCAAACATTTGGAGTACAGGACAAGCAGATGGCTGAATGCAAACAAGCCTCAAAGCAGCTGCTGCAAATAGGATCTCAAGCTGAATAAAAAAGTTCCCAAAAATGTAGTTGGGGAATGGTAAGCAATACAGCATACCCCGGCAACCCCCCAGGGTATATGGCTCACCATTTCAAAAGCTAACAAACTTCCTATCCTGCGCCTAGCACAAGGCAGACTGCGCAGACGAGCTCAAGCAAGTGATCAGGTGCCAGCGCTCAGGGTGCTGTCAGCCACATGAACATAGCTGAAACCGCACCGCTGCCTGTCCTGTGGTGCTCTGCACCCACCACAGCTGCTCTTAATACCTTTGGGCTCCACTGCTCAGTGGCAGCTGCCAGCCGGGGAGGGAGATGAGGACATAGCTACCCACAGGGAACCATCAGGCAGATGGGAACAACAGCCTCGCCACCCCGCAGCAGGCTGGTCTACCAAGAGCAAGAACATGAAACTTCTGTACCCAAAAGGTAAGAAACTACTTCTGCTCTCAGTCCCAGATTCCACGCTTCATTAACAATGGTTTGGTTTTCCTATGAGCCACTGTTGTTATGGTGCAGTATCCTGGCCATAAATCTAAGGTTGTTAAATGCATTACCCTTATTCTAAACACACCCTTCGCAGCTGAAAGTCAACAAAAACACAACTTTGCCTCTCAGTATTATCCTATGTGGAAAAACATTTGAAGAACTTAAGTACCCCTCAAAACAAGGAAAAAGCAGATAAATGCATGGCTTCCCTGTCAGGTAAGATTTTTTTGGTTTGTCTTTCGAAAACCAAATACAAAACCATGGGAGATCATGAGCAATAAGAGACTGCAAAAATACTACTTGGGAATTAAATGGGAAGGACTAGGAACTGGAAAAGTTGAATACATGCTATTCAGGACTGAACAGGCATTCTAATATGGTACAAAAACATGACAAAAAAAGCAAACGAAGTTGCTGAGGGAGTTTTTTTCAACTTGACGTTATATGCCTAATAACCAAAGAGCCACGTTTTTCATAAACTCTTTCATATCAACAATTCTGTTACGTATTATTTACTCCAGAAGACATGGAATCCACATGGGTCTGTGACTGGGCTGAAAATCAAGAAACTTTGGGGATTAAATATTGAAGACAAACAGCAACAAAGAGCCACCATAGTTTAATTAAACACTGTGCTAATGAGAGCACAGAACTTGCGCAACATGCTTTTAGACAGCTATAATATGTGTTAAGAGGAACGATAAATTTAAAAGTTATCTGGGATGTAAGAAGCCTGATTTCTGAAGCACTACAGGGGATAAGAAAGGGAGTTTTACCTCTACTGTCCTAATTACCCAAAAGTACATAAAAACCTTACACACCTCTGCTCCCGAAAAAAAGAGCGGACGATGAATTAGCTTTATAGACAGGTGAAATTCAAGCATCGTTTAGTATCTCAAACCAAAACTTATCTTGTGTTCAATGTGGCAGAACAAGGAAGAGGAAAAAAAAAAAAGACAGTTTCATGATAAGCTTTTAAGCTTCCAAAAATCTAATTACAGAAGGAATATAAAGCATGTAAACACTATCCTTCTATCACTAAATGTAAATCAGGGTAATAATTACCAAGCTTGGGAGGTAGTTACTACGATAAACTGATTTATAAAAATATAGGATCAGTAAATTCAAAAAGATTGAATTTTAACAAGCCCAAGTGTTAACACAGTATCTCTGAAATCACATGTTGCCTCAAGAGAGAGGGACTGTTAAGAGAAAAATGAGCAGGAAAAGGGACTGTGTAGAGGAAAATGTGCAGGAGAAGGCTGGAAATGCACGCAAAGTAAGAAACAAGTGACCCATCCTAATTATCTGATAGCAGATGCTGCTAACAGATGCTCTCACATTATGCTCAAAGTACAGCTGTGAGAACCAGAAATAGATACCAAGGATGCTAAACTCAAAAAGATGCATCCTTTGCACCTCCAAAAGAGATACTTAAAATATTATTCTAGGCTGACAAAGCACATTCCTTCCAAGTGCCTCTGCATTATGAAGCAATCCAAATGTAAACTAAAGCTTTTGCTCAAGGAGTTAATGTTAAGGCTTCGCAGGCGTCAGCAAGAAAAACATCCAGAATTATTAACAGATGCACAACCCTAAGAAACGGTTTATTCAAGCCATATTCGTAGTATGATGACAATTACTGTTTGGTCTCGTTTACCTTAGCTAGACTCCAGTCAATGGAATTGTACAGAAGAGAGAGTAAGCTACTTGGAAAAAACAGGGAAATGTAAGCATTTTGAACCAGCCAAGAAGTTTTAATATTAAAAACAAAGGAATTGCAATTGACTTTAGTTATCTCAAGGGGGCACGGATCTCATTGCTCTTGCAACTGTTTCCCCCAGTATAGGTTCAGCATTTGTGTCACAAATCATGAAAGCTTGAACAAAATCCATTGGAAAGGATCTGCATCTGTTCCGAAGTAAATAGCTAGAGCAAAATAAAAGAGAACAGCGGCTCTGTACATGAACAAGCTTATGGAAGTATAAATAGCCTGGTGCAAATTACAACTTTCTGATACTTTCAGGATGTTAGAAATCTTTAAGGATTTCTCCAAGCACACCATTATCCAGAGCAGCATCAAACTTTTTGGTGTCTGATGAATTTAAGTGTCTGCAAGACTATAGTACCTCACGTCCTCTAGCCAGAAAGCGTGTTGGAGGAGGAGAGCTCTCAGCCTTCCTTCCTGAAACTGTTCCATATTTCAGTGAAGATCTTAGAAGACAAAGATCTACATGGACAGAGAGGCTAATAACTTGCTTAGTGCCAGGATTTGGGCAATCCTCTGTTGGCACTGCTTTCACTGCTTCAAGGACTTGCTACACACCCTACTTGAAACAACCACCTCACAAAATGCATAAGTATTCTTCAACAAACAGAACACAAGGTCTCCTCTGCCCCCTGTAAAATGCAGTGCTGCAGCTGCCCGCAGGAAGCAGTCAGGAATTACACCCCGACTGACTGCAGCCTTGAGCCATTACACTCAGAATAAACTGCTGCTTGGACTTTTCTTTGGAATCTGTGAAAAGAGCCACAACTATTAATTCAACAGCAGATTCATTCTTTAGTAATAAATAGTAATAATTCTGCAGTGCAATTATTACTGTATGAATTGTCCTTTATTTCAGATTCCCCCAGTAACATGAGAACAGCCCTACAGCCGGTCCTACTTCCCTGCCTATTCCTATAAATGCTGTTATGAGCAGAGCAGATGGGAGTAGCACAGTGTCAGTTATCACTACAGAATGCACCTCGGAGAAGCATTTGCATGCACAAGCGTCACACTTTTTTTTTTTTTTTTTCCCTCTTGCATTCAATATCCATTGCCATCGGCATTCAGAAAGAAGCGAGGTCAGAGATTTGGTAGCCTCTACAGGAAACGTAATTCTGTAGCTGTGCAAATCAGCTGAAGAAAACAGCCCAGACACTACGTCTTGGCCTTGGCAGGACTTGCACCAATGCCTCCTGCCCCCAAAGCACCACCAGAGCCCCTACACCACAGCACCTCGGTGGCTGCTGATGCCAGCTCCCCGGCCAGCCCAGTCTCACAGCCGCAGAGCCCCGTGCCCCCAGCTGAGCCCAGCTGTCTCCCTGCTGGGGTGGGCTCGTGCCTGGCCCCTGACATGTCCCCCTTCATCCCAAACCCCTGCTCCCCACTGCCATCCCCAGCTGCACGCCCTGCAAGGGGGAACAGCTCCTAGGGTGGGTTTCAGAAGTGTGAGGCTTCTGAGCAAAGCTTAACACACACAAAACCAATTTGTTAATAAATAAAGAAAACTATGAGCTTACTATAGCTTGCTTTGGCCAAATCCGATGGTATTTGATGATCACCTTCCTAAGCGAAATAGGTACCGCGCTGGGATGCCAGTAAGATATCTGCCTGCGCTCAGTGAGATACCTCCCTGCGCTGAGGTGGGAGTTGTTGGGAGATGGTGAGCGGGCTCTGCTCAATAAATACAAACTGTGCAGAGAACCGCGGGCAGCACGTTGCAGGCAGGGCAGGGGGAGCTCCCTGGGGCCAGGTCCAACTCTACCTGCTCCGTGTGCTTGTGGAGGGGAGCCTGGGGGTGCACAGCTCCGTGCCCGGGCCACCACAGAGCATCGCCGCCAGCCCCCAGTGCCAGCTAGTTAAAAACCAGGGGGCAGCGCGCCGAGCCTCCAGTGCCTGCTACCTAAAAGCAGGGGGCAGTGCGCTCATCCTTGGTCCCAGAGCGCCTCTGTAACTTAACACGCCGTTACTCAGGGAGCACTGCCTGGTTACCTGAGCATCCCAGCCAGGGCAGCAGGCGGCAGCAGCGGGGACCTAGGGCTCAGGGCCGCTAACTCGGTGTGAGAGGGGCGCCTACAGGGAGCACAGGACGCCACCAGGCGCCGCTTTGGGGCACTCGCCCGTTCTGGCAGCGGCCTCACGCAGCGCCACAGGGGCCGGGGCTGAGCAGCGCGGCCGCCGGCGCTGTTCGGGGGCCGCAGCCCGGGGCGAGGCGCTCTGAGGCGCCGCCACCCCGCGGAACTCCTCACCCCGCCGCAGCCTCCTCTGACTGACCGAGCACCGCCCCTCGCCACGCCCCTTCGTGCCCGCTCGGGCGAATGGGAGCCGCGCTTACTGAAGGGGGCGTGGCGAGCGGGAGGGGAGCTGCCCAGTAGGGCGCGGCATTGTTGGGGGGCGGGTTGGGGCCGGGTGGCCGGTGGTGGCGGCGGCGGGGTGCTGAGGCGGGGCGCGGAGGGGGCGCCGAGTGCCCGCCCGCCGCCATGAACTCCCTGGAGCAGGCCGAGGGTGAGTGCCTCGGGGGGCGCTGCCGCAGCGCGCCGGAGCCGGCCGGGGCTGCCGGGAGGCCTCGGCTCCCCCTCAGCCGCAGTCCCGGGGCGCTGCCTCCCGGCCCCCGCTGTGACAGGCCCGGGGGGATTTCGGCTGGGTAAGCCCCCAGGTGCTGCCGCGGCGTCCCCGGCCGCGCGTCGGGAGGTGTTACTGACAGGACAGGAGGGTGGAAAAGGCGGCGGGGGCTGCGGCGCGGCAGGGGGCTCGGCAGGCGCGTTGCCGACCCGCGCAGCCCCGCGTCGTCAGGTGCCAGGTGCCGCGGCCGTCAGCTCGGAAAGGTTCCTAGGGCGCGGGCAGCCCCAAATAAAGGCGTTAACGTGCCCGTTCCCTGAAGGCTTTGTGGGCTCTCGCTGTTGTTTTAGCGTGCCTGCGGTCTATGAGTGTTTCGGGGGGCTACGATTGTCCATCACCTGCCTTTATGCCCACGGGGTGCTGTTCCGTAAAGTTCTTTGCGGGAAGCTGTTCTTCGGAGCTGGTTTCCCTGTGCTGTCTTCTAGCTTCGGTGACCGGTTGCAGGGAACAGTTAATTAGCTGTAATTGCGGGCACGGGCTCGCCTTCCCCAGAAGGGAGGCGGGGGACGGGCCGTCACCGCCGGGCTGGGGGCAGCAGCTGGGAGCAGTTAGCTGTGCTGCGGCGGGGGGCGAGGCGCTCCAATCTGCTGCGGGAATTCACCTCCCAGCCTCCTGGGAGTAAGCTTAAAATTTGGAAAAATGCCTTAGTAATGATCACGGCAGGCGTGTTTCTTCTATTCTTGTTCTCTAATCGCTTTATGGTGGCGCTTTAAGTAATTTAGCGGTAGTTTTAAGTTGAAGGAAAGGGTTTTGAGAGTGGCGTTAACTGAAACATTTCACCCGAAAGCCTGTGTGTGTATGCTATTAAAAACCTCACTCCACGAAGAATTCTGGTTTTGACGGGAATGTTGTTAAATACTGACCTTGCTTCACAGAAGCTTGAGTCTAAAATAGACTTCAGGTGAAACCACTCTTTGTAGGCAAACGTTGGGTGGTTGGCTAGGATCTTTAAACAAATTAGAAGTATAAACTTGAAGTGCTGCTCATCTTGTAACAGCAATTTAAACGACCTCAGTAAAACGATGGTGATAAGGAAAAACATATATTTAAAGAACTGAAGTACGATCAGTGAACTAGTGTTTGCTGTGGAGCTTACGTATATATTTGTATCTCTCTCTGTTGTATGGCATTAAAGGTTTCGACAAAATAAAGTAATCAAAGCCACACTGCTAGAAATAACCCCTTGAACAAGTAGCAAATTGCCAACCTCCTTTTCTTTTTTCACTGCTGTATGGATAATAGAACTTACGGCTTCCTGATGTACTTAATGTTCTAAAATATGTTACTTCTTATTTGTGTGGAGGGGCTGTTTAAAGTATTCTAAATCTAACTCCAGGTATTCTTAAAAGCTGTCTAAAGTACTCTGGATTCTTAACTACATTGATTTTCTTTCCAATAAGCAGGAATGTTTCTTGCATTTAGTATGCTTTCGTCATTACACATTGTTGCTGGAGTTGTGTGAAGCTACCCTGACTTTACTTTTATTTCATCTGAATGATCAATGCGTTGTTTCTATTTAAGAAAGTGGTGTGCACAGGGAAAAAGTCAATTCCTTTGATCTCTTACATCATAATTTGACTAAATAGATGAAGATCTAATTATGCTTGCTGTGTATCCTCCTCAGATCTCAAAGCTTTTGAACGAAGACTTACTGAATATATTGCATGTTTGCAACCAGCTACAGGACGTTGGAGAAGTAAGTTTGACATTGAAGGGATGAATAAGATTCTGTTTTATAAGGATTTTAGATCTGCCCGTGTGTATCTCTGATTTGTGCTTGCCCAAACAAAAATCTGTGCTCACGGTACTCTTACACAGGTTTCTGTGGCATGCGTATACTCTGCAAGAAGGCAGTAATGTGTAAACCTACAGTTAAAATTTAATATTTGCCTGGTTATTGTTCTTCAGAAACCATGTAGTGGGTTCCAATGACAATTTCCACTGTTGCCTGAACACAAATTTGACAAATCAAAAAAATGTATGAATTAAGGGAGTGAGTTGATATCCAATATTCAGAGTGCCAGTTGTCCTGGCAGATATGTTTTTAAAACTAATATTCTAGCCAGAGGGCAAGACAGAATGTGCTCAAGGCTGAATTATTCTGGAAGGAGCTGGGACATTAATTTGTTGTCTTTTTAATTTGTCTTTTTTTTTTTCCCTGTTTTATTTTGGTTTGTTGTTGGGTTGTGTTTTGTTGCTTTCTTTTTTTCTGTTGTTGTTTTTTTTTTTGAAGGCTTGTACTGCCTAGTTAGTCACTTCAGTTATCGGCACCAAACGTGATTGGGTTAGATAGTCCCTATAAAAAAGAAGATGAAGAAATTAAAACAGTGAGGCTCGAAGCAGAGAGAACTAAGGGCAGAATATGTCCTCATCTGCTCTAACAGAAAAGTTTGAAGTGGGGGGGGGGGGGTGAGGGAGGCACAACGTACCCTTGATATACTGCCAATTTAGGGGTCAGTAGTCTGTGGTAGAAACATACTGCTTTTTGGGTCTAAGATTCTGCTGAAGCTTCCATACTCAAAGAATACAGAAACTTTTAGTACATATAACTCATTTAAAATGTAGGAAGACTGAATGACAATACTTTCACACACATACACACACACAAAAATGCTTAAGAGCCACTGTTGAAAAATAAATGCTTTTCGATAGGGGTGACGTAGACTGCTTATGGCTCTCATTCTTTCTTTTATCAGTGATTCTGATAGTGGTATCGGTCTGCACAGCAACTGGTGCTTGGAACTGGTTAATAGACCCAGAGACACAAAAGGTAAAGATTGTGTTAGTCCTGAAGCTGATCTGCTTCGTAGCTTGGTGCTGCAGCTAAGTGCTGTAGTGCCTTGAAAGGCAAAAGGCTAAAGGTGGTTCTCCCATGACACCGGGAGATCATTTTCAGCTTTCAAGCTGGCTGGGCTGGTTGTGGAATATGTCCTAGGACACTGCCTGCCAAAATGCTACTATGTGAATCTGTATCGAAAGAATTGCTCACAAGTGTGTAGAAATGCCTAAGGGCAGTGTTTTTTGCATTCATTGAACAAGATAGCAGCTTTCTGTATGGTTTAAGAAAGTACATGCTAGGTGTAATTGGATTTCTTTCCTAGGTGTCCTTTTTCACATCGCTTTGGAATCACCCATTTTTCACAATTAGCTGTATTACCCTAATAGGCTTGTTCTTTGCTGGAATACATAAAAGAGTTGTGGCACCATCAATGTATCCTTTGATCATGTTTGTCAAGTTAAGTGCTTTAGTTATTAGTCAGGGTATTAGCATATGCTAATATTTACCATGTGCAAGCATTAGCTGCTTTCCTTGACACACTCCGCATAGTATCGCAGCCCGATGTCGAACCGTTCTGGCAGAATATAACATGTCCTGTGATGATGTAAGTGCTGGTTCACTGCCTAAACCCGTTTTTTAAGATGCCAGTAATTCAAAGAGGCGTGCAAGGTTTTTTTTCTGCACAGCACTTATATACGCAGTATCCAATTGTGTGGGTGCGTGTAAAGAATACAGAACACTTAGTATTTGATGTGTCTTTTTAAACATAGCCTGTAGAACTGAAGTGCAATTGTTAGACTCAGCTTTCAGGATCTAAACTTTATTTTTTTTTTTTTCTGTCTTGCAGACTGGAAAATTAATTTTGAAACCTAGGCCTCATGTTCAATAAGGGCTGTCTTCCTTCGTTTTTTTCCACTGCCATGGAAACCAAAAATGACCTTTTTTCTAAGGTAGTATGACAGTAAGAAACAAAACCACCCAAACAGGACTGGTTGTCACTGCCTAGGAGTGAGAGTCTTACACAGTTGACAGTGAAAGTGTGCAATATTACTTTCTTGAATATTTATCCAAATTCTTTGTTATCATATCAGTGCTTTTGCTACTTCTGATTACCTCTTTTTCAGTATTAATGTCACTTTTTTACTTCAGCTAAAACAGAACATACAGGAGAAGTATGTTAATTGGTTATAAAGTTGAACTTGAAAATCAAACCTCATTTGTGTTACGTCTTTGTAAGCTGTTGTAAATAGGAGACTAATGCCAACGTTCAGGAAAAAAAAATACATGCTATATGGATTTTCTTTTGTTCTCATGAACAGTATTGCAAGGAACACAAACCATTCCTGTGATGTTTTATTAGCACACTTACTCATTACAGCTGTCCTTGTCTCCTCGTCACTTTTTGGAACTGGTTAAAAGGCTCGCAGAAAGTCTGTCTGTCTGTTCTGGAGAGAACTGGTCTTACTGTTTAAGAACTTTGCAAATATATCAAGGATCATGTTTGTCAAGTTGTGTGTATATATGGTGCACCAGCCACTTTCATTGTGGTCACATGCAGCTCATTGATTGATCTGGTCACAACACTGCTATTTTAAGATTTTCACATTTTAAGAATTGTCTTAAATACGCTTGCACCATCCAAGTGATTGTAAAACTGTACTGTATCTTAATTCACAAGACCATTCTGAGTGGGTTTCATGCTGTGGTAGTCTGACTATGAAACTAGTATTCCAAATGTGTCGCTTCAGATTGGGTGAAGAAAACATAAACAGTGCCACAATAAAATAACATGTTATTCAAAGTGTTAAGAACAAGGTGTGGATGTTACCTGCAAGAAGTGTAACTTTTTGAATAGCTTAGGCTGTGAAGAGTTCTAAAAGTTGTTTAAGGTGCCTTTTTAATAGTTTTGAACTCTCTTAAATGACTAAAAGTGCACAGCTGTTGCAACTTCAGTAACTACAAGGCAGCCTGTTGCAGTACGCTGTCAATGGTGACATTAAAGATCGTCTGTGCTCCTTCCTCTCATCCTTCTGCCCGTCCGTGGTTTCAGACTGCTGTATATTTTGTAGGTAAAGGTGTATAAAATAAACCCTTTGTACAAAGAGCTGTGCCCTCCTTAATGCACCGTGCCCGCTTCGCCCAGCGCAGGCGGGGGCTGCGGCCCGGGGCGCTGGGGGGGGCGCGGGGCGGGCGCTGGGCGGCGGGGCCGGGCCGAGCCAAGCCGGGCGGGGCCGGGCCGAGCCGCGGCTGCGCTGTGCCGCACACGTGGGTGCGCCGGCGCCGAGCGGGCGTGCAGCCATGGGGAAGAGCCGGGCGCGGCGGTTCCGAAGGCCCCCCCCGGCCCCGAGCGGCCCCGAGCAGGGCAGCCCCGAGGAAGAGCCGGCGGCGGAGCTGCTGGAGAAGGTGAGCGTGGCCCGCGGGAACCGGCGGCGGCAGCGGAGTGAGACCCCCGGTCCGGAGCCGGCTGCGCCCGGGGGTGCGGAGCGGGGCGGTGGGACCGCGGAGATGAGCGGGCGCCCCGCCGTCGGGCCCCCCGTGCCTTCCCCGCTCGTGCTGCGGCGGCACTGCTCGGCCGCCTGGCCCCGGGAAGGCAGGCGCTGCCTCCCAGCTGGGCCTCGCTCCGCTGCTGCCCGGACGGCTCGGAGCGGGACGGGACGGGACGGGACGCTATGCTGCCTCCCCTCACCTCCCCGGAGGGGCTCTGAAGGCGGTTCTGCTGCCGCCTGCCTCGTCCGAGGGTTTTGTACAGGTAGCAAGAGCAGCGAGCGTCAGCCACTCTAGGAAGTCTCCGGCAAGATGCTGAAAATGGCTGGCAGTAGGCACTTACTCGCCACGTTCCTTTGGTTTGGGTTTAGGCATTACAGATGAAAACCGGAGCTTAAACCTCCTTGTGCGTGCGTTAGGTTGATATTATTAAAAAGCTGCTTTCCCTTTTGTAAATAAATCCCCTTTGGTCACTTCACCTGAAAGAAAAGATTGAACAAATCACTGCTTATTTTTCTGAAACAATCCTGTTGCTGGTTTAAAACAAAAAAGTACAAACATATACAAATGCATGGGTGAGGATGAGAGGTCTGTGGGGTATGGTATCACACTCTTTTCCACTCTGCTCTTCAGCGGGTGCTTGTTTTCTCTGTTTTGTTTTCAGTAATCCCCATGGCCTTCCAGGCAGTCACTTTTATTGTTTTCATGGATTGCAATTCTGACAGCTCGTCTAAACCTCTGCTACACTGCGAGCTGGTGTCGTCTCGTGGACAGAGAGAACAGTTGCTCCTTGTGTTCTTTATCCAGATGCCTTTGCCTGAGGGCTATTATGTGTTTGCATATTTTTTGATTCTTCAGTTCTTTATGGTGTCATTTCTTATGTCCATTATACTTCTGGATGGTATTTTTCCCCTACTTCTGTGCATGCTTTTTTAAGCATGGTAAACAAAAGTAGATACTAGGTCTCACCAGTGCCAGCTAGCGTCAAATCTGTGTCTGAACTACTGCTCTCTTGTTTAACACCCATAACATGATTTATCCAGTCATTATAGATAACCTCATAACCCGTGTGAAGATTTATAAACCTCTGTGGAAGCTGAAAGCTCTTGATTCTCTTCAGGACCAGTAAAGCAGGAGCTACTGTGCTGTGGTCTACAAACGGAAAGGCAGATGAGCCTTTTCACTTGATTAAAAACTTCCAGCTACTTCTCCCCTTGCCCTTGATCTGTTTGTGTCTCCCCAGCTACAACATCCGAGTGCTGAAGTGAGAGAGTGTGCCTGTGCCAGTATTTCCAAGCTGCTGCAGCAGAAACATGTAATCCCGGCCTTTTTGCAGAGAGACGTTGTCCGGTGTTTAGGACCGATGCTGCTGGATCACAGTTTAGCTGTTCGTGAGACAGCTGCGGGCGCTCTCCGGTAAGCAGTTGCTAACATTCAGAGTTCAAACGAGGTGTTCTTGGTGTGGTAAATAAGAGAATGGGTTTCCCCTGTTAAAAGCCATGGCCTTAAATTCCCTCCCTCTCTTTCTTCAACTCTGTTTTGTGTAAGTATTCCTCAGTCAGTCGAAGTCTTGGAGAGAGGAGAGGGAGGACTCTCTTGGCCTGATGGGGCACCCTCAGGCTTCAGTGTCAGGAACAGGGTTTAAGTTAGCTGCTGCCAGTGGGATGCATTGCTTTCCAACCTTACTTCAGGAAAGAAAACCTGTTATGTGAAGAAATCTAGAGAACTTGAACGCTGCTGGTATGACATTTTGTGTCTTGATAACCCCAGGAGTAGTGGGTTAGCTAGAGAGTGCACATATGTTGCTTTTGAGAGCCTTTTAAATACTAGCATCATTCTGAGTTGTCATTCTGTATTCAGACCTACCACTTGCTGTACTTGTACAGAAACATAATACTAATACTCAATAACGTTCAAGTTGTATCTTACACCGTATGAGTAGCTTTCAGAAGTTGTGTCTTAGACTAGATAAGCCTCCTAGCTATGCTAGACAAGTAGATAAATCTTTTTTTTTTTCTAACACCAAACTTAAATTCTTTACTATAGGAAGGGGTAGAAGACTAAAGATAGTGATTAAGCAGATCCTTTTTAATCCAAAATATACCATTACCTTTACAGAAAAAGTATTGAATACAGGTTTTTGAAATACCCCTGGAAAGTACTGAATCTGATCCGAAGTATGTATTTTTCCCAGAAATCTGAGTGCTTGCGGAGGGTTTGAAGTCTGTGATGACATGGTGACAAAAGACATCATGACTCCCCTTGTTGCACTTCTGAAAGAGGTACGTTTATATTTATTCTGATTTTAAAACCAATCTAGCCATTTAATTATCTTATTTTCCAATGTAGTTTGGTGGTTTTTTTATATCTGTTTTCAAGATAAGATACTTGCAAGATCTTTAAAAGAATATTTCAGGAGATGTATCTGCTCTTCAGGATTGTTAATTGCTATATGTTTGGGTATCACCCAAGTGAATTTATAGAATATGTTGCCTTTTCATCATTAGGATTTGCTAGTAAATCTACACTACTAACAACTCTTGATATGTATAACTCTTTTAAAAACACTACAAACCACTTGGTTTTGCCTTCTGACCTGCTAACTTGGGTCCATGGAGAGGTGTGCTGCATAGGATGGGTTTTGCATAAACAGGCTGGAGATTTTGGGTCTGGAGTGTCGTTCAGGGCAAGTCAGGTCTGTCGGTCAAGATTTAGATAGAAAATTTATGTTGCATCATTATTCTAGTGAGAGGTTTTGGTAAATCATTTTGTCTCAATGAAAGCTTAAATTTACGGTTGAGTAGTTACTGCTTCTGTAGAATAATCTGTACTGAATACCTGTTCTCTGTTTGGTCCAGGTTTTGCAGTGCAGTTTGGAAATTGCATTGAGTTCTGTCACCTGCTGTCTTTGAGCAGTCTTGAGAAATACCATCACTTTCTGTATGTTTCTTCCCCATTTTAAAATAAGGGTAATAGTATTGTTGTAAAGCACAGCAATATAGATAGCGAATTAGCCTTTGTGATTAAAACTGCTGAAAATCGCATACCAACTGTAGTAGGCCAAAATGACATTTCAGGTTCTAAAATTGCTAAGCATTTCTTTATAAAAATAAAAGTTTCTGAAGTCTGACTGCAAAGCAAGTACTGTAAGAGTCTGTTTCTACAGGAGGAAAAAAAAATCAATGATTCAATTCCATTGTGACTCAGTTTTCATAGAGAATAGAAAACTAGTCAGGTTTTCTGATATTAAACACTTCATGAGAGATCTCTCAATTCCCTCTGCTTCAAACATTTTAAGTTTTTGCTTTTCTTCTTGGCTTGCTTCCCAACCCCGGTTCTCTTATTTGGTTGTAGTGTAGCACTGGACTAGATGCTAACCAGCTCTCTCCAAAGAAATGCAGCGAGATGAACAAAAATTACGTTGAAGATATAGCCAATGAGGCTATTAACTTGCTGTGGAATGTATGGTAAGTTCGATGTTAACGCTTGCCTCTCAAAAGAGCTAAATGAAATTGCTCCTGAAAGAGCATGGTGATCGAGGCAGAAGAGAAATGGCTGTCCTTGCATGAGAAGATATGTTCAGTTGCAGGTTCTGATTTCTGCCTGTGTAGCTCCTACATGTCTTGCTAATAAACGTCGAGTCCACAACTGAAATGCAAAAGCAATCTATGATAGAGAATAAATTTGTAAGTGAAAGATTTTAGAAATGTACAAAGCTGCTAATTAGTTTCAGGAGAGCAACAAAGTTTTCTTTCTATTGACCCTTCTAAGTTCAGGTACTGTTTTCTGAAGGCGCTCTGTCATAGTGTGTTTGAAGACACTTGGACAGTTTGAGCTTTCTTGTCTTGCATGCAGCTCCTGTAGATCCATACTACGATACGGGAGATGGCTTTTAAAGAATTTTTTTATTTTAGTGCTTATTCCCTCTGCAGAACTTATTGAAAGTTATATGAAGTACTTGAGCAACTACCCACAGTGAGTGAGGCACTGGTTAAAAAAAAAAAAAAAAAATAACTGCATAATTTTGTGAGAAAAGAATGTGAATAGCTCAGTTAGTAATTTATATTGAAAACACTGGGTAAAAGAGGTACAGCAACGCTGTTCATGTGGAAATGGCTATAGACAGGGAAGTGATAAAAACCAGTTACAGAAGTTCTTGAATTTTGTATTATTTCTCCTCACTTTGTAACAATTGCACATCATTTTGCTCTTTGGTCCATATAGAATTGTGGTTTGTACTATACAGTATTTCAGTGGAGTTGCTTCTGTATGGTTGCTGGCTTGAGGTCTTGTTTTTATTTTATTTTATTTTATTTTATTTTTTTTAAGGGATTGACATCTAGAACAGTACAGAAAATGTTTGCTCAGCATCTTACACAGAATGTGACCCCTTGTAACTCTGAGTCAACTAAATTTTTGTGTGTGTTCATTTTCTTTAATTGCCTTTGTGTAGACATAAGTGCTTTGGAACAGGAACTGTAATCATTAAGCGTGCTATAAATCACTTCTGTATTTTGAACTCTGTGGCTATGACCATGAACTGTTGGCGTCAGTGCTAAGTTTGGTACTTAAAAAATTGGAGCTGGTGTTGCTAATGAGATACGATATTTTCAAAAGTAATTTTTTGAAGAACACTGTAGCTAGTCAGGTCCAATGCTGTTTTAGCTAGAATTTGTCTTAATTCATATTTTGGTTAAAAACAGAAATGGCTGTGGAAACTTGAAGAAATACAAATCCCACAGTTGTTAACTGAAGTGAATGTTGTGTTTAATACTGATTTAAGATGTATTTCTGAATGTCAAGCAGTGGTCATTTTCTAGATTAAATGACTCTTTCGATAGGAGAGGCAGCAGCCCCTTCTGTTATCGGTGTGTCTGTGGATGAAGTCATCCACGGGTGCAGAAAGCCCTGGGCTGGCTTGTAGCCCGCAGCTGTAAGCTGCCTTTCATGCGCAGGCTGGCTCTGTTCACAAGAGAATGCACTTAGGCTAATAAACTCCTGAATAAGGTGTATGAGGAAGCAGCTGACAGAAGGCAGCTTTCCTCAGAGGTATTCTAGCGTCTTTCCATTTTACGTATTGACCATAACCTCAGCAATGAGGGGCAGCTCATTGGCTAAAATGTAATTCTTAGGTAGGTTTTAAAAATACAGACATGAGAAATACTGAGTACATGTTACTTAAGATGTTGTTACAATAACTTTTTTTTTTTTTCCTGGGAAAAGTATTTTATTGACCTTTTTTTATGCAACAATAGTGAATGCAACAATACAGCAGTGTCCATATTCAATAAAGAAGGGTGTTTGGAGGCTGTGTTACATTACATGAAGAAATTTTCCACAAACGTGGACCTGGCTATTACAGTAGGTAAGTGGTAAAAAGAAGATAAAGGTCTAAAGATATTTTTTCTTTACAATCTGAATGTAGTACTGATGTCAAATCGATTGCATAATGCACCTGTTACTTAAACTGTACACTGAATATAAGGCTTTGAATTCCTTTCTGAACAGTTCATCATTTAGAAGTTGGCATCTGTTCTGTTTGTTTTCAGTCTGAAGGGGAATGGAGCATTGATTGTTACATGGGAGGAAAAAATTTGTGGAAAGAAAGTACATGAAGAAGGATGAGGATGTGTCTTTCATTTTGTTTTCTGTTTGTTTTTTTTTTTTTTTTTTTTTTTTTTTTTTTTAGAGCAAAGTACATAGTCCATCTGAAAAACAAAACGAACAAAATCAAATGACTCCTATCATTGCGATCATATTTGTATTAGTATTGCTGTTACGGTCTTATATAAGGGTCTTGGTTGTGTATGTACTTGGAATGTTTTTGGTGTTTTTCCTAATGCATATATGGCGGAGAAATTGAATATAATGTAGCTGAAACTGATCCAGCTAGTCCTGTGTCTGATATGGTACTGTTCTCACCTGTACTACATACGGGTTTGCTGGAGGATGTCTGTTAATCTAAAACAATTTGTGAAGGACAGTGTCATACCATTACAATATGATGCTGCAGGACATGTTTTTTCCTGTTTGTATTTAATTACTCCAGCTTTCAGGAGTACAGTGCATTCTTACTAGGAGACTGAAAGCTCCTATTGGGTTTGTTAGTTATCTTTTTTTGTTCACTACAGCAAACTGCTTACAGGCAGTGACGGAAGATAATCCAGATCTGCTTTCTTCATTCAATGCCTCTGCACAACAAGTATTGGAAACTGTGATGTTGTGTCCAGAGACCACAATGAAGCATGTACTTCTGAGAACACTGATTGCAGGTATGATGTTTGAGGGCATTCATTCTTTTGTGTTGGACAGCACATGAAGTAATGGGGTGCTGTCCTATCACCTAGCTATAAGCAAAGCCTGCATAGACGGTTCGTAAGGTTATTTCTGCCTCTTGGGCTTGTGTTCTATGGTGCTGTCCTGGTTTAAGTTAGGACAGAATTTATTTTCCTCCTAGTAGCTAGTAGGGTGCTATGTTTTGGATTAGGATGAGAAGAGTGCTGATAACATGCTGATGTTTTACTTGCTGCAGAGCACTGCTTACACCAAGCCAAGGACTTTTCAGCTCCTCGCTCTGTCCTGCCAGCGGGCAGGCTGGGGGTGCAGCAGGAGATGGGAGGGGACAGACCCAGAACAGCTGACCCCAACTGGCCCAAGGGGTATTCCATCCCATCTGACGGCATGCTGAACAATGTATAGGGGTGGCTAGCCGGGGTGGGGGGCCGGCTGCTCGGGGCTGGGCTGGGCATTGGTCAGCGGGTGGTGAGCAATTGCATTGTGCATCGCTTGTTTTGTACATGTTATTAGCAGTAGTATATTATCATTATTATTATAATTGTTAATATTATTTTCCTGTCTTAATAAACTGTCTTTATCTCAACTCACAGGCTTCACTTTCCCATTTCTCTCCCCCATCCCAGAGAGGGAAGGGGGAGGGTGAGCAAACGGCTGTGTGGTGTTTAGCTGCCGGCCGGGTTAAACCACAGTAGGTGTTTTGGAGGGAAAGATGGTTCCAAATGTCTGTAGATAGTTCAAGAACTGTCTCAACTGCTTGATTCTGAATTTGGTACCTCTTCGGCATGATAACCCATTTTAAAGGTTCATTTGGTTTTCACCAGTGAAATGAGTCAATAATAAATAGTACAGGGATTGTTTTGATCTTGAGGTATAAGCTTTTTACCTCACGTTTTCTATCTTCTGTCATCCTTTCTACCTCAAATGGTTAACTGTGATTTTTGGTATGGAAATGTAATAAATTAGTTTAATTTTGAGAATCCTTAAAATGTGGTAATCTCCTGGATTTTTTTTGTCACACGTAAAAAGTGTCACCAAAATTACTCCTTAAAAATACTGTGTGTATTCTTACATGCTAGAGTTTACTTGAGCTTATGGTCTGGACATTATTACAGATATAAACAGAAAAAAAAGCAAATCTGTGGAGAAAGGACTTAAAGATTCATAATGAAATATAAGCACTGAATATTGTAACTTGTGTAAGCTGTGTCCTCACTAAATACATGGCTCTTACAGAGCTGGGAATTGAGTATTTTAGTGCATTTTTACGTTTCAACTATTTTGTGTTTAGGCACCATCTGGAATATCAAGGACACCATTCCACCAGGCAGCCTGGGAAGCATGGTTAATGCAATCCTGAAGATTTTTTCAGAATCATTAGCAATAGATGCTGGTGAAACAATTATTCGTATGAATGAAGCTGAAAAAAACAGGTTAAAGCTTGCTGCAGACACAGAAACTGAGGAAAACATGAGTGATGGTATAGACAACTGTGCTGTAAGTGAAGATGATGACATGGAAGAAGTACCAAAAGGAAAAGTCAGAAGAGAACACGACATTTCAGACCTTCTTCCAGTAAGTGTGGCTGTCTGCCTCTGAGAGTTTAGTGTATTTGAGCATCTGGCTGTTGTTGACTAGCGTTTGCCAGAGTAACTGACTACTACCATTAATAATCTGAACTCCCAAGTGGCTTGTCTGTTTTAGTTAAGACTTCAAAGGTGAGCATGGAGAATTTCAACACAAATTGTTCAAATGTAGTCAAGTTGAGCAACAAATAAGGAAAGCACATTTCCATCTGTTTCATCTAGTGGGAAGTATATGCTAACCTGACCCTTTTACCTGTAGCTAGCACAGAAAGTTCCTGATCCCTGTATAAGATGACTGAGATGTTTAATGGTTGTAACCATTCAATCGTGAGTGGAGATTGCTGAGTTTAACAAATGCATTTGCTGTTCTGTATGCGAAAAGAAAACAGAAACAAATATTTTTGTTAGGGCTTTAGGTAACACGTTAGTAATCTTTTCTGTTATGATTTTAGTGCAGATGGCATTTTTAAAAGTAAAATTTGTTCACTAGTACAGCTGGTCATCTGAAATATCTGACAGAAAGATGATAGATAATGCCTCTTAGCTCGTTTTAAAAAGCTTTGGGGGTGGGGGTGTGAGAAGAGGAAATAGCTGGGTAGTATTTTTCACTGACAGTCTAGGTACTTGAAATTGCACTGAAATGTTGTTTTCCAAAATTAAATTTTGCATATTTTTTTTTAGTCTGATAAATGGGAACTGAAAGAAGTGACAGCCTTACTGATGGCTCAGCAGACTGCTTTGGAAATCATTGTTAATATGTGCTGCAGTGAAGGTTTGTAGGAATCTCTTTCATTGCAAGTGTTAGTGTTGCTTTTGTTTCTAGGATAAGTCATGTTTAGTTTGCTATTTGGTGGTCTTAGCCTTTAGGGTGAATGCACATAGATTTGTCTCCCTGATGTCCTTATCTGATTGAGAATCACAAGAATTAATTCTATTACTAATTTAAGTATTTTTCTCGTTTAAATAACATATTTTGCTTACATTTTTTTTTGCATGTTACTACAAATGCCATATGATTTAAAGAGGGAGGCTTTGTTCTGAGTACTTGTGCCAAAGATACATTTCCTAAAAAGTCTTACAGCAAATTCTTTGTTCAGTTAGTCTGGTCTAAGTGCTAATCTGATATAGTATGGGTGTGAATCCTATTACGGGACTGGGGCATCAGTTTTTTTTAAGCAGAGAAATGTTCTAGTTTTGATTTAGTTTTGATATTACAAATGTGGCGAAAGAAGGAGATGGCTTTTGCTTGAAACTCTGGCAGCAATGCAGATGTAGACTGTTAAGAGTTCTGCCTTTAAGAGGTTGTTTTTTTTTTTAATGCTGTTACTGTGGGTAGGTGGAATAGGGAAAAGATATTTTATATTCTTCTATGAGCTTTAAGTTTTGATGGCATTTCTCCAAATCTTCAGGAAAAGAAGTGAGTCTCAAATTCTGTTTAAAAACGCAATACCAAACATTTTAATTACTAATACAATTTGTGAGCCTGATGCAAAAGTAATTGTGTAGGAGATAACTTTGTAAGTAAATCTTTCAGGTTCTAATAATAAAATCCACAGTAATACCCAGATATTCCCAATGGTGATTTTTTTTCTCTTACAGCACAAGGAAATCCTGCACCTAGTATATGAAGCTCCTTTCATAACTGCATTTCTCATCTAATGAGCTGTAATTCATAAGCTCTCCCCTTTAATTGGAAAATCTCTTGTGGATAAGCTGCATATTCTGCCATTCACTCAGTGTAATGTAAGGTTGATTGTGTTGTATTTCACTACACTACTTTACCCATTCATGGGCAGACAGAAGTGTAGTTGGTAGAAATTAAGAGGAATCCAGAGGCAGCTGTTCATTTAATTTTCAAGCTATTTGATGACTAAAATAGCTTTAGCCGTTAGGCTGAGTTCACAGAAACACTCACTTTGCCACAGAACTAAGGGAAATAACCAGACTGGTGAAGAGATGTTCTCTTGAGTGCTGGCTGGCATTTGGAAAGAGAAACACAGTGCTCTCCCCCTTAACAGGGACACAGGAAGGAATCAGGCGACTCTGGCATTACTGTCCAATTTGTGGTTCGTAGGTTGCCAGCCCTAGTTAAGACAGGATTGCCATTGGAAATGCTCATGTATTTCCAATAATGTTACAAGAAACCTGACCTTAGTTGTGGGCTGATGTTCTAGAGTCTAGTTTTTGCTCTGCCCTGCTCACTGTGAGCTGTGATAACACTGCCTTTGTCTTTATTGCTGTAACATGGTCAGCTAGTATAGTGGTCATTTAATTTTCAAATTAGTTTTTTTTTCCCTTTGCTCTAAGATGCAGATGAAAACTTGGAAACTATTTTTTTTTTGTAGAAGCATCAAGAGGCAGACTAAAAGGGGCATGTGGGCTTTGTTTTCATGTTTGTTGTTCCTGTGGATCTGATGATGTTTTCTCATGGAAAGACTTAGTAATACCAACATGCTATGGGGGTGGAATTAATTGAGTGTTAACATGGGCAGCTTCTTTTGCTTGTAGTATAAAGTGGTCACAGCTTAATAAGTTAATTTGTATCAGACAAACAGTAGTCATCTCTTTGAAACAAATTCTTAAAGTACTGCGCAGTGCAGGTGACATCCGTTCTTTTAGACCTTTTACTGTATTTTAAGTGAAATAATTTACCTTTTGCCACAGAAAAAGTGCACGGCTATTTTAGTAACTAGATCACACATGAACTTGTTGTCAGACAAATTACATGGAGATGAATATATATTTTTTCACAGTAGTTAAATATCCTGACCTTTTCATAGAAGCAGAACTTTCACTCCTCAGTGAGGAGGATCTTTCCAGCCTGTAGACTTAGGGCTTGTGTAAACAGCAATTTTGCACCAGTTAAAATGTAACTAGGTCTAAAACAACTTCAGATAAATCAGTGTAAACCCTGTAAATCAGTGTAAACCCAGTGTAAACCCTGTGGACATGGAAATACCAGTTTAAATGTGGATGATAGACTTAGATTGTGCCCATCAGGCCAAGTCAGCTTTTAGCCATAGGCAGATTATTTTCTTTGCTGTAGCTGTGCCCATTGCTAATTCTCTTCCTAGAGCTGTCCTTCCAGATCTGCTAGGGTAGTAAATCATGCAAGTATAAACTCAGTTTAGGTTAATAACTATAAACTTTGTTTAAGTTACTTAAAATATGTTGCCTGAAATGGCTAACAGAGATGGTTTGGATTGCTTTGCCTTGCTTTGTTGTCATGATTTCCTTTTCACTGGCTTTGCTGTAGAGACAGCAGCATTTTCATCCAGTTCAGTTAGCACCCAGTTACAGGATATCTGTCTGTGGCTTTAGGACTGTGAGAAAAAACAGGTACTTTAACCTGATTTCGAGTTGTAAGCAAGTGAAACTGGGGTATTTGCATGCTTGAATCTATCCCAAAAAGTAAACTGGTACAATCCAAGTTAAAAATCTTAGTAAATGTTTTATGTTTCTTATGAAGTGCTTCTTTTATACATTATTTGATATCTCGAAGTAAAGCATACCAGAGAAAGAGGTGTCTGTGTATGGAGAACCTCTTTGATAAGAATATTTGTTCCCTGAGTGAATATAAAATAAGGAATTTTTTAAAATTAATCACTTTAAGCAAAAGTGGTTCTGTATTTATACCTGTTGCTTAATGGTTCTTGGGTTACGTGCACTTCGTTAGAGCACTAGAATTTAAGACTCTTAAACCAAGAGCTGGAGCCAAGTATAATTCAGAAGCGGGGTACCTATTGCATGAGTACTGTCACATTTAGAAGTCTCTCTTCTGTTTTCAGATCCCTCTGATGATGAATGGGAAGAGCTCTCCAGCAGTGATGAAAGCGACCTGTTTATGGAAAATTCTTACAATGAAGGTAGTGGGTTACTGATGACACCCCTATGCCTCTCTGATGAGGTTCACTCAGCATTTCTGAACAACCTTATTCCAAAGAAGGTACCGTCTTTTGTTTCCAACACATGGTACAATCTTGGATTTGTGCCTGTATCCCAGGTTAGGCAAACAAACTATTCCAGTCCATCTGAAGAAGAGGAACATTTTTTTAAAGACAGTTTAGCTTCTTTTTTTCTTTTGTCCTAGAGGTGTAGCATCATTACATTAGTTGTCTTGACCTAAATAACGTAAGTAGGAATGGAACACTTCTGTTTCTGAAGTCTTGTGGTTTTGTCTTTTAATTAAGTTGGCTTTTCCAAAATACAGTGTTATTTCTTGATTTGCACGTGGAAAGATGACTTGCAAAAAAGAAAGGGAACTTTGAGTAGAAGCTTGGGTGCCAAATTTCCATGTTACCTAAGGCAAATGCAAGTAACCTATGTGAACAACAGCAGTCAGTGCTGAAAAATGACAAGTTCCTCTTTTACTCTCTTTTATACCTGGGGTACGGTATTTGACACCAACAAAAATGCAGGTGTTCTTGTTCCAGAATTGTTTTGGTCATTCTTATCTGGGGTTGTAAAGATAACATTCCTGACTTGAATCAGTTATTAAGGTACTTCAACATTGTGATAGAATTCTGACACAAGACTTGAGGTAAAAACATTCAGGGATTTTTGTACTTTATAGCAAGCAGTCTAAGATTCATGTCAAGATCTTTTACATTTGTAGCTATATGAAAGTTCTGAAACAGAATCTGTGAGAAGAAAGATTTAAATAAATAACAAATATAGCAGAGACCTAGAAAATTACCTTTTGTTCAGTACAGTTAGATACTTAAGATATGCTGTGCTAAACCAGTGTATAATTGCTCTGTTTGAGTGTTTAAGGAAGATTCTGGCAGTTTTAGCAAGTGAGACTTTTGCTGCCTGCAAAGCTTGCAGGATAGTCATGTATCAAATACATTGATTTGAGGTATCTGTTTGACATTAAGCTAAAACTTCAGTCTTCCCCCTCCCCACGCTTAAATAAACAAATAAGCTATATTGCTAAACCTTTCTTTTTCCCCTCCCCAGATTCTTGAAAAAACTGCTTTTCCGAACAGTGTTGCTCTAGACATCTGTATGCACAATCCGTCTTGGAAACCATTAATTCAAAAGTAGGAATTTCATTGTCTCTCTTGCTATTTTTAATGTATATTCAGTTGTTTTAGAATTCTTAGAAGGATTGTCCACCTTTGGGTTGCTTTTAAGATCTGGAAGATGGCAGATCTGATAAGTGATTTTCATAAGGAGATACAAATCTTCGTGTAAACTGCAAACCAATTTACAGGTTTATTTACTTAGTTCAAGATCCTTCTTTGTATTTCAACATTTATTTACAAAGATCTGCTAAGTGCATTTTTCATTTGTTTGTTTCAGACTGAACACAGTGCAGTGTAGAGCTTTAACATGTCTTCATAGCATTTTATTAGTGTCAGATGTGGATTGTCTTGGAGGAGCTTCAGCACTTCAGTCACTTGCACAGCACCTTTCACAGCTGGTCTTTTCTAAAACAGGTAAGATGTTCCAAGATGTGCTTAACCTATTGTATAGATATAAGGTAGATATGCACATCAAGTTTTACTGCCATTTTATTATTAAATTTATTCCTTTGCCCTTTCAAAATAAGGATTCTGAATGCTGGAAATGTGCTAACAGAACAGTGTATCCTGACACATGTTCACCCAAATTGAATTTTGAGCAAGTATGCTTCTAATGCAAGGCTGGCTTATGCCTGTACGTGCAAGAAGAAATTCACCAAAGCAAATTAATTCTACTTTGCTGTGAGATCAGGACTGTTTGTGTGATCATATTTGTTGATAATAGCAGTTTTTCATCCATCAGCCAAGTCATGAAGAAGAGACATTCTCCTTTTAAGTGGGGAAAATAACCTAAATAGCCATATGAAAAAAGGGTATCTGAAGTTTCTTTACATCTTTTTTTTTTTTTTTTTTTTTTTTTTCTCTAGGAGTCTTACGAAATTATGGTAGAAGTGGCTATTGCAAGGATCTCCATAATGCATGTTCTTATTATAGTAGGGAAGATAGCAGCCTTCTTGTCTCCAGGACATACATTATGTGTGTGATTTTTCACAGTTCATTGAAAATATATTTATAAAAAGAAAGTGAGCAAAGTTTTTATGACTAAATGTGAAAGCTGCTTATCTTCCTGTTATGATGGTGATTCAGTTTGAATGGAGAAGACAATAAATTGGATAATTTCATTTTTCTAAAAGTGATATTGGTTTAGAATATCAAATATATCCTGGTGATCACTGTAATGCATCCACCGTAATTCCTTCAAGACACATTATTTCCTAGAGATACCGTGTTGGTCTAATGCAGATATGCAGCAGTTAGCATTTCCGACTGCCTCCTGTAATCTCTTATGTTAAATCACTGTCATTCCAGTAATACTGCTGGGCCATTTACTCTGTGATCTCTGTTACTAACAGTAGAGAAGCTGAACTCAGTCTTTAAAAAAACACCTGGTTCCAAGTCAGTGATCTGGTTCCCTGATAGGCTGCTTCATTCAAACTATTTTACTAATGTGTTTCTGTTTTAGGGTCAGTGTCATGGCTCATCAATAAATCAGAGAGATTCTTAGAGGCTGGAAAAGCCTGCCAAATCTCAAAAGTGACAGAAAACATTTTTCCTCAAATGGATCTGTTGAAGCATAGCATATGCATAGCTTTGTCATTTCTTGTCTTTTAGAAGCTTGAGAGGCTTGGTTTTCTTCTCTTCCTTCAAGTGTCTTCATTCGTAGCCACAAATACGGTGTATGCAGTCCTTACTTGTATAGTATGACACTGCACTATTGCTTGGAATGCAACTGCCTGCAAGACGTGCATTTTTAAATCAAAATGTCACATTAGAAGGATGTGATCAGAGCACAGTACTTGAAAAAAACAAAATGCAGGGAATGAAAATAAATATGAAGATATTTTCCCTCGCAGTAGTTGGAAAGTTCTTAGATGAAACTGGAGAAATGATTGGCAGTACACAGAGGATACTAATAAATTAACTTAATGGCCCATGTCCATTTTCATTAACATTTTTCAATAGTTAAATGCTATCTAATGGAAACTGCCAGTAAGAGCTGATCAGACACCAACAAGTGATTACAAGGAATTTTGTGGTTTACGGGGTGAAAAAAGGCATAATGATCTAGTTGCATACCGGGGATGGCAGAGATGCATGTTAAATTAACGAGAGTTTCTGGTTCCGGAATAGTCCAGAACATAAGAACTCAGAGGAAAACAAAAGCTTCAAGAAATGCAGAACTTGCACTGAAGGTGCTTCTACTGATGAATTTTGAGTTAAACAGGAAAACACTGTTTGAATTGTACATTTCTAAAAGGTTATTAAACCACTAGAAAACAGGCTCTTTAAATGAATTGGAAAGAGTCCAATCTTCTGGGTGTCTAAAAAAGCTTACTTAGAAGAAGGCAGCTAAAGTACTCAATCAGCTTCTGTGGTTTTCTGTTCATGTAATACGGCCCACATGTAACACCAAGTTTTCAAGCTGCTACTCTTGAGTGTGGTGGTTTATACTATATGTTAGGTCATGCAAATGGCTTAACCAGGGGTGTGCCTGAAAATAAAGACCAAAAAGAACTATGATCTATCTTCCAGATACAATTAATACTGAATTTAAAAATTCACTATGGTTACAACCTACAAAGACCAGTCTCTGAAAATCCTGTTTGTGGTAGTATGTGGAGGAACAATTAAGGAATTCATATTTCTTTGCTGTGTATATCCTTTATCTTTGTGATTAACTTTTGGCTTTGGGTTCAATTCTTTGACAGAACTCCCTGAAGACACAGAATTCCTGGAAGCCATAACCAGTGCTTTGAGGGCTCTCTTACAAACAATGGCATCAAAGAACATCTCCCAGGTAAGAGGTTTCAAGCTCAATTGCTGCGGTAGATTAAAATTAATGTAAGATTGTGCTGAAATGTTTTTTTAAATAAAATCACTTACATGAGATAATCTGTAATTGTGAACACTGAATGATTTAAAACCCTGTACTTTCAGACTTAATATTTTTCTTGGACTTTACAGGAATACTTTGCTATATATGTTCTTCATAACGCATAAACAAGTGAGGTGTATTTCAAAACCAAAATAGCAATAAAAAACCCAGGTAGCATCTTTGAGATGAGACTGATATAATGACAAGTATTTTATCTACTAAATTACCACCTACATGTATTGAGTCTTTATTTCCTGATGTCACCCGGTTGAAGCTGTTTGTTCTTCTAGAATCTTTGTTGGATGTAGATGTCCAACGTTGAGCATGAGGTAAGCGTAGAAATTAAGCAAAATAATTCGTTGTAAAAGAGGTAATACTAGGTGGTCTGTGGGTCCTTTCTGTCTTTAAACTGAAAAAGAGAAATAAGTTGTAATGAGCTAGAAATAGCTATTGAGCTAGGTAAATTTGTGAAAACATTATTGGGCTCAGAACCATTTTTTCAGCTTTGTAATGGCCTTGGTTGTGTTCTGGAAGAAATAAGAAGTTGGAAAGGAAGGTTTAACTTTATTTTATTGTTGATTACATTTTCAGAAGTCGTGTATTTTTCATAATATAGGAATTTCTATTTCTGTGTTAGAAATCTGCCTGTGTGTTCAGTAGAAGCGGATTACCTAAATGTCATATTTGAAAATTTCCCTGGAAGTGTAAATTCTCTTTTTTTTAAATTATTATTTATTTTCCCTTTCCTCTCCATTGCTAAACAGTGTATGACTCCTGAGCAGCTACTAGCTTTATGTGAAGCTGGTATTCACAGCAGCAATGCCAGCGTTAGAGTGAATGTGGTGAGCATCCTCGGAATTTCTGGCAGTGTCCTGGCAAAATTACAAGATACAGCTGAAACGCTAAAGGTGAAAAAGCAAACTTTGTGTTGTAAGTCTGAAACTGTTTTGATGCTTCTTTAAATTTTCACAAGTACTCTTTGAAAAATGTTTTTTTTTTTTTTTTTTTATTTCAGATGATTGGAAAATTTCTTCTTGAGGTTGCTATGAAGGAATCTTCTCTTGTAGTAGCAGGAGAAGCCTTGGATGCGCTTTTTGATGTATTTGCAGATGGTAAAGAAGCAGAAAAAGCAGCGGTACAGATGAAGTTGCTTCCAGCACTGAAAGAATTTCAGCCAGTGTTCAAAATGAGGGTAGGCATCGGATGCAGCCAGCTTAGTATCTCAACACATGATGTGGGTTAGGGTTTGTGGGCTGGCGGAGAGATAATTAAGCAGGACTGTGTGACTTTATAAGATCATAGCAGAAAAATGAAAACAAATAATTGAATTCCTGCTATCCTGCTTTAAAGCAGAAGAAATGTACTTACCTTGCAGTTCATGGAACCATTAAAGTATCCACACAGCATGAGCATTGCAACATCTGTGATACACTATCAGTGTTGCTGAAGTCCAAATGACTATTTTCCTGAAACTCTTGTAACAATAATCCTTCAGATGTCCCTGGAGAACAGCTGATTTGGTGGGAGAGAGAAGTCCTATCTGAAGCTACACTGACATCTTTTGTTTTTGACTTGATGTAGTTGCAGGTGGATATTTCTGTTCTGTTGCTGGTTAGTTATCCTGTATTTTCAAGAACTACACAGCTAAAATTCTAAGCTGTGTTTTTAATTAGAACTTCGTCTTAAATAGCAAATGACCTTCAGCGCATAATTTTTCGCTCAGATGAAGCCTGAGGAATGATTTCTGTAGTCTTAGAACTAAGTACATTTTATGTGTATATAAAATAAATACTTGACAGTACTACAGGTGTTTGGTTAGTTAGATGTGCAAGGTCTTTAATTTAAAAAGCTACAGTTAATAAATGTATGTATTAGATTTATGAGCAAAATAGGATGCCAGTAGTAGTCTAGTTCTGGGCAGAGATGTCTTGTAAATTACTTGCAGAAGCATTTGCTAGCTGTGAATGTGTGCACGTAAATATGTGGGTGTTCTCAAAAGGCATGGGTAGCGTGCCTTGCTAGAGAACCTCTATGCAACTGTTAGAAACTTCTGGTGATCTAATTGAAAAACTTCTCCATTAGTAAAATATGTATTTTTTGGTTTTACAGATGCGAAAAGAAGGCAAAGAACAATGTAGTACAGATCAGCTTTGTGTTCTTGACAATGTGAAGATGAATTTGAGACGATTCATTGCATATCAGGAGACGCTAGGCAAAAACCCAACTTGAAACATCGAGGAACTTTAAAATAAGGTTTCCTTATTGAAAAATGTTTTCCAAAAATGTAACCATTTTGAACTTCTAAAATGTATTGAGCAGAACAGTTTTTGCTTTCATGTTCCTATTAGATTTTTAAACATTCAGTATTTTATACTCCTGGGTTGATGCAATATGTAAGTCACATCAGCATAAAAATGCATAGCATACTTTGAGATTAAATGTTAGCAGTGATGATAATGTGCTTTTGCAGTCCTGAGATCTGTAAATAGCACCGCTGTCATTGTTAAGAAACTGTAATGTATCCTGGTGGACAAGTTCAATTGCATGAAAAAGTAATTTAAAGAATATTGTCAGATATGCCCTAGATCAAGGTGGGGGGAACAGGACGCTGAAGATATTTTGAGGGAATTGAGCAGTGGCAGGTTGTTCCTATTTGCCATTTGCCCTTAACTATTTCTAAAATTGCACAGGCACTTATGGCAAGATTCACAAGAAAAGTGTGTGACATTGTATAGATTACTATCAGCACTTAGATCTGTTGCTTCTTAAGGTTTATCAAAGAGGAAACTGTTTGCTTCATTTATGATAGATTTGGTATGATAGCTTTTCACTCTTGAAATCAGTCTGAGAGAATGCTATTCTTAAACAGTTCCATGTTTTTAATTTGATTGGTATTTCTGAAAATCAAGTCTCCCGATGTACCTTCTTCCTTGTAATTCTACATCAGGATGAATTTGAATTCAGGGAAGTAGTAAACATAATAAAAATATTTTGTTATACTGAGGTATTATCTAAAGTAATTTTATAACTGCTGAAAATCTTTTTAAGGTATTTGCGATAGAGATCTTTAAGCTGTAAAATACAGAAACTATTTTCAAAAATGTCACTGATTCATGAAGAGACTGTATGTGCACTCCCATGTATCCAAAGTTTTGGTTTTGTATCTATGAACGAGATACTCATATACTTCAGGGGTTTTTATTTTTACTTTTTTAGGAAAATGCATTTTTTATGCTGATTTTTGAAATGGGACATCCCTCCTCCCTCTGTTAAGATAGGTGTCTAGTTTTTGGTAAGATTCTGCGCATGGTGTTAGGCATGAAACAAAAAAGACCAAATTTACTCAGTCTGTAAGGTATCAGTCTGTTAGTTTGGAAAGCAGGCTTTGGAACTGGCCAGAAAACTTGCAAATGGCTGATTTAAAAAAAAAAAAATCTGACATACGGTCTTTTGCCAAATGCAAGCAAGAGGGAGTGAAAACTGAGTTTTAAGCAGCTCCACAGCATGTAAGTCCTGTTACTGCTAGTACTTCTCAGAAGTTTGATTAAATGTGTGGTGTGATGCCTGCTAGTCAAGTGTGCAAGTGAGTGTGCACAATTGGGAAGGCTCCAGGGCGATTGGGTCTGGCTCCAAAAGTCTGGGAGAAGTCCTGAGGAGATGGAGCTGTTGAAGAAGTTATCCTGTCGTTCAGCAAGGGCAGCCAGTGACAAGGGCTGGAGTGTAACAGCTGAGGAAAGAGTAGTGAGGTGGATTAGGGCATAAGACTACACAGTGTGGATTTTAATCCCAATGTTAATATACTTGCTGTTTGCTGAGGATAGTATAATATTAGTTTGATTTTAAAAAAGAAAAGGGAGGGGTGGCATTAATACTGGTTTGAAGCATTTAAAAAGACTTCCATGGAGAAACTGAGCAAAATACTCCAGGTGTGATCTCATGAATGCTGAATAGAGGGAAGTAGTAGGTTCTCTTGACCATGCTCCTGCCAAGGCAGTCCAGTATTTGATAGCATTTGTTCCCTGTGGGGGTACACTGCTGACTTCTCTTCAACTTGTTGTCCACCAGGACCCTGAGGTCCTTCTCTGGAATGCTGCTTTCTGGTCAGTCAGTCAAGAGCCTGCTGTGTTTCATGGGATTGTTCTGTCCCAGGTGTCAGGGCTTCATGTTTTCCATCAAGTAAGAGGTCAGAATCTGGTCTCTGGGGCCCATTAGCACAATTAAGGGAGTGGTGGTGGTGTTACCTTAAGGTACAAATATGAAAGTTGCAGATAAACACTGCAACTGGAAAGCCTACTTCTGTAGTATAATCTGTCAGACCCTATTTTTCTCCTTCAAATGAAAGTAAAGACTGTCATTTCGATCTTAAGCTCTCCTAGTAGGAATTCATGTTTTTTGTTGTTGTTGTTTTTGCTATGCACTAATCAGTTAAATACCTTAGAAAATCTTTTTTTTTTTTTTTTTTTTTTTTTTTTTCCATTATAAAATAGATTCGTAGTAGAAACTATAACACTTGTAGAAGTATATGACTTAGTGCTTTGATTTAGGGCTTGAAGTATTTCCTTCTGTCTTCTGGTATATATGCCATTTCTAACCTAATAGCTGGAAGAGTAATGAGGACATAAAAAAGCATTTTAGTTTGTTGTGAGTTTATACTAAAACTAATATAGAAAAGCTAAAATAATCCCTTCACCTCAGTTTCATCTGAGCAGGTTGAAGCACTTCAGTGGGCCTATTTGGCTGAGGGTATGGAAAAACTAGCCGGCTGCCTGTTCGGTCTACAGCTCATCAGATACGTTTGGGTTGATAAAAGGAGAAGCTGTAGCTCTTAAGAGAGTTTTCTGTTTTGTTAGCTCATCACTAGTTAATGAAACTTCTATAGGTGATTTCTGAACATCCCGTGTTGTGTAGTCTTATCAGAGCCTATTGCCCTTCTCAGTGGTCCATGGCAAAATGGGGCCATCATATTCCTGTGGGGTTTCTGTGGTATTACGGTTATTAAAAATTAGCCAACTGCATATTTTGACATGCACACTTTTATTTCTTTTTTAAATGAAGAAAATCTCACTCTATCACCTGCTAACTACTAACCTGGCGTAACTTGCTCTTAGTCTCTAATGGGTGGCTTGTGAGTTGAACATCAGATAGGAATTTTGTATGCTCATGTAGAGGGCCTGTTCTGCTTGTAAGGGATGAGATAAAAGAGAATAGGAAAAGCATGGCAGACAATGAAATAGCAAGTTATCTGTGATTGAAGGAAGTGTTAGATCGCGACCTGAAAAGCGAAGAGATAGACAAGTACAGAAAAACTAAGCTGCACGTTTTGGGCTATAAAAAAAAATGTTCTAACACCTCTGAGGAATATTAAGGCATCAGAAAAGATGATGTGGCATAAGTTAACTGCTTGGTGGGCTGTTTTGGCACTGATTTATTTAAGTAGTTTTAGGGTCAGTGTGAGATGAAGGTAAGCTCCTTGACAGCCTATGAAGACAAAGCCAGCTCTTTGAGACACTTTGAAGATGGAAGGTATTGGCCCGATCTAGACAGTGTGCAACATAAATAAACAGATGCTAAATAGGTGAAAGTGATCTTCACTAGTTCATGTAATCACACAGATAAAACTGGTATCAAAACAGATATCTTAAGCTGAATTTGTTTTTCCTGGTCCCTAAAGCATCATCTATCTGCGCTTCAATTTAAAAACTGCGGTCCTTTGGAAGTATGGACGGCTGCTTTGTCTCCCTGTCTGACACCTAGCACAACAGAATCTGCCTCTGGAGTGAGATTTCATGGCTTAATAAGCACTGAATTAGGTCAGTCGAAGGTGTTGAGTATGCCTGGAAAGGAAGAGGAGCTGTCTGCTTCCTTTGCTGTTCGGAAGCGGTGGGACAGGTGGCACTCGCTGCTGCTTTGGCCTCTTTGCAGTCTGCAAAAAGTTGAATCTCCATCTGTGTAGATCAGAAGTTATCTTTGTTATGTGGTTTTATTTTTACCCTCTATGCAAAGAACCGAGATAAGATTTAAATAAGCATTTGTTGTGAAGTACATTTTATACGTCATGCCTTGGCATTCAGGTGTTCTGCGTTGAGGGTATTTTTTGCATTGTTTTATTTTAAAGATCCTCTCTGTAGGGGAACAAGAATAAGTTCAGCCAATACTATTTGGCTTGGTTTTACATTTGTATTTTGAGTGAGGGGAAAAAAATAACCAGAGCACAGTAAAATTCTAAAATGAAAACTGTAGTCTGAGAACGAATTAATTTGAAATCACTTAGTAGTTTAAGTACAATAAATGAAACACATATCTTGTGGAATATTAACATATAACAACCAAACAAAAATGCTTAGAAACTGAAGTTCTGTTTCCTTAATGAGTAATTTTCAGTAAAAGCATTCCCAGAGGACTGGAAAGAAACATCTAGCCTTACATTTACTGTTGCAAATTCAAATTCAGGCAATGGTAATTGTAATTGAAAATAATGTAATGGTTCTTTTCTGGCACAGATGAATTGAGCAAACAATCTAAATATAGTTGCCCTGGACATGCTGTTAAGATATATAACGCTAAGATAATTGGCAGAAACTAAAAACTCTGACAGTCACAGCAGATGAAAGAACTTGAAGTTTATCCACGAGGGCTGAAACATGGTGGGCCTTTCTGTTTGAAGAAGCTTTTACTGAGCAATGTGGAGTTTTTTGTCTGTCCTCCAAACAAATTCAAACTGTTCAACTTTTGTACCTTCCAGGAAAAACAGCATGTATTTGAATCACTTCACTCTAACTTCATTTTGTTTCTGTATTACTTTCCTAAGCTCCTCACCTCTGTGAGAGGCAGTCTGTCAGACATAATTCAGTGACCACATAAAAACATAGCTTGAGAATTGTACACAAAAGATATGGTAAGATGTTTGTCTTTTTTTCTGCCAAATCTGGGTGTCCTTGTATTAGTGCTATATTAAGGACTTAAATCAAAACGCCTGTGAGCTGGAATAAGGTATCATCGCAATAATCTGTGTGCTGTTAGAACTATTGTGGCTGCTCTGTGGTCGTCTTGACACGCAGGAGGGTCTTAATGCAGCCCTGGCACTGCAAGGTGCTGTGAGTCATGGTCATGTAAATGCCTTTACCACTTTAAAGATGCACTGGGATTTCAGTATACATTCTCCAGGCTTTGTGTTCCTTTTTTTTTTTAACAAAAATCTCGGCTGAGATTCTTTGTTTTCTTTCCCTTCTGACGTGAATTTTTTGAACTTTTAAGGAAAATTGCATTGGCCTTTCCCCCCCCCCCCCCACTGCTTGTTAGAGAGTGAAGGGCACTTCCAGAATTTAACTGAAGAATGGCTGACTCAGCTAGAAAACGCATGATGTTTCTAAATAGCCTTTCTGAGGAATTGCCTCTCTTTAGTAAGTTGAAGTTCAAAGTCATGACTAAAAAAATCACGTTGACCATATTCAAGTATGGCATTCTTTTCTGCCCCCCCTTTTTTTTTCTAATATCCCCTCAGTTTACCCGCTAATCTAATGTAGGTATAGTATCACACAGTTTAAGATCAGATTTTTTTTTGTTACTGTTATCTCCGTAAGGATAACATGAATTTCTATTAGTCTTTTGTTCCCCTTCTTCTGTGCTGTTTAAAAAAGAAAGTTGATGACTCGAAGTTTGGCAGTTTATGTGTCTTTGTAAAAGGAACATAAGGCTAATAATTTTCTAGTTGGCTTTTTTGATATGCTTATAACTGCCAGAATAACTGAAGAATGTGCGTTTTGGAAAGTGGCTATTCAGGACCGTTCTCCCACTGAGGAGCTTTTGCTCCTGTGCTCAAGACCCACCAGTTTCCACTTGGCTTTGGATGGTAGTTTCAGGTGACTTTCAGAGCAATTAATCAAATCTGCCGCATCAAAGACAGTTTCACCCAACAGATGCTCACTGTAGTTGAGTTTTCTTTCAGCCATGCCTTTCGAATACCTTAGGACAAAACCTTCTCCTCATCCTGCTCTTGAACGTGGGGGGATGACAGAGAGAAGCTGTACCCTTAGTCTGTGTCTGTCATCAGGAGATGCTCCTAACGCTTCTTCACAAACGTTCCAGATTATGGGATACTTGGAATTGAAATGCATCTTGTTAATCGCAAAGCATCTCCAAGCTCCATCTACCTAAAGAGAAATCTTGTCCCACACAGTTCTGAAACTATGAAAAGAGAAGCATCAGGACATCCATGGGGGAAGCTTACTAGCTGATCTGCTATGAAAGACGTTTTAGGGCCGTAGTATGGAAATACTAAAAATAAAGCGGACTCTGACCACAAGTCGTACTACTACATTTTGCTGTTTTTCCACCTGCAGACGCTTTAGCTATACACGGCTGGGAACCAAGGCTCCCTCTCTCGCTCCTCGGGCGCTGGGCGAGGCGCAAGGAGCTCCGGACCTACCGCCAGCCGTCACAGAAGCAGGCGTGGGGGGCTGCCCGCCTCCGCCAGCGGTAACGCGACGGCCGCGGCCGCCGTGCGGGGCAGCTACGGAACGGCCACGGCCGCTGAGGGGAGCCGGGCTGGCCCCGCACCGACACCTCAGGGCCGGGCGGCCGCTGCCGCCCCCTGCCGCCCCCCCCCCCGCGGGCCCGGGGAGCCCTCGGTCCCCTCAGCGCCGGGGGCGGCCGTGCCCTGAGGGGAGCCGTGGGGAGCCGGGGGCGGCAGCTCCGGGGACCGCAGCCGTTTATTACGCCGGGCCCGGCCGTGTGTGTGCGGGGTGTGTGTGAGAGAGTGTGCGTGTGTGAGAGAGTCTGTGTGTGAGTCTGTGTGTGTGTGGTGTGTGTGTGTGCCGGCGGCCCAGCCGGGCCCCGCCTCGCCGCGCTCGCCAGGAGGGGCGGGGGCTGTGGAGCGACGGCAGCGAGCAGGCAGGCGCGGAGCTGCCCTTCCATAGGAGCCGCCATTAGCGCTGGGACCCGCTGACAGGGTCTCGGCGGCGGCGGCCGGCGCGGCGCGGCGCGGGGAGCGGAGGCAGCCGGGGTGGGGTCCCCGTTTGATGGATCCCCGGATCGCCTGGTTCCAGCCAGAGCAGCTCGGCCCCTCGAACCGCCTGTGGATGCAGATCTGGGAGACCACGCAGGGGGTCCGCAACCTCTACTTCCAGCAGCAGCAGCAGCAGCAGCAGGAGCAGCAGCAGCAGCAGCAGCAGCAGAGCGCCCCCGCCGGGGCCGGCCCGGCCTCCCCGCCCGGCATGTACCGCGCCCCCCGCGCCGACCCCCAGCCCGACTTCCTGCCGCTCGAGAGCGCCAACAACCAGCACAACCGCAGCCTCCGCCAGGCCTCGCCGCCCCCGGGGGCCGCCGCCGCCTGGGCCCGGCCCGCCCGGGGGGTGCCGCCC
>NC_048903.1:6282484-6410358 GCF_011077185.1 Oxyura jamaicensis | reverse complement strand
CCCCCCCCCCCGCCCGGGCTCTGCCGGCCGGGCCGCACCGCCGAGCCGGGGAGGACGGGGGGAGCGGGAGTGCCCGGCAGGGCCTGGCTGCTGCAGGTGTCTGACCCGGGGAAGGGGCGGGCGGGCGCTCGCCGTGCGGAGCAGCGCCTTGTGCCGGGAGGTGCCCGTGTGCGCGCTGATGGTGCGGCCACGGGATCCCTTCGCAGGCTCCTCCGGCTGTCACCGCGGCCGCACGTGGTGCTGCCGCACGCCGAGCCAGAGGTCTGCAGCCTGGGCGCGCTCCTCGGTCCGCAGCTTGCCTCTTCTCGCCCGCGCGGTGCGTTCCTGCCTCCCGTGCTCGAGCGTCTCGTAACGCTGCCGTTCACGGGCTCGCGGCGGGGAAGGCCGGGCCGGGCCGGGCCGGGGCGCGTCCCTGGGTGCCGCCCGCGGCGCTGCCCGGAGCGGAGCGGGGCAGGAGGCGGCCGGCGGGCACGGCGCTGGCAGCTGCGCAGCCCCTGCGCCTGTAGGGCTCGGTGCTCCCCGCGGAACGAGCGCGGAGGGGCGGCTGCAACTTCGGAAAGAGCCGCTGCTGCTAAGGGCGAGCGTGCACGCTGCGTAGTCACGCAGGGAGTGCGTTTTCCAGAGCTGTGGCAGAAGGGAGAGGCGCGCAGGCCGGCACCTGTTCTCAGAAGCGAACCTGTGTGCGTGCACAGGGCGTTATGGATTTCGGTGTGGGATTATTGGTGGTTTTCATGGATCTCTGACTATGGAATGCATGTGCTGATCCGAGTATTTTGTCCATACTGTTTTTGTGTTAGCTTAGGTCTCATCAGCTGGCGTGGCACGAGCCCACAGAGACCGAGGGCAGGCAAACACATCTCTTCTGTTTACCCAAAAACTGTTCTGCGCTCCTCCTCCCCCCATTTTTTAAACACGAGGATGACTTTTGGTATGGGTGATTCCCTGGGTAAAAAGCCATTTATAACTTCTGTAGCCTTTTTATGTTTTATTTATCTGTGTATTACGTTCGTGCTTTTCAAAATATAACCTTTGGCTTTGACCCATTGCTTAGCCCTCCTCCCCCCGGCAGGAGCACGTTGACATGTGTTTGACTTGTTAAGTATGGATTTCTGATGTGGTGTGTGCAGGTGTAGTACCCTTTCCAATCCTTCTCCTTTACAAAAACGTCTGGCTTCGTTCCAGGGTTCGGATGGCTGAGGTGTATGGTGACAGCAGGAGGCCACGAAGAGCTCATTTTAGAAATCAGTCATGATTTGGGTGCGTCGCTTTTTGTGTGCCCAGTTTGCTCCTAAAGGTCCTTCTGCCACCTCCCACCAGAAAGCACTGACCTCGTGCCTTCCGAAAACTGCAGTTCTGTAAGATCTGTCAAAATGAATATTCAAAGCTGCTGGTTGTTTTGGAAGGCGAACTCTTATAGCCTCGGGCTCCCTACTTTCTTGCCAGCTCCTATGTTACCTTTACTGCTGGGGTTATAATAATTCATAAAACGACACTGCAGAAGTGTGCTATTTCAACTTCTGTAGTCACTGTACGTTGGAGCCTTCCGTGACTTCCTTCGCAAGACTTAAAAGCGTTGTGGTCAAAGCATACTAAATACCATGGTTTTTTTTGTAAGTTAGTTTTTGGACTCTGTCTATCTTCTAGCTTGTCATTTATTTACTTGGACGCTGAGGATCATTTTTAGAAGCGCCGTTCTCTCTTGTAAACTGTAAACCTGTTCTCGGTATTGGAGATACAAGGTAGGAAAAGGGGGTGAGCTTCATCAAGGGATATAAACTAATAATTGTATGTAAGAACTCAAGGCGATGGCTGTCACAACAGCAGAATTTTGTCTGAATGAGTTTAAAAGCCAAATGGACGTACTTTTTTCTCTTAGTATTTAAAAGCATTCAAATACGTTGGCGTGTCCTAGGTTTGGCTGTCAAATTTGTGACACGTGTTTACATGATGCCGAGATTCTCTCAGCTATTTCCTTTGTTCGTAGCAGGGCAAGGTAGAGTGTCTCTAAGATGCGTCCCTGAATTTCGTTTTCAAAGTGATGGAAGTCAGTGGCACTTGCTTTTTAAATGCTATTTATTCCTAAGGTATTAAGAGGCTATTAGCTAACATGTCTTAATGAAAAATAGCAAAAACAATTTCTAAAAGGAGCTGTAGCCTCTCAGGAAAGCACAGAAAACCCTCAGATTTTCAGCGGGTTGCTCTGTGTCTGGCTGGCTGCTGGCGAGGCCTGGTGAAGCCTGCGGAGCCGCCTGGGTTGTGCTGAGCTGCTCCCATCCCTGTCGTACGCGGTTCTTTTTGATAACTGCTGTTAGGCAGCTGTCTCGGGGCTGGAATCACCACGTATGGTGAAGATGGATAGAGAGTAACCTAGCAAATGAGGCCGCTGCTGAAGTATGTGTTTTAAATTCCTTTTTTCCAAGATGGGTTCCTGCGTTTGTGTTGGCTGTTCCTGGCAGCTGGTAGGAGAGGAAAAGATACTGTGGTTCTGTTACAGGCACCACTTCTGTGTGAACAGGTACCTTTTTTTCCTCCCTAAATTGTTCCAATGCAAATGTTAAAAATAATGAAGGCTTGATGCTTTCCCCTACCTACCGTCCTGTGACTGTTTTCAGCTGATGGCTTTAAATTCCGAGTCTCCTGAACGCTGCCGTGTTGTTGAGCTGTCCCGTTTTCAGAAAGCTTAGGCCTGACTTGATAGCAAGCACGGTTGGAAGCTGACATGTGGAATTCACAGTTCCAGTGCAGGGATGCCACTTGTGTGTACAGCTGTGCAAAACCAGCTCTGCTGTAACAGCGTGTAACTAGTTTGCTACTAAGCTGTCCGGGTAAATGTTTGAGTCTGCTCAGTTTTTTGGTTTTTATTGAGAAACTGTATTTCCTCAGTTTGCTCTATCTGTGCACAAAGTGATATCCACATCACTCAGAAATAATCTTCAGCTGTGTTGTTCCGATTTCAGGGTAGGTTCCTTACAGAGCATGTGCAGTGTTTGTGAACGTGCCTCGGTGCTGAGATGCTGGCCACCCTCGGGCCGGTTTTGACAGAGTTAACGGTGCTGTTGTGTACATCATATTCTGGCATATCTTTAATATTTCTCCTTATACTGTCTTCAGACCTGTAGTTCTGTTAATAATGCCGATGTTCACATTACACGTGATCTTCTTTCCCTAGTTCTGGCCCTCCTACCTTTGTGAGGTCCCGCTGTAAATTAATTGTCCAGTGCTGCCCGTGATGGCTTTGCAGCGGTCGGATTCAGGCTGCGTGTCTGACGTGCTCCGTGGGCTTTGTCAGCAGGCTGTAGTGCTGAAGAGAACGGCGCAGGGAATGCACCTAAGGTTGTACGGGATCCGTAGGATGGTTCTGGTGACAAACATACCTTTGAAGACCGTAACTGAATTCACCTGGATGTGGTACTCTGAGCAGCGTAACTCAGGGATGTAGGATTTGTGCTTTGGGGAGGGATTCCTTGTCGTTCCCTCCCTTCCCAGGGCAATAGCAAGCTGTTGTTAGCCCTGTGCCGCCGCTCGAAGGGCACAACAAGAGGCTGGGGTACCCAGACGGGTGCCTGACAGCTTTTGCTGAGTGTAGGCTGAGCCTAGCCGAAAGGTGATAGAAGAACTGCTTAAGCCAGAAGCCTTAACGGCAACAAAACAGCAAAAATAAAGACTGGCACTTCAGTTCGGTCCGTCTCCCCTTGTGTTTCTCCGATGCTTGCGCTGAAGGGAAGAGTTTGTAAGCAGCTCCCAGGTAGGAGATGCGGATTTGGGAACTTTGTAGGAAGCTGGATAATTTTGACCAGACTTTTCGGTCAAGTAGAAAGACCCTGATTAATGTAAGAGTTTAGGAAGGAAAAGGCCATGTGCACGGCTGAGGAAGAACCTGGGTTAAATAGAAGACAGAGCGTTTTGAAATGCTGAACTCACAGCGCTTTGAAGTACTGACGGAGACTTTGACACAGAGGGAGAGACGCTCGTGACCCCGGTGGAGGTGGGTGCGGGCTCGCAGCCCTCTGCATTGGTTGGCACGGCGCGGGGGTTCCCTGCTGTCCTCCAGGATTACAGGGGTACTGGGAAACAAAACCATTTTCTTCAGGAAGAAAATAACTTAAAACAGCATGTGCTTACTGGAGAAATTCTAATGGGATTTTTTTCACGTGAAGTATGCCAGCTTCTCGTGTCTTTTAGTCGCTTTTTGGAAGAAGCTAAGTGTGCTAAGGCAGGTGCAAGCTCATGCTCGTCGAGCTTTGAGCTGACCAGAAGGCATGTAGCCGCCCTGATGCAGCACTCGGTCTGAGATAACTTGCCCTGTGTCTCTTTAGGTCTTGTGCAGGCCCTTGCTTGGTACCAGGCACAGCAGCATGATTTCCACGGGCACTGGAGCAGGAGGAGAAAGCTGTGTGTGTGAGTACCTGTAGCAAAATGCCTAGCCATGCTAAATGCCTGACTCGGGGAGGGAAATGTGATAAAATCCTGATCAGCCATGCTGGTTTTCATCATGGACTCCAAGAGTTCAGATCAAACACACGGGTGGCACTTGCTTTGCTCTTGCAGCAGCTCGATACCTACAAGTGCTTCAGGTAAATAAAGCACACGCGTCAGACACGGAGGCATCTGTGTGACTGCTGGCGAGGCAGCAGTGAGGGGTGCATGCGGCTCTTCCAGCACGTCGTCACTTAGAGGATTGCATGCGTTTGGGATCTAATGAAGGAGTGGATGTCAAAACATCAGCTGCAGTCGATTCTCCACGTACATCATGCATAGAAATGAATTACTTGGGAAGAGTTCACAGACGGCAATCTGCCTGCTCCCTGGAAATGTCTCAGAACGGTCCTGTCCCCTCGCTCTCGTACCCGTGCGTGTAAGTGTTCAGGTACAATGCAGGGCCGTGAGTCAAGTACGAATCATTTTCTTGTGCCTGTCTGGTAGGAGTCCCGATTTCTTGGTCTTGTCCGGTGCAGCATGCTTGTGACAGCTTGTGCGGTCCTTGGAGGCGGGCATCAGGGTTTTATGGACGTGAAGTCAGCTGTTAGCCCACAGCCTTGAGTAGTGACAGCCTGTTGTTGCTCTCTTGGAGGGGCTGGGGGAGAGAAGCAGGCTTCCTAGGAGATGAAACTGTTAGACTAGAGGCAGTTTTAGGAAACCTGTAGGAAATATACTGTAAATATTATATAACAGTATTGTTTGAGCTTGCAGAGCCTTGGGACGGGGCCAAAATTTCAGCACGTCTTGTTTAAACAGTTTAAAGAGGACTTCAGAGGCCTGCTGGTTTCCACACGTGCAGGGAAAGAGTATTTGAATGTATTTTTGTGGGCTGTTTTGTTTGCTCCCATTCTTATATTCCGTTTATGACTTGGGCACCTATTTACCTTGGAGCGGCTATATAAGGAGCAGAAGTTTGGTAGACGTTTTTGGTGGACAGGGATGTCTATATTAAGTAATGGGAAGGGTATGTCGTTCCCTTGAGTGTTTGCTGCTTCCCAAGAGCCAATACGTGCTCTTGTAGCAGTGTGCAGTTGGAAAAAGGGGACCTGCTCACCCCAAACCTTTATCAGTATCATATTAAACTGTCTTGGGGTTACAGCTCTTACTTTTTAATTGGCAAGCTGTTAGCTTGAGGTCAGTTTTAGGAAGCATGAGATTGTGCTGCTGGCCCTCGAGCTGTATCACAGGAGCATATTGTTATTTTTTTCTCTGCTTTGTTGTTTTTTAACCATCCTACTGTTACACTTTGTTCCGGGTAGCTGGTGCTCAACCTGTTTAAGTTGGAGTGTAAGATCTGGTTTTTACTTTGGGAATTCTTAAACCTTTGAAATGCAGTTTGGGAGGCTGTGTATGTAACATTACAATCTCAATAGGTAATGATGTAATATTTCATATTTCTTCTTAATGACCTCATAATTTGGTGATTCTGAGTGCATCTCTGAATATAGAACATGTTCTCCAAAATAACAGATATGCCAGAATACGGAGGTGGCCCCGTTAGGTATTGAGATGTTTGCATGCTGGTAGTGACACTGCTGTGTAACCTGCAAACCTCTCAGAGAGAGAAGTGTTTCTGAAGAAAACAATGTGAAAACCTTGCATAATACATGTTATAAGCAAACAGTACCGCTGTTCTTAGCGAGCAGTTTGCGTGCTAATTCATTAGTTGAACATGCTGTGAACACCTAATTTCTGAAATTACGACTTCATTCCTTTGAATTATCCTTGCGGATGAACTGCCAAAGAGTGCTCAAGATATTGGTCACACTTGTATATTGCTTTCTGTCCTTTCATCTAGAAATTGGGGCTAAACAAAACATTGCTATAAGCAATAAAAAGTGTAAAAGCTGGGAAGCTGGCTGCTGGCTTCAGATATTTTTCCTAGGGTGCAGGTAGCTTTAAAGAAGAAGTAATTTGAACTTTAATCATTTTGAAACTTTAACCTACAACAGATAACACGGCAGGATTTTTTTTTCCTGGAATATGAACTTCTGATATCAAAGCAAGGCAGGCTGGATCGAGGCAACAGAGCTTGTGTTTGTAAGGCAGTCCGAAACCTCTCCTGCGGAATCTCTGGAGCCTGTTTACCCAATACCAATTAACGTATTAGTGCCGCTGTGTTCAGCACCCTTCTGAAATCAGCTGTCCCTGATGGTGGTTGTTCCGATCTGCAGAGCAGCATCCCAAAATCTGGGTGAGACCGGGTACCTGAGGGGTGCTGCAGCCCCGAGGAGGGCGGCAGCAGCTCCTCGGCCGCCGCCGTGAGCTGGCCCTGCGGCCCGACCAAGGTGCGTCGGCAACATCTGTTAACTTCCTTCCTCCCATGGTGACAATTAAGAGTATTTGGCAGCCCTCATTCCAGATCAGCCTCTCTGACAGTCTCGTAATGTCCTCCTTGGCATGGGAACTACATCTGAATTATTCAGAAGCAGTGTGCGGCTGAAGAGGCACAGTCTCGCTGCGATTACTTGGAGAAGGCTTTGCAGTATGGAATGCTCCATCACCATACTGCATTGCATGGACTTGTGTTTTATTTATTTCTTCTGCACTGGATTTTACAGGACTTTTGCTGAAAAGCAGTGGTAGAGGGCTTAGGATCAAAGTCTGTGCCCATGTGTGCCTGCTCGGCCGTTTTACTGGCATGATGGGTGGGCGTGAAGGGAGGAACGAGACAGCCAGCACTGATCTGAACATGTTGGACAGGATCCAGTGCTGTGATTCTACAGGCGGTGGGTTTTAACAACAGGCAAATGCAAACCAAGTCCTTTAGGAACTTCCAGATCAGGGAGAGCTGCAGTTACAGGTGACAGGGAACCTCATCTCGTCATCTGCACTCAGCGCAGGCTCGCTGCCAGTCTGATCTGCGTGCACACGAGTGAAATGTCGCTCCCTGTCCTTGCCTTTGTTTACGGACCGGGTAAACGCTGCGAGAACTTGCATTAACCTGTCCCAAATACCACATAGAAGTAAGCCCTTCATAAAACGTCTTACTGTAATCAGAGCGGGGGTGTCAGTCACAGAGGGCGTGTGGGAGCACCTCGCAGTACTTCGGGGCTGAGGCCTTGGTCTTGCCGAGTGCCAGTGTGCGGGCTGAGGGGAGCGAGTCTCACTCAGGGCTTGCTGGCCTCGCCTGCCCTCTTGATGTCGTGGTTGCTCCAGGCTGAGGGTGTGTGACAGCACAGCTTTCCTCTTGCCTTAATTTCTTGTCTCACTCTGTCAGTTTTGAAGCTGTTCCCTTCCGCTGTTACTTCGGAAGCAGCCAAACACCAAAAGGTTTTTCTTTGTTGTGGGGTGGGGAGGATGTTACAAAACCCTTAATTTTCTGGATGCATTTATGTTCCTCCCCTTTCTGCCTCAGTGGGACTTCAGCTTTAATCTAAAATATGTGTGTGTAGCGGTTTTGGGAGCTGTGTGAAGTTTTGCGGAGGACATGAGCCTTTGCACAAGCAGGGCTGCTGCTGCCCGGCCGCCTGCCGAGGAGCTGGATGGAGCCGTGTGGGTCCGAGGTCAGGACGGAGCTGTGCTCAGGGTGAGATCCTCACGGGTTTTCACTTTTTTTCTTTGCGATGTCACACTGTAGCTGGCCGATTCAAGCAGCCTGTGAGGATCTTCTGTTTACTTGGCCTTCTGGTTGTGTGTTGGACTCGGTGCCTTATTCCCATTCATTCATGTGGATTTTTTCTTGTTGGAGTCATACTTGGCAGGTACTCCTAGGAGAACAATTTCATGTTGATTTTTGCCTTGAGGAGCTAGTTATCTGAGGTAAACAACTTCCTTACACGTACCTCTGCTTCCAACCGCGGCTAGAGGAGAAGTTGGTCTCATCACGCTGTTGGGTTTTGGTCTTAAACTTTTTTTTGAAATGAGGCAGAAAGAACAACGTTGTCTTGCTTTTGTTGCTGTCTTTTAATTACATTATACATTTTCTTAGCTAAAATCTATATAGATTTGAATTAGCCAGCGATGTTCTGAAGCTGCTCTTGTTACAATTTGGCCAAATGCGGCAGTGCACATACAGGTAGTAAAAGATACTATTTCAGTGGCAATAAGTAGCAGCGTCAATTCCCAGGGTAACCGTACCTTGGAGCAAATGAATAGAATAACTGTGTAATGATAAACTTCCTCTCTCGTTTCTTGTATAATGCAGAATTTGCCTGTAGGCATGAAGTCACTGAGCATTATATGCTGGAATAGTTCACTTCAGCGTTTGCTCCGCTGAAGCATACCAGCTCGGGCATGCTGCAGCGTGCCGTTCCTGCTGCCTGTCGATTCAGCAGCCGGTAGAGATTCGGTGACCCTCCTGCGGGTTTCTGATAGCTGGCCAGCTGGGCTCCACTGCTGGGTCTTCCACTCAATTTTTGGTACACTAGACAAATCTGCTTAATGTTCAGATTATTAATTAAATTATTTTGAGATAGCGGTTTCAGTAAATTAGTTGGATGAATCTTGAGTGCATATTGGGAGAGCTCTGGACAGCCTCGTTTCCATTTGCTGCTTTTGCCAGAAGGCTGCACACAAATTTGGTACCGCACGTGCGTGGCCTGGGGATGTCCCATCCTAGGGCAGGGTCCAGTGTTCAGCTGCTTGCTGTTATGCCTCTGCCTGCTGTGACTCTCAAGCTATTAAAGTCCCTAATGTGCCCCATACAGATTACCTTGTGCTTGTGTCCAAGCAGAATTCAGTAGTTAATGTAGTTGCTTTAAATCCTTTACAAGCCGTCCTTCAGCGTATCATAGTCTCTGTGGATTTTAAGATTGTCTTGCAAGTGAGAGTATCTGAGCACCAGAAAACAAACCAGAATACGAACAGGTAGTTCATAATAAATACCTCTGAGAGAGTATCCTATTGGATAAATGAGTCCCAAAATGAACACTGAGTCTTCTAGTCCAAACATAGCTCACTGTGCACCCCTTTCCTGTAAAAATAACAAATCATCAATGTAAAAAGCTGTCTGAGATGTTCCTTGTATAGCATGTGTAATTCTTCCTTCTCCCTTAAAATGCACTTGCTCCAGTGACTTGTGAACATCTGGAAATTGAGAGGGAAAAATACTTCTGTGACTTAAATTTTGCCTTGATATGACAATGCTGCATGCTGTTATAGCACAGTGTCACCGAAGTTCAGTAAAAGTCATAAATGGGTGGTAAGATGGTCTTGAACATGTGCTGGGCAGGTAAGTCAGGATCACCGTCCATTTTACTACATGAATATAAATTTAACACACAAATATGAAACCTTGTGCAAAACAGTAAGTGCTAACTTCAAATCTTTTCATTTAAAAAAAAAAAAAAAAAACCTTTAATGCAGAAGATGTGGAAGAACCAAGCCCTCCATTCCCCCTGCGCCCCCCAGAATAGCCACCCAGTGCTATAAATGTAAGAAAGCTTTAGCAGTGTGCACTGACTTTCAGGTGGCATACTTTTTCAGATTTCATCATTTGAAAATGTTCCTATGCTGGAGTTGAAAAGGTCGTAACAAACTGCAAATGTAGCTTGTTTATTGGACTTACAAATAATATAAAAAATGTTTAATGTGTGAATGAAACGGAGGTGGTTTGAGTTTTATGCTGCTCTTGGTTCTTCTGTCTACTTAGTAGCGAAGAAGCAGGCTTGTTGCACAAATGGACGTGAGGGGTTTTCTGGAATTACCGCTGCGCTCAGAGGTGCATGCTACTCAGCTGCAGGGACAAGTGGGTAAGCAGGACCAGCTATAGGTAGGAACTCAGATGTTAAACAGCTTTCTCACTTGACTTTGGCCTGGGATTGCATTAGTGTCTCTCTTCGACCTAGGACTGGCATGGGTACATTTGGGGTGGAGCTTTGAAAGTCAACTCTGATGGAAGGAGAACGTGGTGAATAATTGCATAACCCTCCTTCTTTTCATTTAACTAATCTTTCAAGTTAAATCAGTTATCGAGTTATAAGCCAGAAGAGTATTTGCTACGTAGAACCCGCTGTGTCTGTGAAAGCCGACGACTTGTCTCAGCTTCCTTCTGTTGTGGAGCAAGCCCTGCTTTGGGTCCCCTGCAAGGCTCGTTGGGTTATTGCGTGTACTTCCATGGCACGTGTGAGCCCGGCATGCTCACAGCCGTTCAGCTGTGCTGGGAAAGGCCTGCACTGCAAGTTTTCAGCTCAGAGCCAAGTCTTCAGATGGAGATTTTTTGTTTGAGCACACATTATCCATCGGAAGTACTCGACAGCCTTCGGGGAGCATGGTCATCTCACCTCTGCCCTGACAGCGTGCGCTGTCGTTTGTTGGTGGATCAGAGGCTGAGTGTTTGTTTAATAATATTTGCTGCACTGACAAAATAGCAGCGATGTACTAGTGATGTATGAAGAACTTCCATGGTGGTGTATATTCATGAAGACAAACAGAAAGCCGACCTGCCATATTCATTCCTCCAGTCTGGTTTAACAGTAAACACCACAGTTGCAATTGCAAAACTGATCTAATTTCTTAAAAACAAACAAACCAAAAGACTTCCTTACCTCTTGTGTTGATACAGAAGGTTTTTTGCAAGCCTTTGAGGGGATGTACTGACAGTAACTTTTGTCACAGCCTGAGCACTAACTCAGCCCTTACTGTGTTATTGGGGAAGTTCAGCTAAAACAAATTAAACTACTACTGATAGTTACTTTTACTTCTCATTAAGCTCTTGCTTAAAAATCTGTTGTTTGGGCTCTTTGAACGAGAGCTTTTTAAGCAAGGGAAACTGGCAGGCTAAGCAATTACTAATTCCTCACTATAGGAAATAGATGCTTTTATAACTTCTCTGTGGTTTTAGCTCTTTGGAATTTTACCTCAATTTGTAATTACAGAACGTAGAAAGTGCATACTAATAGGTGCCCTCTAAAGGGGGGCTTTTTTTTTTTTTTAATATGTATCAGTCTTCTAGATTGAGTTTGCAAAGTGCATAGCTGATCTATACATTCAACTATATTCCAGCAGACTAAAGCTTTTCTACAAGTCAGCTGAAGAAAAACCTTGTGGTAGGATTTTACATATGCTCACTAGAGATGGTGGAATTACTGGTGTGTTTCAAGATAATTAGATATCACCAGGAGTTGAAGCCTTACTATCATTATGAAATAAAACAGATATATCTTATCTCTATCTACTCTTCTCACTTTTTTTTCCTGCACAAAACCTTTCCCTCCTGCTTCACCTTGTTCTTTTGTTAATCCTTTTTTCTTTCAGCAAAGTTGAGGTAGCAGTTTCTCCCCCCCCACGCCCGTTAACAACACACATGAATTTTCCTTCCTTTGGCAACCTCTTGCCTGGGAGAATAGAAGCAAAAGACTTGGTACGTATATGGCCTGGGTTCAAAAGCCAGTGGATCAGTTGTGGAGTCATACCTGAGACTGCTTATAGGTATGATTCATTCAAGCACTTAATTTCTAATTAAAGTTCTGTAGGATGTTTTCCTCTTAAAAGACAAATTTCTCTAGGAAAAAAAAATATCTAGTATATCTGGAGTGTATTCTAGAAGACAAAGCACACGTTGCAATTCATAAACAGAGAAAAAATGCTCACTTCTACGTTGTCTGAGAAATGCAGTTTTTAATACTAGTTTTTTATGATGCAGTTAAACCCGTAAGTTAATTTAGATCCAGATCATAGATAAAAAGTTACATTGTTTTGATGTGTCAGGGGGGAATGCTGTTTATTGGGAGGAAGGGGCTACACTACATATGTTTCCAAATATTTACACAGGATAGAAACTTTAAGTCTTGTAATACAGTTTTTTGTGGCATCTTTTTTTGCTCCACCACATTTGAAGAAATGTGTATTACTGTCAGCTGACCATACTGAAGAAATGGGTATTATTATCAGTCCACCATAAATTTTTAAAGAGTACAAACCCCATTCATGAAAACATTGTCAAGTTTAATGTCAGATTAATTAGTTTAATCTTGAAAGGCATTGGTCCTGAAAACAGGATCTGGGTTCCTGCATCACGCAGGTATTTGTGAAAATGCCGCCCTCCCTCAGCGTGAAAAGGCAATTCTGTGTACAGAACTACTAATGCAGGTCAGAAATGTCCTCCTTCTCGTGGATAACTCCTGAAAGCCCCCCAGAGATGGCTCATCCTGCCTTCTGGGTATAGAGCTGCCAGCTGAAGGTGTTTGTCCTGCTGGCGGCTGCTTACCCCGTGCTGCACTGGTAGATGTGGCAGTGGCAGCTGCAGCGCTCAGGGAGCCCCTTGGGAGAGCTGGCAGCTTGGCTGGCCGGGAGGGTGCTGGGTTTAACTTCACTAACTTTGCCTTAGGTGGGTTAGGGAGGCTCGCGTAATCCTTGTATAGCAGACCTTGCGAGCACAAAGCCAGGGAGTGGGGACAAACACCTGGGGTGTAGTGGAAGAGGGCAGAAATAAATCCCATTTGTCTAGCTCTTTGCAAAGTGAACTTCTCCGTTTGCATCTTAGGGAACTGCTTTATGCAGCGGGTAGCCAGATTTTTAGTGATGCTTACTGAGCATATGGTGGCAAAGCACCTCTGTTTTTTTTCATGCATGTCTATTTTAATGTGAACTCTGAGAAGGTGGCCTGGTGAAGCTGTATTTCAAACAGGTAAATGAGGAAAGTCTGTGTGATCAAAAACCCCACCTCCTAAAGCTTTTCTATTTTTGTTAAGTTACTAATACGGAAATCTTTTGGGATGTTTCATTTTAAAGTTCCCCTAGGACATATGTGGCCACAGAATACGGTTGCTGTGTGACCTGTGGTATATTGATATGGTTCAGTCACCAGGGATATGAAAAGTGATGGTCAAAGTCTGCGAGGCTATTGAAAGTTGTTTGCTTCATTATGTGCAATTTTAGTTTCTTACCAGGGCTGATGTATCAGTCATCGTGAAGCTTAATTGCCTATTAAATCACCTGCAGATGCAGTTAGGTGTTTTCTCAGTAGCTTAAAACCTAGCACATATTAAAAGAATTTGTCTGCTAGAGAGGCACAGGTGGTAGGGAGAGGACTTCAGCAGATGCTTTGTATTTACGGTTCCCTTCAGTACTCTCATGTTTGTTTTTGCTCGAGATTGAAGGTAGGCAAAATAATTGGTGCTCTTTACAGTGTCTACTCGTGTTCTTGCTTTGTTACTGAGTGCATGTAGATGTTGACAGGAAGCTAGAATTTATTTGTTAGGCTTGTAGGAGATAAGAGAATTTGGGAAGCTGTTGGATTCCCCATCTTGTTACTTCCAAACAACTACTAAAAATAACGGGGTGAAAGGACTGGGGTCCCAGTGTCTTTCCTTTGTCTCAGTTAGAGTTTTGTTCAAAGACCCTTCAGGACCACATAGCTCACAAATGAGAGATGGACAAGCTTTCTTCGGTTCATCAGACTTCTAAAGGATCAGAAATCCTTGCCATAATTCTGTTGACTTTTTTTTTTGACAGTTCCAAAACCAGTACCATCTTCTTAGTAAAACATCGTGGGAAGCTTCAGACCAAAATTGTTCTCCTCCTGTGCAATTCTGGTTTTCCTAGCTGGAGCAGAGGGATGGATGCAGTTAGGGCTCTTAGAACTGATGCTTTCAAGAAGTTAAAGGTTCCTCCTTCCCCAAATACTGAAATGCCATGTTACTTCTCTCTGTTGCATTACATTCTTTTGTTGTTGTTGTTTTTCCTTCAGAGAAGACTTAAAATGGCAGGGGAGACTAAACACTGTCAGATAGGAATTATTCAGCCAAAGAAAATTCAGATACAAAAGACTTATTCAGTGCTACAGGAGAACATTGTAAATATCCCATCCAAGTGTGGGTATAAAATCAATAAACTCTGAAATCAGAAGTGATTCATCTTAAAACATAGAGTTTGGGGAGACAAAAGTTGTCTGTGTTCATTGCTTGCTGCCCTCAGTCCACAGAGGTTCTCAATAATTTAAGTTTTCATCACTCTGAAAATAGGGCTTCCTTCAGAAAATCCTGTAGAATAAACTGTAGTACATGAGCATCATACCCCCTTTTTTTTTTACGTGTAGTAAATATCCACTGTTTTAAATTATCTTCGGTGATGTTGTTGCAGCTAGCTTTTCCAGTGCAGAGGTATAGATGTGCCAGCGGCAGAAGGAATTCTCTGGGACAGATGAGCAGAATTTTTAACTCGGTTGTTTTGAACAGTTGGGGCAGAAGCTACAGGTAACACCCCTACTAGAGAAATTAGAACATGCATGCCTGCATAATTTCTCTTGTGAAATGAAAAGTGAAGAAGAGCCAAAGGAGAGTAGAATTATAATGCAATTCTGGAATGACAAAAGCAGGAAACTTTTCAATTAAAACTTATTTCTCTGCTTAGCGTAACACTGCGTGTTGGCACACGATGGCAACACTTAGCTGCTATTCCGGTATTAATAATAACAAAAAATCAGAATGATCTTTATCTTGCTGGCGGCTCTGCTTCGCGTGGCTGCTGTCTGCTGCACAGCTGCCCAGAGCAGGACGAAGGCCCAGGCTAGGTGTGAACTTGGGGCAGCCACTGGCAAGGCTTGCAAATGGCTTGTGTCTGGCTGGCTCCCTCCAAGCTGTCGAAACCTATAAGCACAGTGGGCCAGTCATTCAGTCTGCATCAAGATCCCCGTGCACAGAAACAATAACTTTAGCATCTCCAGCAATGTTTTTGTGAAGCAGTGCGACTGCCAGTGTCACCCCTGGTTCCAGCTCGGGACTTGTAGTAGTGGGTTGTGCTGCTTTGTACCTCAGGCAACTGAAGTGTGCAGTCAAACCGATGTGTTCATCACGTGTCTTCTCTGTGCCATGCATTTGAAACAGAAATAATGCTTTGTTTGTATGTGACTGTTTTTAATCAATTGGCAAGCACGCGGAAGGATTTGTCCTCCAGAATATTGTCATCTTGGACACATAAACTAGTTGGAGAATCCCGAGTTGCACTTTTAGAGCCCACTGCGAAAGAAAGTAAGGTGTGATCAGATTGAGAAGGAAACCTAACATCCTGTGTTCCAGGTTATTGCATTTGTACAAAAGCTGCAGCTTTCCACCTAAACAGCGTGAGTCTAGCAGTCTCTGTGCTGCTCACAGTGTGATTTGGTGATGTTACAATGAGAAGTTCTTCTTGTGATTACAGCTTTTTGACCAGCATTCATTTTTTTAATGTCGCATCATTATCTCTGTCAGGTAAACGTAACAAATGCTATAATCCACTGTATTTAGTGGCATCTGTTTTCTGTTACTTCAGTTCTGTTTGGTCTGTAGAACTCAAATGAACTCAGCTTCCAAGGTTTTAAAATGGGATAAGATGCGGCTAGTACTTGGTTTTAAAACAGAGAGAAAGTGTAAGATATTTTTTCCAAAAGGTTAAGATTTCCTGAAATACAGGACTAAGATGCCCTGGTTTATCGCTATTTACTGTAATAAATAAAGTAAATTAATGTTCCCATGTGTCGCAAGGAACTCTTCATGCATCCCAAGTAGGTCTTGGGTGTCAGTAGCTTCGATACAACTATAAAGCCAAATAAAATATCCCTGCATAGTGTAACCAGGTTTATTACAGTGTAATTTCTTTCTAAAAACAAGCCTCCTTTTAAGGACTTTTATCTTAAATAACTAATGAATGTAGTGGCATTAAATAATAAAATACTGTTATGATGCCACAAATAACTTCTCAGTCTCTTTGATCTTCATTTCAGCTAAAGATATAAAATTCCACTAGAGACTCCAGTAAACAGCCTCCATTAATCCAAACAAATTGTTTTGAAGAGCAGTGACTATAATAGATGTTGATTAAGACAGTGAATAACCTTGAGTTTTAATTTTCAATACAAGTTGAGTTAACTCCGCGTTAATTGGAGTCACGCTACTAAGTCGTGTTGTACTGCTCTGAAATGTGCATGTTGCCGCTTCTGTTTGCCGTGGCTTTAATTAATCATTCTCTTACTTCTTGGCAGCAGTTTTTGCTGGGCAGGGAAGCGCAGTTCCAGGCGTCGATGTAAGCCCTGACCGCTCCTGCTGGCCACCTGTGATCCTGCGCGGCACAGGTGGCCCCGTCCGGGCAGCGTGGGTGCCTGGGGGCACCGAGATACGGCTCGTCTGCTGGGGGCTTCCTCTGGTAGTCTTAAAGCCGGTCTGTCAGTGAGAAAGTTCACATTTCATTTTTTTCTGTACCTGCATTGTGTAGTACCAGTCGGCGTGCATGGGATGCAAGTCTCTGTGTGTTTGCATACTGCTTCATTTCTTGTCTTCGCCGTTAAGATGTCCGTGACTCCTGAAGAATAAGACCGGTCCCAGTTAGAGAAGCAGACCTTGTGCTGACAGCACACCAGTATTTTATGTGCTCCCGAGGAATGCACCGACTGATACAGTGATCTCAATTCAAAGTGTCGGATAGCTGAGTGAATACAGAGAGCACTGAGAATGGCAGCGTCTCCATGGCTTGGCCTGTTGTTTGCTTTAGGGACCTAATCCTGGTTGTGTGGTTTCCCCAGGCCCCCTCGCAGGCTGGGGACCGGTGACCACCAGGAGGGCTCTGGGCTGCGCGAATACGTCCCCGGAGCTGTCCCTCGGCGTCATCCCAACAGGGCTCCCGCCATCAAATACCCTGACAGCGGGCTGTGCGTGCTTAATCTTGTTAAAAACACTGCTCTGGGCCAAATCGTGCACGCTGTGGGTGCAACCAGGCTGCTCCAGCCAGTCCAGGCTCGAAGGCTCCCTCGGCAGGCGCCAGAGGAGAAGCTGCTCCCAGAGCAGGTTTCAAGCAGCTGTATTGCTTCTCCCTCTGGGTCTCCCCACGGAGGAACTCCTTCAGAGGAGCTCTTCTCTTTGCATTAGCTGCAGAGAGCCTGTGGTGTTTGCCAGCTCAAGCTAACAGACTGTTAGCACTGTTGCCCTGCGGGTGTTGGGGGGAGATTCCCGTAAATGCCCGGTGGAAGTGACGCAGGTATTTTATTCCTCGGTCTCTTGGGGAAAGACACTGCTGGTGCTGTGACACATGATGCCGAAGGATGCAAGGCAGATGGATGGGGTGGGTTCTGTCCTTACTCGGGCTCTGTTAAATACAACTTTGATGTTTTAATCTGTCCTTCTGACACCTGTGTACAACGTGCAGTTATTAACCTGTGATTTAGGTAGATGTGTACACGGCGGGGAGGCGCTAGATTCCCCATCTTATCTAAGGACGCGCTCTTAATGAACTGCTCCCTTGATGGTCCCTCGGAGCTTTAAGGAGAGATGTGTTTGCTCTTGGTACCAGGAAACAATCCATTTAAAAAACAAAAAACTACCTGTAACTATAATGATCATTGCAGGAAGCAAATGAAATGAATTTAGCTACTCAGTGCCAGAGTTCCTCTGTGTTTTACTGGAATTAAAGGGTTGTTTGTCTGTTTTCTTTAATACATTGTTAGTCAGGACGATGATATGTTTATGATATTATGGAAGCCTAGAAATTCGTGGCACTGTATGAAGACATTGTTATTTCAGCTCTGCTCATAGGCAATCTGAATGTAACTTACTGCACGTGCGTCTCACAGCGGGGCTGGGAGCTCCCATCTGCCAGAGGCAGTGGTTAGCTGCCTCTCAGGCACTTGCTCCTCCGAGCCACCACTGCTGCTGACCTGCTTGTTCTGAGGAGGGAATGCGTGCTTAGTTGGTGTCTTGTCTAAACATAAAGGAGGCAGTTTTCCTAGCTCTAGTACTGGCACAATTACTGCAAACTTTTTTTGAAAGCTCGGTGCTGGATCCAGACTGATGCCTGAAACGACCCTGCTGGTGCCAAGGGGCAGGCTGCAAAGCGTTGGCTGAAAACCTCCTGGTTAAGCTGTTGAGCAGTGTGTACTTTGAGCTCGCAGCTGCTTTCTTAGCTGAAGACTGAAGCGTTTCTGTTTAACGGTGACTTAAAAATACACAGCGTGACTTCTAACGTGAATTGAAGGTACTTGGGTTTAGATTTGCTTCCGTACTTTCAGCAAATGCAGTACAATATTGATGTATGATGCAAGTGCCTATGGGGAGACTAAACCTTACGAAGTAGTGCGGATCTCATTTTTTTAATTGCATGGTACTCATAAACCGAACTTAAAAGTTAGGTTTGATTAGAGTAGTTGCAATTTCATTCTTCTGTGTGTTTTTTTTCCTGACTTTCTGATCTTTTTTTTCCTTTCAGTCTCCATGAGGAGATCATTGACTTTTATAAGTATATGTCTCCCAGACATGAAGAAGAGAGAATGCGGATGGAAGTGGTGAACAGGATAGAAAACGTTATAAAGGAGCTCTGGCCTAATGCAGATGTGAGTAGGATACTATTCTATTTATTGACATATAAAAGCAACATGATGTGCCTGTTTAGCTTGTAAAGTACTGAATAATGAAAACACTGTTTATTCTTTTGAAAAATAAAAAAGGCTTTCTAGTCAAATGAGAGAGAGGTGATGTTTATTTGTAGAATAATACAGGTCAACGTTTTATATCACACATAAGAACAGAAAGAACAAAGAGGAGCTAAACCTGCTGTATCAAAGAAAGGGCATAAGGTATGGCAATGTTTAGCTTCATTAATATTCATTAAGGTTAATGGAAACATATCAGGCATGCATGCATATGAAAAGCGATGTTAAAAATAAATCTTCTGAAACTCGCAGCTTGACTGAGAAAGTCTGTAGCAGGGCTTCTGGTCCAAAGACGTGCAGTCTTGAATAGGTCTGTACGCTGGAATGCCAGCAATGCCATGCTATCTAGACTGCTGTTTTTAATAGGCAGGGAAACTAAACTGAAATATCTTACAAATGTAAAGAAACCAGGTTTCTGTATGGGAAGAAACAAGCTTGTAGATCTCTTTGCTGTCTATTGAGCTTTAAATCTCTAATGCCTCTTCCCACTGAAGGTAGATTTTTGCCAGGACTTTGTACAGTCAAAACAAGATTTTCTCCTCTGCACAGCTATGCTTCTGTGTGTGTAGGGGGGGTTGCTTGTTAGTTCTGTTTGTTTTCAATAAAGAGTGGATTAAAGGGAAGCTAGAGAAGTTTCTTTTACATCTCAAGATGTTCTTTATGCGGACAATGTTGGATTTTTAGCATAACTGACTCTAGTTTAATTACATCCCTCTACTAACATGGTGTTCGTTTCCAGAATGCAGATTTGTAGCCTCAGTCATTTATCTACAGATAAATATAGATAACAGTAGCTGAAAATAAGGACTTGTTAACCAGAATAGCAAACCAAATTCAGACAGCAGAATCTTTATTATAAGGAATGCTCTTTGATCTGCCACAGTAAAAGGTAATGTTACGACGTGAGTGATTTAACCCACTGTTCCTTTCAGGTCTTCTTAACCTGTTTTTTGGAAAATGTTTTTAGAATTTGGCAGAATGACTGATGGAATTCTGTATGAGCTATATATGTGTGTGTGTGTGAAATACACTCATGGTTCATGTGACAGACAACATGTTAGTGATGTCAAATATGGAAGGAGCACGTTGCTCAATCACAGTTTTTGTCACAGAATTACAGAGGATTGGTATAGTCATTATTGCACATTTGGTAATTTTCTCTTTGAGGAAAACCACTAATTTTTCCAAGGGAACTGTATCTGACATCAGCATATCTCCCAGGTATTATATAGCTCTCCTGTAACCAAGAGAACCAGTGCTGTAGGCGCTGCTGAAGAGCAGGAGTAGCAGGGTGCCAGTGTGACAAGAAGTAGCGTAGGAAACTGTGCTGGCGTTGAACAGTTCCAACCATGATAGACCTTGCCAAAGCCTTGTAGTAGTGGATTTCACCCCCCAAAATTTGCTTCAGCCTAGGTGCCACTATTTCCAGACAAGTTTGTATGCTGCAGGCTTACTAGCGTAATGGGGCGAGTGCGTTTATTACCATGGGATCTTTCCTTGTTACTGCTGGCATTTTGAATAGTACACAAGAATTTACTGCTTCCCAAGGTACTCTAAGCATTTGTAGGACAGGCTTAACCTGTAAAAGCTAGCGAGGTATTCTATATTTAAAAACAAAACCAAAAAAAGAAGTATAACCTGAGAAAATAGTTATCTAACCTACTGATACTGTTTTTCGAAGCCCATAATCTTTTTAGGAATGGGAAGCATGCCAGCTTATAACCTGGCAGTTACCGTAATGTCGTTTTTCTAACACTTTACAGACCTGCTTGGGAACTAACTGCTGAGCTCCACTGTCTTCAGCTTTGATGGTCTTTTGGATTTTTTTTAGCCTTTTGAGTTAATCACTAACCTTTTGAAAATCTGTATTGGTTTAGCTACTTGGAAGATTTAAGTTTTGAGTACATGCTTTGAGAAGGTGGAGTGGTGTCTGGTCCAATGTCCTCAGCTTCGGCTGTAGTGTAAAGTGATAAGTTAATGTTTAAGCTGTTCATTTTGACTGATAGATGCAGCAAATCCAGCTAAAATAAACTTTTAAGTTAAACATACACATTTTGTTTGTAGTTTTTCACTAAACCGCTTTAGGAAGACACTGTAAAAATCAGATACCAAGAAAAGTAAAATTGGGCTTCACAAATCTAACTGTAAAAAGAGAGTGTAGAATGTGTGCATACACATATATATTTTTTTTCCTGTTCCACTTAGGAAAAGGCTGAAAAAAACAGATGGGGGGGGGTGTAAAACTAGGTGTCCTAAGCTGTTACTTTATTTATAGAAATTAGCAATTGTGTCATTTGCTCTCTTACTCAAGGGAATGTGCTTAGAAGGAAACATTCCTAGTAAGTGAGAACTGTTCTTGGCATCAGCAATGCTCTGACCATAAGAAAGGCTTTAATTACACTGAAACTGAGCATCCCAAAACATTAAATTAAGGCATTCTGAGACAAAGCTTTTTTGACCAGCTGAATATGAAAAACTGAGCATTGAACAAATACTGACTTAGACGATGGAGTTTAGGATACGTTTGTCGTAATGTCTTCAACTTTGTGTCTGAGTAGTCTGTGGCCTTGGAGATGTTATTCTGCATACCTCATGCACTTCAGTTGTGAAAACACTCTGATCAGCAACAGAACTGGAAAGAGGAACCCTGTTTATTTTGATGGCCTTCAGAAAATTCAGTGTTTGAACTTAACAGCATAGCAGAAAGAGGAGTTTTAATTGGCTATGGATAGATTTTTTGTTTTGATGGGGGGGAATTTTGGTAGCAAGGACTTCACAAGCTTTTGTGAGTTTCCAAGTTCTGCACAGTGAGGACATTTTTGGACACAGCATCTGTAAAGCTCCTTCAGGAACTTCGGAATTTAACATGAACAAGTTTGCAGAAGTGTAGGATAAACACTAACAATAACATACAGCAGTAAGAGTCCGTTACAGTCCTCTGAAATGTTATGGATGCAAATACTTACCTCTGTCCACAGAGAAAAAAAAAAAATAATAATCCATGTTGGCACTCCACAAAAACTAGCGTTTATGTCTCTCATGACATAATAGTATCCTGCTTTTGGGATGCTTTAAACATGAAAATGGCTACGCAGCTACTGTGGGTTAGATTCTAATTTGATAATAAATCAACATTTTTAAATTTCTGTTCTCATGTCCCCACTTTACCCTTTCAGTCTCTACCAATTTGATGAGAAAGGGATGGAAGTGTGGGTGTGGGTGTCTTTTATAACAGTTCAGTGTTTCTCATACTCCAAATTATTGTACAATAGCAGATGTTCTCTCATTCCTTTCAGTAAAGGTCATATATGTTGTATCAGTAAGTTTATGAATACTTTCAGGATTGTTTATTCAATAAAGGCTTTCTTTGCTGTTCAGTTGAAGACACTATTTTGTTTGATAATGTGAAAGTATATTTAGACTTCTGAACCCATCACTGTTTGTTTTATTGTGCAAAAGTACTTCTCAGACTTTTCTGGTGTCAGAATAAATCCTGGTTTGACTGGACCCAAACTGTATGACAGAGGATGCTTTTTTTATTATCCTGTGTTAAGAAAAAAATATTTTTATTACATCCCTAGCTTTGTCATGCCTTTATGCTTTTGTCAAGATCTAGTAAAATATTGATACTAGTGCAGTAACATCTCTTGCAGTCTTTTCTAGTGTGAAGAGCTATGAACTTTGAATATAAATTTACTGCAAGTGTGTGCTTTTTGTTGGAGGTGGAGGTGAGAAGGGTTAAAGTGTGAAGTAACGTAAAATAATCAGCAGGAAGCACTCATACTGCTTCTTAGTCTCTTAAACTATCAAGGCACTTATTTACAGAACATCATTTTTTTCCCATCTCCCCTTTTCTCTTATCCCAAAGGGGAAAAACAAAAAGTGGGTCACTTGACATACAGATAGTGGAAATCAAGCTAGTTTGTGAGACTCATTAGAGCAGAATACATAACTCTGTTAGGTGGCTCCAGGAAACACATCAGAAGACAGCCTGGTTGAAAATTAGTCCAAATGTGTAGGTACCTTTCCTTTGAAGTCTCACCAGTCCCCCTTTGAGACTCAGCATACGAGTCTGACCTCCCAGTGAGGCTTGGCTATGTTAATGAGAATGTGGTTCTGGACAGCTTACAAAAGATACCTGGCCGTTTAAACCTCTGGTGCTAGGAAAAATCCAGCAAAGTGAACTAAATCTGGGTGATACGAAAATGCCTGAAACCATTTTCTTGTTGTTGAAGCAGAAATACCGGAGTTGTGCTACCTGCTCTATAAGTCAGATTTTTTTATTTTATTTTTTTTTTAAGTATGCAGAGCAGTGGAAATATATTAAACCTAAATTTGAAAATGTGTTTAAAAACGAAAGGGTATACTTTAAGATACAAAAGCAAGAAAACAAACAGAACTAATACTGGTTTTGGTTTTGTTGTTCTGTCAGTTTTGTTGTTCTGTTTTTTGTTTGTTTAGTTTTTTAAATCTTCTGGTTTATGGTTTCTGCCAAGTTTTTATGCTGAAAAGTTCTGGCATTACAAAGAAGATTTTGTAGGAGAAAAGTCGAGGTTGTTAACACTATTATCTGTACTTATGTGGGTGATAATAATGAAGATTAACTGTTTATATGACACTGAAGATGTAAATGCTGTGACGAGTCCCGTTCATAACGCGCCTGTTAGCAATACCAAAATCTACCAGTGGAGGGTTGCCATAGCCATCCCTTACAAGCAACTTAATAGAATTTGTTTGTCTTCTGAAGTCTGAAGATTTGTTTTCATATATATTGTTCTTGTGTTTCAGGTGCAGATATTTGGAAGTTTTAAAACTGGTTTATATTTACCTACGAGGTTAGTAATTTTACAGTGTAAATTCCATACAAGTAAAAAGATACCTTCGGGAATCTGTACCCTTGTAGTGATTTACCTCATCTCCTAACACCTGTTACTTGTGTGTATACTTGCTGAATTAAGACAGGGTTAAGCTATTAATAATCTGCAAAATGGACAGAAACGCAATAATCGGAACTGCTGACAGTAATATGTGTCTATATAGATTTTACAAGGATCAGAAAATGATAAGAATTGTCAAAAAAGAAAAAGGCTTATTTTGTGATTTGGCTTCGTTAAGTGACTGAACCAAAATAAGAGGTTACTCTTAAAAAGGAAAGCTGGATTTCATCATCTCCACAGTTAAATCAAAATATGTAATGTTACCTTGTTAATGTTAGCATTGAAGATAAAAGATGTTTTAATTTGTCGTATTTTGTGAAATCCGTACAATAGTCAATCTCTACCTTTTCAAAATCTAGTCCTAGTTGTCACTAAAAAAGATAAAAAAAAAAAACTTAGTGCCCATTTGTGTCCTCTGTATAGAAATGGAAATATTTTTGACAAAATAGAAATAGAACAAAAGGCTTAAATGGCTGCAGGGGATAAACACGTTTACATAGCGTAAGTCTGAGGTTAACACTTGAAGTCAGTTCTGTAAATATTCCGAAATATTCTTTAGGAACGTGAGGAATTAATATCTACTACTGACTGCAAGTGATACCTGAGTGGTTTCGTCTCCTAATGAAAAGAAAGTATCTGTCAGATCAAGAGAGATAGATACTGCGTGGATTGTTTTCGTCTAAGGAGTTGCAGGAAAGCTGAGCTACTCATTTTTTATTTGGAAGATGAGAAGTGAGGTCTACAAATATACGTTGTTTTCACATTTAGCTTTGTTCTTGGCCTTTTTTTGTAGATTATAGAAGGGTTTGATTGAACTCATATGCTGGTAGTTCAAGAGAGAGATTTCTGTCCATGAGTGACAGCTATAGTTCTTTACTGTATTTACTTTGTTGAAGCTGATGGAATAACAAAAAAGCTTACTCTTTTCTGTTTGATTTCATGTACTACTTTTCCTACGTATAAGTTTCAGCTGAGTTTTTGGTGGAGAACAAATGCGGATATTCTGAAAACAGTACGGGCCTACAGAAAAATGTTCCTGTGGCAGTACTTTCTCAGAACTTCAAAATAACCAACATCCACGTGTTGGTATCAGTGTTGCCTTCCAACAGAGCTCCCCTTTGCCACAGCTTTTCCCCACTCATCAGTGAGTCAATAGTTAATCTAGATTTCAGGTTCTTAGATTCAGAAAGACCTGCAGGGTGTTTTTAATTCTGTTCCTCTATGTTAGAGTTTGTCTGATATTCTTTTACTTAAGCTGATACCGAAGATTTGCATACATGCTTGTTCAGCTGCTGGATCCCTGTGTTATCTTGCAGGTAACACGTATACTCGAGGTGATGAGAGAGCTGCCTTTTCTGTCGTGGTGTGCATCAGAAAAATGTCTCCCACTGCTAAGCGTCAGCACCAGGAGTCGGTTTAACACTCATTTAGTTTAGGTAAATTAGAAGAGAAGTGTTCAGCACCATTTCCTGCTCTCCAAGCAGGTTTTAAACATAGTTTTCTGAAACTCACTGAACGCTGCCCGTCCTTGTCAGCTAAATGGTATGCAGCTGAACTGGTGCTGAACTTGCCTGTTGCTGACATGAGTTGTTGGCAGGAGATGTTTTGTCTAAGGCAGATGTAGTTCCTTTGAACATTCTGAGATTGTTAAAGCATCATTATTTGTGAATGAGCAGACCTGTAAAAACTATGCAGGAAGGAAAAAAAAGCATTCCTAAATTAGTTGGTGTTTTCTGTTATGTCAGTAATATTTCCCTGTTACTGCAGTGGCTGGCTGGTGTAGCTGTAGGGTTGGTTGGACACTCGCCCTCTTTATGCTCCCAGCCAAGCAGGGGAGATTGAGGAAAGAAGTGGAGGAGCAAAGAGGAGTTAAGTTTTCAGTTCCCTCTATATGAATATCAGTGTGCATAGGGTGAAGCACAGAGGGACAGAGGCACTTCTTCGAGAAGCTGAGTTAATGAGTGGGGTTAATTAGAAGATTTGATGTTAACAGCTTGTTGCTTCCTGAAGTCAAAGTTGCTGTGTTTTTCTCACTCCTTCCCTGCTCCCCATCAGCTGCTTCCCACTCTGACGCTCTGATCACCCAGAAAACCCCCTTCAAGTTATGAAGAGGCAGGAAATTACCCCCAGAATGCTTTTGTTTTTTTTGGGGGGGGGAGGTAAGTGGGTGTTGGGTTTCTGCCAGGCAAGCCAATGGATTGGTATGTGTATCTGTCCTTGGTAATCTGAAATGTTCTGTATCTCCCCAAGTTTAAGGGCTTATCCCCACCCCTTTCCTAAGACAAAACAAGAATAAATTTCTTGGTTAAGCTGTCATTCCATAAACTTTCTTCTAGTTATGTGCAGATAGTCTGTCCTTTTGGTGTATTGGCCTTTTAATTTGAATGTATCTCTTGTTTTCTTTCTGTTTCAGTGATATTGATTTAGTTGTGTTTGGAAAATGGGAGACATTACCTCTTTGGACACTGGAAGAAGCTCTTAGAAAGCACAATGTAGCAGATGAAAACTCAGTAAAGGTTTTAGATAAAGCAACTGTAAGTTTGGGGAAGGAGGGCATTTCCTTGTTCTAAGCTAAATTTTCAGTCAAAGAAAGATCTTTCTTAAAAGGATGAATTATCGTAAGAGCAGAATATATATATATAGAGAGAGAGAGATTCAAAACAGAACTTCTTTGTCATGCAGGTGTTTTTGCTGACAAAATAATTGATACCATCCCAACAGAAGCATTTCTTCTGCTGGGGAATATTTTTGGATTTTACAAACAGCACGTGCTTGCTTTCAAGTGTAGATATGCTAGTCATGGGGGTGAATTAATGTCGTCAGATTTGGAATTTCTGGTGAGTTAGTACATAAGTAAATGCTATATATTTATTGCAAGCAAGCAAACACAATACATTTTCGTATATAAGTAATAAGTATGGGCATATATGAACATTTAGGGGTGTTTCTTGTGCAGGATAGGATTAATTCCATTATAACGTCCTACCTTTTGCTTATTATAAAACTATGTTAAGAGTGTTAGGGTTTAAACAGGTGTCTAACTGATGGCTATTATTAGTAAAAGAGAGAATTTGGAAGCCACACAGATGGAGATATATTAGAGTGCTCTCAGGACCTTGTGCTTCTTATTTAAAGATAATTTTGATGAGGAATCTGTGTTTTTTCTTAAGAGTATGTCTGTTACAATTTATCTTTATTTCTTAAGCATTTGTCTCCCTCTGGTGTTTGTTTTTCCCAATAGAACTATGCTTCTGCACCAGAAATTGACTAAAAACAATGCAAAATAAATAACTGGAAGCTGAAGTGTTAAGTTCAGTTAAAACAGAAGAGCAAATTGGAAATAGCATACATGAGTTTAAAAATAAAATCAACATCTATTTGAACAGATTGGCAAGGAGAGTGAGTTCATAACTAGATAGAAGTCTTCCTCTTCTCTTTATCTACTTCCTCTGCAAATTCATAAAATATTTCAGTTTTACAGAAATCATTAATGAAACCAAATGTGTCTTGGGAGTCTGCGTTGACTTAATCTGTCTTTCTTTTGCAGGTACCTATTATTAAACTGACAGATTCCTTCACTGAAGTAAAAGTTGATATCAGCTTTAATGTACAGAATGGGGTTAAAGCAGCCCAGCTCATCAAAGATTTTATCAAGGTTAGGCAACACTATGATAGAGCTATAGAGCTGAATATATGATGAGTTAATTTGATTCTGTTTGACTTTGACTGCATCCTTACTACAGATACACTTTCACTCTGTTATTTTTTGCTGTTACTATCGTATGAAGTTCCTGGGTTTCTGCTATGTTGTCCTAGAAGGCATGTAGATTGCAAAACGTACAAAGAAAGTATGCGTGGAGAAGTCATAATGATCCAGTGACCAAGGAAAACACACTAATACTGCCTTTCAATGTTCTCTTCTAGCTGTGGCTCCTTGAACACAAATCAGTGTCGCTCTGCATTCGTGCAGCAAGGGGGAATAATCTTGTTCTAGACTGGATATCTATTGTTCCAGCGTACAAATGCCAATTAAATAGAAAGTTAGGTTTAACAAGTTACTGTTCAGGAGTTCACTAACAGCTATCTTGTAGGTGCCATTACCAATATTTTTGTTTAATACATAGGATGTATTAAAGTATCTTTATACTCATTTACTTTTCTTCCTCTACTCAGTGCATTATACACTCATGGTAAATGCCTTACAATAGAAAAAATTACATGGATTTTCATGCTGTGTGTAGAGATATGAAGTGCATTTAGTGCATCATTTTGGTGATTTGGTATCGCTTTTCTATTGCTGAGTGTTTTATTTTGTGTTTGGTTTATTTTTTTAAACAAATTAACAGACAGCAGGAAAGTATTTCAACAGTTAGGCAAATAAAAGTTCTGCAGAAAACTCAATAAATCTGAGTAAAGCAAGCACTTTAAATCATCAGGATTATAAGTCACGTTCATCTGCCTTGATAATGTCGTGGTCACAAGACACCTACCTGGAATTTGATAGTCACTTTCAGTTTTTACATCTTGTGTGTTGTCACGTTGCCTTGTGATGGACAGGTAATCTGTATTTGTTTTTTCTGCCACAACACAGAGGGTGGTGGCATTTCTGTTATTCACTGCAAGTTTATTTGTAGTTAAGTCCATCAAGCCCTGCATACTTGCCCAATCACCTCCACAGGTAGCTGAAGGGAGGCTGTAGCGAGGTGGGGGTTGGTCTGTTCTCCCACGTGCCTGGTGACAGGACGAGGGGGAATGGATTAAAGTTGCGCCAGGGGAGGTTTAGGTTGGATATTAGGAAGAACTTCTTTACTGAACGGGTTGTTAGGCACTGGAATAGGGTGCCCAGGAAGTGGTGGAGTCACCATCCCTGGAGGTCTTTCAAAGACATTTAGATGTAGAGCTTAGGGATATGGTTTAATGGAGGACTTGTTAGCATTAGGTCAGAGGTTGGACTCGGTGATCTTGGAGGTCTCTTCCAACCTAGATGATTCCGTGATTTTCTGTACCTACATACTTCTTAGCTTCAATGTAGGAAGTAGTCTTCTCTTCAGCCTAAAGGCGTTTGTTTTTCTGGTGCATAAAAAAAAAAAAAAAGAGAGAAGTGCTGCTGTGCTCCCGTTGCCCAGGTTATTTGTACCCCTCTGGAGAGGCTGCTTTGGCTTTGCGTCAGGGTGCAGTGGGAGTGGGCTGCACACCTGGGGAGGGACGGGGTGCCCCCCTGGGCAGGATCCCTGCCAGCCAAGGGTGCAGCCCGCTGGTGCCTGAAGAGCAGAGCAGGTCTGGTGACAGCACTCGGGCAGCTCACAGTCCAGCCAAGCCCGGGGTGAAGAGGTGGAGGCTCAGGAAACCAAGGCAGCAGGTAGGGGCAGCATCAGTAAGGGGCTGGGTAGGGTGCAGCAGTGGCTCTTGCAGACACCAAGGGGAACCACTGGGATTAAAAGCAGCTCTTGAGCAAAGCAGGGGACCCCAGCAAGGCTTCTCACAAGGTGTTTTCTCCTGCAGCTGTATTCCTGGCAGCCCAAGTCAAGGCCACACAACTGGCCTTGGACACAGCCAGCTGTGCCTGGTGTGGCGGGGGAGAGGTTGCTCGCAGCAGGTAGCATGGACCCTGATCCACATCTCTTCTCTGACACTATGGGCCTTCTCAGCTCCGTGACAGTAAGAGGAGAGATGGTGTTGAGCCCTTTTTACCCCTCCCCTGTGAGGAGGGTGTACAGAGTGCAGGTGTAGCCCCAGCCTCCACTGCTGTCCAACAGGTCCAGGTTCTCCCCACGTGCAGCATACTCACCCCTCGGGGAATCTGTGCAGACAAACCTCTTGAAGGGCTGTTACATACTGTAGGCATCTCAAGTACTCGCGGGACGGAAGTCTCAGTTCATTTTGGAATATCACCTTGGATGTAGCAGGCAGTTTCTGTTACAGACTTGATTATCTCCACAGATATTTCTTTATTTTCTTTCTCATTTGTATTACAAAAGCAAGTGTGTTCACATACTCAAATGAAGTCGCACTGATTTTGTGAGGTAATAGTTTTTTTTCCATTGTTAATGACTCTAACCAGAGTTGGAGAGGTAAAATAACTGTCTTGATCACAGGCAGAGCACTCAGCTTCTGCTGTTATTAAAAACAAGAAGTCAGAATTCTGCCTAGCTTTGAGACTTACAACAACTGGCTTCGAGTTGCTTTTAGCATTGATTGTATGTATGCAGTCCTAACGCCTTTGTTCTTCTTTTTCAGAAATACCCTGTATTACCCTACCTAGTCTTAGTATTGAAACAGTTCCTGTTGCAGAGGGACCTTAATGAAGTATTCACAGGTGGAATTGGTTCTTACAGTCTTTTTTTAATGGCTGTCAGTTTCCTTCAGGTAAGTTGAATGAAATCTATTGCTCTTGGTGCAAAAGGACTCTATGTTAAGGAATTTAGTTCTTAAGCTTAATAACTTAACCTCTCCTGTTTGTGGCTTTGCACACCCTTTTCACTTAAAAATAGAGGCATCCCACTCGCCTTCTACTCTTCCTTCCATACTGGTACTACCAGTATTAGAAGAGGTGTTTGGAACATCTGTTGGTGTATTAATACCAGGCATGTTTGTCGTTCATGGTGAAATAACTTGTCTATTGTGTAATTTCTCTGGAACAAGCTGCATAGGTTAGTGTTAGATGCAGCTGTCCTTTATAACACTTGTTTTCCAAGTCATGTATCCTGTGTGCGCTTTAGTGAGTGCAGCATAATTTTGTTTGCTTGTTTTAGGTTTTTAAGCTGGTACGAAATAAAACATTTTACATCTTTCTATTAAATATATGAGAACAAAATACGTAAGCTAAAAATACGTTGTTGTGTCTGGGGGAGAAAAATGCTGCAGAAACAAGACGTAGTCAAGTTCTGACTTGACCGACCTCATTTTTATTCTTGTACTAAACTTTATCTTATAACTGTGTGTGTATGTGTACATTTGTACTTTTCCAGCTTGTAGTTACTTTAAAGCTGAGCCTTGAACTGGAGATCAGTGTTTGCTCAGTGCTATTTTCAATTGACTCCTGAGCAGCAAAAGAAATGAAGGCAACAGGCATATCTTTGTGAAAGAAACCAGAATCTCTCCCAGGCTTAATTTTGTCTAACTGTGACTAGTGGCATCTCCATTCACAAAAAACAATCTGATACCCAGTCAAGATTTGTATCAGTTAGAAAACTAGTTCATAATCTCTCAGACTGCATAATTAACAGTAGAGGGAATCATTTATACAGCTTTGTACGTTGAAATCTTGTATTTGTATTCCAAACACAGGTTTTTGAAGTACAGACTGATTCTGGAATACTCGCCTGTGCTTTTTTACACAAACTATGCTGTTGGCACTGGAAGTTCACTTACTGAACTGAAAGTTCAAATACAAAATATTTATATATTAAAAACATTTTTAAAATTCAAATATAAAAGCGGTGATACTTGCCAGGCTTATTGTTAAGAGGTAATGAGTTTATAAAAGTTTTGACTGCATCTTGTTTGAAAGATGCAGAACTGCTTTATTAAGAATAGTTACTACATTTAGATATGTTTGCTTTATTATGTATTATTTATTATTATATTAGGCATGCTTGCTTTGAAATAGAAAATGATATAAAGGTAAACAAAAGAGAACCTACAGGCACTTGAAATCTTAAGGATTTTTTTTTTCTCTCTTCTTAATAGCTGCATCCCAGAGAAGATGCCTGCATGCCCAATGCCAACTATGGTGTTCTTTTAATAGAGTTCTTTGAATTATATGGACGTCACTTCAATTATCTGAAGACTGGAATCCGAATAAAGGATGGTGGCTCTTACGTTGCCAAGGATGAAGTGCAAAAAAGTATGCTGGATGGCTATAGACCATCAATGCTGTATATTGAAGATCCGTTACAGCCAGGTATCCTCGTAAACCAAAAAGTCGATAAGTTTTGCTGTATCAACTAAGAAAACAGTTAAGGGAACGCTTCATTCAAAGGGGTTAAACCAAAGAATAGTGCAGTGACCATGAAAAATCAAACAAACATCTAATTTATGTCTGTGAACACAAGATACATTCCAAATACCATGGTTATTTTCTTTTAAGATATTGCTAGCAAAAATTACAGTGTTACCCAAGAGCATGCCTATATTACAGTCAGGAGGTGGGGTAGAAGGAGGCGTGCCAAACAGCCTTGCTGTCCTCTAGAGTGGTGATGACGACAAGGCTGCAGCAGCACAAGCCTGAGTATGGGCTAGATATACGGGTATATACATCTGCTCCCTTCCAGCCTTGTGCCTGCCAGCACCACAGTTGTACCTTGTACTGTATGTATGTGCTTATGTCCACCCTCCTCTTTGATTCTATAGTCACGTAAACACACAGTGATTTCCTTCTGTAGCCTTACTCTTCTGTTAAGGTTGATTGTTGACATGGATAGCTGGATCCTGAAATGGTGAATCAAGTGCTGCTCTTAGGAAAGAGTTAACATACTTCCAACGTAAAAAATGTCACCAGGGATAGCATTTGTAATACGTGCAGTAAATGGTTAATATTTTTCTTCACGTATTGAATTTTTACACGCAGAATTTCCTTTTTGGACTTCCATATATGTAAATATCTATCAGTTTTCTAAGCTCTCTCATCTAGGCTTCCCTAATACTCTTGTATTCTAAAGGAAGTTACTGTAGTGAGATGGGACTTAAGGACAATTCTTAAACCAATGTAACTGTCCCATGTCTGAAAGGAGATTAAATATTTGAAACTGAAACCGTTATTATTTATATTTTTTATTTTAAGGTAATGATGTTGGGAGGAGTTCATATGGTGCCATGCAAGTGAAACAGGCCTTTGATTATGCCTATGTTGTTTTGAGCCATGCAGTTTCCCCAATAGCTAAATATTATCCCAACAACGAAACTGAAAGGTAAATTTTTTGAGTCTAAATCTCAGACGTTAATTGCTTGTATTTTGGGTACCTAAAATTAATCGTGTGGGGTATTTCTCTTTTTTTCTTTTCCTGGTTTACAGTATATTAGGTAGAATAATTAGAGTAACACAAGAAGTGGCCACATACAGAGACTGGATATCAAAACAGTGGGGAATGCAAAGTAGGACCGAGTCTTCATGTAATGGTAAGATTTGTCAAAGCTTGGCTGGTGGTGGGAAACTTCCTGCATATTTTGATTATGTAAATTTTTTGCTGCTTTTGCTCCATGTGTATGCACCTTAATATGAATTTACTTGATTAGTGAAGAGGTGATGAACTTTCTTTTGTTTTCACCCAGAAAAATTAGTTTAGGACAAGAATAGAAAGGCTATCCCACAACATCTTTGTTCTGCTGATGTATTTGTTCAGCATAGAGTCTGTACAGTGTGTAAAGTTACAGTCTGTTTAGCATGCTGGCTTGCAAAGGAAGCTTTTGAAAAACTTCAAATTTAAATTACATGTGTTGTTACTATTGCACTTCCTTTGCCCTTAAAATGTGGACAAGGTTTTAGAAAGGATCGCTAGAGATGCTAGTTTAAATCTAAATCCTTGCCTTGTGTTGGTATTTTATTTCTTTTTAAAGTATTTGAAGTCTGTCTGTCTACAGAAGGAGTATTTAAGCCAGGACTGACCATGTAAGTGGAATAAGTCTTAAAACAAGAGAAATACTAAAATACCAATCACAATTTATATTACTGACAAATGGAAATACACAAAATATACCCAGAGAGCTTGCTGGAAACATCCTTTAAAATCATCTTTATTTTCATTGCCCATCTTCTGACCCCACCCGCAAGTTGCCACCCTGTTTTGGTGTAGGTGTATCTGCTGGCTGGAAATTTTCAAAATAACATTAATTTTAATACTCTACAATTCATTTTAGAATGTTAGGCATTAGAAGTCTTCCCCTGTTAGATACCAATCAGAGAAGATGACAGATGTACCCCATCTTCAGGCTAGGTTGGGTTTCTGTTTATTTGCTTTTAAAGCTTTTGTTAGTGATTTCCCCCCGCTGTCCCTGTAAATACAATGTGTTTGTGGCCATTTTTGTTTTATCAATCTGTAGACTTCTGTGGCACTGCTGTACCACTTGGCAATGGCAGTTAACCACCATTCATTATCTATTGTGACATATATGTTAAATTGTATATAAATAAAGCAAGTGGTGTGATAAACATATATTACATAAATCTATCAGAAAGTCAATTTAATACAAGTTGACAAAAAAAAAAAAAAAAAAAAACTTTTTCTGCAGGTACTAGTTACTAGGAAAGAAGCAGAAGTGACTCCAAGGTGCCTTATGTGAGACAAAGCAGTCGGTTTAAAAATAAAAATCCTAAGTTAGGAGGGTAATGATGGCATTACAGTGCTCATCTTGCAGGTTTAGTTTAGATTTAAGTTCTGATTCTTCTTATTCATTAAGACAGAAGTTAGTGAGATAGAAGTCTTCTATATCTCACGTTTTCAGTTTAGGGTATCGTACAAACATACAATGAGGATTTAATTTAGAGTTCTTATTACCCTAGCAACTCCAGTAGAAGACAACTGTGACTTGCAGAATTTGGGGCTCATAGGAACTGTATTTAAACCTGGATCTTTGAGAGCTGTTTAAGCACGTCATAAACCAATCTTACTTAAACAGCACATCTGAGCTCCATTACTACTTTCTTCCGTGCCTCATTTCTAACTTCCATCTTGGACTGTGTGTAATGCTTGATGGTTTTCGTAGTGTAGAATCATGGGTCTTGTCAGGAAACCACCAAGGCCTCTGCACAGAATTTGCTTGCTACACCCAGTACACACAAACACGTGTACAAATGTGCTTGTAGGTAATGGAACTGGGTATGTGCACAGGTGTCTGTCCATGTCCCGCGGGGTGTAATGGATACATAGTACCTGAATGGGTGTGTATACTGGGAGGGAAGAAACAGAGCAACATAAATTTTGTCAGTTAATGTGAGGTGATGCTTCTGTTTCATTTTTAATAGGTAATGGAGTAACCTTGATAGTAGATAATCAGCAGCTGGACAAATGCAACAATAATCTTGCTGAAGAGAATGAAGCACTGGGAAAACCTAGAAATAAAACTTCAGAAACCCTTAGTAAACATTCTTCAAATTCTTCATCAGGTCCCTTATCATCGTCATCATCTACACTGTCCAGTTCTAGTGATGTAGTAAGTACTGGAGGTTGTCTGCATTTTGCTTTTTCCAATTTATTTGTTTTCTTTACTTATATTGCTGCAAAAAGCTCAGAATCCTAGTTAATTATTTCATCCAGAATCCTAACTTGCATAAGATGTTACGTCTTATGCAATTTCTACACATGTAAATTGCAGTGTGTTTTTTAACACACTGTAGGAAAGTGAATGTAGGAAAGTGAATATAGTAGACGTAAAGCTTCATAGCCCTCTTTTCTCTGGGAAAACTGTATTTCAAAAAAAAAAAAGACTGGTAGTCCTAAACCATATGCTTAAAAAGTAATACCAAATGCCTTATTTAAAAAAAAAAACAACAACAGCAACAAAAAAAAACTTGAATGGGAATTCTGTTTTTAAAAAGCTAATAAAAGATAAAGCCCCAAATCATAATCACTTACCAATACATTTTTAAATCAATTTGTTGACTCAGTAAGAATTCTGGATTGCAAGTGTTAATATTTAATAAACACCTTTCAAGTTTTGCCCATTGCTAGCTTTAATTTTAGGGGAAAACTCACTCACTTTATAGAAAGACTCACTTATTCTTAAGAAAAATTCACTAATACTTTAAATTTTCCTGAAGGATTCTGATGGAACACCTTGCAAAACCTCTAAACAATTGAGTTGTCGTCAGTCTACAACAAACAGAGTGGGGTCACAAGAAGTATCACTGGAATCCTCCCAGTCAAGTGGGAAAACACAAAATAGCCAAACAGCCAATACATCCAGCAACACGAACAAATCTCAGGTTTGTGAAACGTTTAAAAGCAACAACTGTGTAGGTTATTGGAATATTACACATGCCCTCCTTGGAAGGATAGTTTGTTCTGGAAATAAAACAGCGTGTTTTTTCTCTTCCTCTTTGCCCTCCTAGAAAACTTTGAGCACTGAGTGTATCTAAAAATTATCTCGTTCTCTGTTCAGATTTGAGAGGTGAATTTATAATGGTGCTTTTCCTAGCCTTAAACAGCCTAAATTGGAGTAACTTCGTTTGGGGAAATCTAGATTTGCCAGTACACACTTGTGTTGTGCAAGTTCCCTTTATGCAAAAATCATGTTGGTCTAGTCTTAACTGCTGAATTTGAGATCTAATGAGATTTGCATGCACTTTAACAAACAACAAAAATGTACGTTTAAACTATGACTGGCTGTTGATCCTTGTTGAAATATCTATTAAGGGAGATGGAGACGCTTGCTGACATGAAATTCCCTCTAATTTCCCCTTAAATTCAAATGTCTTTATGATGAGACCTACCAGAGTTTATATACTAGAGGGTTTCTCGTGTTGAGAATACTTCTGTGACAACTCAGTGATCTGGAAATGCTATATGCCTCCATATACAATATACCTCTGGAGAGATGCAGTTTACATTTTTACACCTTCTCAGAATTTATTTTTCATTCATTAAAAAAGTCCTAGTCTGGAATCTTCTGGAGTAATATTCCTGAAAAGTAATTCTGAAGACTTGCTGGTTCCTGTTTGCTGGTGATCTCTAGCTAGTAACAAGGAAGTTTAAAAAACAAAGCCTTGGATATATACTACTAAATTGTGTTGCTGGAATGTGAATGTGCACAGTCTGAGATAACGTGCCATCTGCAAAAAGCCGTGATATAAAATGAGTCTTGGTCTTAAAAGATTGTTGTCTTAATTGGGCAGGGAAGATAGATTCAAGCCATCTTCATCTCTTCTTGGATTATGGACTTCTGTTTCTGCAAACCACTTTTTTGATGGCTGTGCAGTGGATGAGAGAAGTTCTATCATTTTCAGAACTCCAAGTGCTATATACTCTTCACTCTCTTCATTTGCATGGCTTCGGGTCTAGAGATGAGCATTTTTTTGCAGCCAACAAAATGAAAAATATGTGGTTCTGTGCTGCTGCCTAAGCAATGGCCTAGCGGCTTTTGCCACGTCAGGTTGTGAGTTACATCCTTGTTATCTGGAAATGGGGTTGTGTAATTGCCACACTTTCTTCTTACACTGACTTATCGGGCTCTCTTTATTTTGCAGCATGGATCTGCACGGTTATTTCGCTCTTCTAACAAAGGCTTCCAAGGTCCAGCAAACTCAAGCCACGGTACCTCAGTTACAAACAAACAACATCAAGGCAGCAAATCACACCATCAGTACTTCCATGGCAAAAAGAGGAAACACAAGAGGGATGCGGCCCTTTCAGACCTTTGTAGATAGTTGCCTATTTTATGACTGTTCTTCTGTGTGCAATGATCTCATGCTACAGGATAGTTTGATAGTGACTCCTTGGATCTCTTCCGGAGCTTCAGACTGTTCAGACATTGATTAGCAACTGCATTTTTTTTTCCCAGCTCGCCACGGAACGGATCATGAAGATTGATCACTGAAAAAAAAAAAAAAAGAAAAAAAAAGAAAAAAAAAAAGAAAAAAAAGGAAAAAAAAAAAGAAAAAAAAATTAAAAAGAGAAAATAAAAATAAAAAAAAGGAAAAAGGCTGCTCATTTGATAAGTCATATGCTACAACAGGGTCATTAGGATATAAAAGCTTGAATGTAAAATAAATGTATTTCCCATCAGCTCATGCTGACCTGTAGGGGTAGTACTCAGTGTGTCTAGGGGGTGGTAACAAACAAATAAAAATAGGAAAAAAGGCAAAAAATTGTATTTTGAGGGAAACCCAGCCTTTAAAGGTGAAAGTAATTTGTGCATGATTTTTTTTATTATTTTTGCATATACTTACCATTTTATTGTGTATATATAGATGACCATATAGGAAAACTGACATTTGTAATAGTGGATTTGTTAATACTTTTTACATAACATTACTGTTTAAATTGTAAACATAAATTTTTCTCAGGATTAGTTTGGAAAATAATCTGAATTGTCATCTTAACATCCATATAAAGAGACATTACTAGTTATATTGCTCAGAATTTCTTTTCTTGGCATTTAAAAGATTTAATAGAGCATTTGATCTGCAAAAGCTGTTCCTCTGAAAGAAAGGTTTATAGTGGCAAATGAAATTTTTCATTTGTATAAAGCGTAGATGTACTTCGTGTAGACACTGAGCTTGTCATCTCGGAGAAGTAACCTTCACCTTGTTTTCTAGAGTGCCATCATTTCAGGCAATGGGGTTTTATAGTTGCACCTTCCTTCTCTTCCTTGCCTTAGTGGTCCCCCCCTCTTTTTCTTTTTTCTTTTTTTTTCCACTTTGGGGGGGGTTGTTTGGTTGGTGTTGATGATTCTTTTTCTCCCCCCTCCTCCTCCCCAGTTTAAAAAACAAAACCAAAACAACTCAGTTTGTTATAGATGTTTGCATTCCTGGGCTGCTTAAATCCCATGCCTCTTTGTTTGTGCCTTCCCTCCCATTTTCAGGTCTGTTTTTTTTCTTTTATATTTCTGCTAACTCCTGTAGGAGATAACTGTTGAAGCTTTAAGTAAATTTTACAATTAAAGTATTTTTTCTCACTCCCCTCTAAGGCATTTTTATATTTACACTTAATAATTAAAAACAAAACAAAAAACCTTCAAATAATGAAATATATTTTATATTGCCTTAAAGACCCAAACCTTTCATATCTCATAGTATTTCTTCGTTGATCTAGTTATCACTTCATTTAAACTCCGCATTTGTCTGGTTTTTGTCACATTTTAAGCCTAGGCTGCAGTAAGCTTGATGCCATGAATGCGAATCAAACGTGTAACTACAGGCATAGTTTGGAAAAGGGGTTGGGACACTTCACTGGTAAAATGTTAAGTGGCATTTACTTTCACATATTTCTTTAAAGAGGAAAGTCTCTACTTAGCATATGTGGCTGTATTTAATGCAGCTGTTCTGGAGATTATGCTTTTATAAAAAGTGCTATTAGCTTTTAGAAACTTTTTTTTATATACATTTGCAGAATTCTACAGACCAACCTGACCTTTACTGGGCACTAATGAGTGCAATGATTTTTAAAGTAAAATAATGCTAAACTAAGACCAGAACTGATGTTATCACTTAAATTAATAAACATTTTCAATGTGTTAAAGTGTTTTACTTCAAAAAGGAAAATATATATGTATATTCCAAAAATGTTGAAAGTCATAACAGTTACTCAAACACTAAGCTTAAGTGATGTTAATTTGACAATATTTTTTAAAATTTTTAGATTCATATTTTAATTTGAGATAATTTTATCAACACGATGTTGAGCTTTTGTTCATAGAAACTAGTAAAAGTTATACCACATTATGCATAATCACAGTATTTATTTTGTTTTAGATTATTGTGAATGTGTAGACTTAAGTTCACCGCTTAGGGAACAATTATTTATAAATTATATTAATCCAGTATTGTTAGCTGCTATTAGCAAAACTGTTCCAAAACTTAATACTTGCAAAGATCTGTATCGCATTTACCACACTGAAGTGTTTTTAAAAGAATCACCCTCATTGTTGAAAGCAAATGTACTCTTAGGGTGCAGATATTAGTGTTCCAATAAGCATGTGATAATTTTAAGGTGGTGGTAGCGGGAAGATAATCTTGATTCCATTGGGAATCTTAGGTTTGCCTCAATTTATGGTTTTCATAAATTTAATGGAAAATAGCTTTTCCTGGACTGCTCAAGTTTCTTTTTGGTAAACAGTATCTTTCTAAAAGAAGAAAAAAAAAAAAGCATGAAGGAAGAATTGAGGTATTTTACATTGCCTCAAATGACCAGCATTGTATTCATAAAATACTGTATATCTTGCAAATCTTTATTTAAACAGAACAGTTGAACTGTTCGTTTTTCAATCTGAAGTAAAATACTTTCAAGACCTTTTAGTTTGCCTGCTCATTTGTCTTGTACATTTCATCTCTGTATTTGACTCAAGTCTAATTCCTTTTTGAGTTTCAATACTTTTGTGAAGATTTTGTGAATATATGAAAAATAAATGTTTAATCTAACTACTGTAGTTATCACCATTCTTGACACCCTGTTTTTCCCTTTGCAGTACTGGAAGGAACAGAATGAACAGAACAGTGAGACCGCTTTGTAACTTTTGTAGTATCTGGGTGCTTCTCGCTGGGTGCCTCTACCTTCTGTTCAAGTAGGGCTGGTCTGTGGAGCTGAAGCAGAACCTGTGTTTCTGAGAATGAGAGAAGTAATATATATGTATATTTTTAAGTATTATTTTTCTCTAGCTTTCCTCTGCGATATACATAGGAAACTTGTGCAGAGGTCGGTTTACTTTGGGCTACAAACTTGTGTTGCATCTAGTGCTGCAGTGCAGCTGCTGTTCAGAAGTGGCACTCTGAGCAGGACATTCTGGAAATATACAAGTTAATTTGGGTTACCTTTGGCTAGAAAGTGTGTTTGGCATAGTTCCTGAAGCGTGGTTGATCTTACTAATGTATGCCTTCGGTTATCTTCCTTGCATAGATCAGTAAGAAGACACACACATACTGACAGCTCGTACAGACTTGCTGCGGGTAGTTTAACACAGACCACCTAAAATTCTTAGGTATGCTTCCTGTAGAACATCAAGTTGATTATTACTCTACATTTTTAAAGGATAGATCAAATAGTGTTTATAGTTTAAAAGCTGTGTATTTATTATTTTTTATATTGTCAGTCCTCTACCTTGTGGCAAAAAGAAGGTGAACTGTAGGTCATTCTTTGTGACACACCATGATTCTGTTTATTGACCTCCATGCTCTGTGCAGCATCCTCAGAATTTACATCTCATGTTTTTAAATCTTAAATAAAGTTATTTTCCTAGAACTAAATTGTTAGAAAATAAGTTGTCCAATTGCTGGTGGCAACTTTTTCTTTCAAATTTACTTTCAAAATTTACTTTCTTTTTAAGAAAAGTTTTTACTTTCTTACTTTACTTTTCTTACTTTAAGAAAAGTTTTTTACTTTTTACTTTCTTTTTTTTTTTTACTTTTCAAATTTACTTTCTTTTTCACTTCATTTCTGGAGTCATCATGTATGCTTTCTAAATGCAATATGTGAGCAAGTGATTGGAAAATAGTCTATACTGAAAATGTTAAATAAAAGCAGCCAGCCATTTGACATCTTGATAGATGCTAAAGCTCGCAATAGATGTTAAAACTGAATGTGTGACTGCCAACTTTATTTCCTGAATAGTAAAAGCTGTAGGAGATTGCAAAGTATGCGATTACTCAAAAAAAGGAGTATGTTTAGCCACTCAGGGGTTGTAATAAAAAATACCTCCAGCTACTGTTAAAGTGTGAAAACTAGTGATTACTTACTCCGCTGATTCCTACAACTTGATTCTTTTGCTTAACAATGCAAAATGATTTTCCAGAATCAAGTTTGTCATGTCTTGAAACGGTGTTTCTTTGTCCTGAAAGTGCAAAATGCGAGAGCTTTATTTTCTATCTAATTTGTAGTGTTTAGTTTCTCAAGTGTTTTCCAGTTGCAGTGACCTAAATGTTAGTGTCTTGACTCTACTTGCATGAGCCATTTACCAGCAGTTCTGACAGATATTCGTGGCTTCATGAATTGTAAAACGTGTACACGTGTGTGGTGTTGAACAAAGTCTGACAAACCATTGGTGCAGTTCTGATGAGTGTCCAAAAAAAAAAACTAAACCAAAAAACAAAAACCTACCCTTGTGCAGTAATATAAAACTACTTTTGCTTAGGTATGGAACAATGTTTGACTCCTGAGCTGAAAGATCATTAAGCAATTAAATTCTGCTGATTAGCTATTAGGAAAAAAATCAGTACGCTCAGCTGCATTTTTCCAGGTCTAAAGTTCATTTACTGCAACAGATCTGGTGATAGCAAAATCTGAAAATAAACCTGCTGGTTAGACTGTTCTTTCATGCAGCCTGACCATGTAGCACTACGGTATCTTCTCTGAACTTAATGTTCCCATCTTAAAAAACAAAACAAATCTAAGAACAAAACTAACTTGCTGGTATGTATACAACTGATGGTTGCACCTAGAGTATGAAGAAATATTTTTGCCCCGTTAACATTATGTGGTTTAGGTGAAATATGCATTAATGCTTGCTGTTTGTAAATCCCTAGTTCTGTGGCCTATTTCCAAACAAGTCTTGTTCATTCTTACAGTAAGTAGGGGACTGACTAAGGATGAGATGTGTGTTTCTTGGTTGTTCTTGGTTTTTTCCTCTTCACTACAGTGGATGTTGAATCAAACTCATTTGTGGTTGCCTGGTAATCAGTAACTATGAAAAGACCATTCTCAGTCAGAAAAATCAATGACTAAACCAACAGCAGGTAGAAATCTTTCATGTTTTCTTCCTTCAGTGCTAGCTTGTTTGCTCATTCTTTTCAAAATGTTTGACAGTGCAAGGGAATAATTTATAAGGTAATGTGATCTTTTCTATAAGACCTTTATTTGCACCAAATAACGTGTTACTAAACCTATGTTATAATGTTATCTTGTATCCATCAAGGTGACAAAAAGCAGTCTAATTCCTGAAAACCACGTACCTCAGAGCTGGAGTGTGTGCTGTCCAGTGAATGACTTCTGTGCAGTGTCTCAGCAACATACCCCAATTAAGAAAGGTAGTTTGAAGGTTTCTGTTTTGCAATGTTGCTTATACATAATGCTAGTATCTTAAGGTTATAGTAGCTTATTTGGTACTGCTGAGCTACCATCTGCACTCCTCATACATCCCAAATTCTAGAGAATCCCACTACTCTAAGAGTATAACTTAGAAAACTGTATATTTGTGCTTAAAAAAGGAAATAACCAATATTAGCAGGGTTCAGTTGCCAGTGGCTAAGAGCAGTGCCTGCTGTGGAGAAAGGAGCCATTGCAGTGACCTGCTGCCCTAGCACCTCCCCGGCGCATGCAGGCAGCCTTCACCTCCTCTGGCAAAACAGGCCATAGAGTGGGCCCACCTTCCTAGGCAAAGTACTTCATTTAAATACACTTAACGATTAAGTATCTCTAAATTCTTGAGAGCAAAGTCACATGCTGGTCTATCAAAAACAGAACACACTTGGAGTGCATGGGCAAATACAGGTGTTGGGAAACCTAAAAGCTGAAGCATTAATGTAAAAGGGAAGGAATTCAAAATTCTGCAGTTTCAGAGAGCACAGGTCTGAAAACCTTACTATGCATGGATAGTCTGATTTAAAACAAACAAACTGAATGCTCCATCTTCAAATGGTATTACTGCACTTTATTTCTACTGAGTAAAATAATATTTTACATTACAATGGTGATTATAGGGGGATATTTTTGAAGTAAAAACATTAACAATTCACAAAATAATGCTAGTTCTGTAGCTTCTCTATATTATGTACTTTCTCTAGTTATCAACACTGTCAAATCTGTCCATGAAAAATACTGTACTTGAGTTGTGTGTACGAGTTTCTGTACGTGTACCTTTGGGAGAGTCTGAATACTGAATATTCTAATGTGGTTTAGTGTGGGAAAACTACAATGAGCAATTTTGATGAGCTGGTGCAATACTAAAAGGCCATATATTAGAATTGATGTTTACTTTCCTGATGTCATTATTAGAAAGTTATTTTCATTTGTTGTTTCATAGCCTCCTTGATATCTTGATTTTATACGTTTTCTGCCTTTAACACATCTGGCCTGTATGAGAAATCACAGGTGTCCTTTTCTGCTGGGTCTGGCTGGGATGTTACCTTTCCCTGCAGCAGCCCATACAGTACTGCGCTCTGCACTTGTAGCTGGAACAGCAGTGGGATCACACTGGTGTTGTGTCTGCTGCTGAGCAGTGCTGGCACAGCATCAGGACTCTCTCTGACCCTCCTAGGGGGTGGGCAAAAAAGTGAGAGAGAAACATCACCAGGGCAGCTGACCTAAACCAACCAGAGGGATATTCCATACCATATGATGTCACACTCAGTAATAAAAGGTGGAAAAAGGAAGAAGAGGGGAGGGGTGGGCTCTCGTTGCGAAAACGTCTGTCCTCCTCCCAAACACCGGCTACGTGCGTTGAGGCCCTGCTTCAAGAACGTGGTCAAGCATCGCTCATTTGTGGGAAGCAGAGTAATTTCTTTCCTCTGCACTTCCACACAGCCTTTACTTGTTTTGTTTTGTTTACTTGTTTGTTTTTTTTTTTAGTTTTTTTTTTCCTTTAGTTAAATTGTTTAATGAATAATAATCTTTCCTTAAAAATTATTTTTTCCCTTTAATTAAAATATCCTTATCTCAACCCATGAGTTGTTCTTTCCTTTACTTCTTCCCCTCCTCTTCTAAGGAGGGGGAGTGAGAGAGCGGTTGTAGTGTTCAGCTGCCTAGCACGGTAAAACCACCACACCTTTATCCTACCTGCCTGCTGGCATCAGTTAAGACTTGATTTAATGAGCAGGTAGATCACTATTAAAGAACACTAAGTATCCATTTTTGATATCATCAAAATTTTTGATACAGTGGAACTCTGATTTCACTACAGTAACAAACTAAAACATTTCTCATCCTAGTTCTTCTCAGCTTTAGGATAATAACTACATCGGTATGTTTGAACATGCCAGCTACGTGGAGGAGAAAAAAGCCTTTTTCTCAGTATAAAGGAAAACAAAAGTATTAGAATACTTAAAGCTCTCTGCTAATATAAGGCTAGATCCTGAGGTAATATAAATCATTTTTGCTCCATTAGCTTCAATATAATGGAGCAATGTTGATTTAACCAGATGATTTTATCCACTTTTTAAAATTGCTTTGTAACAGACTCTGTTTGTTTCAGTAAACCCATGTTTTCTAGTGGATTCTCTAGGAACTTTGTTGTAGCATTGTATTTTAATTTATGTAGAAACATTTTTCCCTAATAATACACATGGTCTCTGTCCTTTCCTGATTTTTCCAAAGTATTTTTGGTTTCCGATATGTCCTTCTAGCTACTAATGTAAAGATATGGGAATTGCAAATTGAAAACAGCTAAATAGTTTCATCATTCACTGTGAAAATAAAACAATTTGTTCTTTTTTGTATTCCTTAAATCAGTAACATCTTCCATTTTATTAAAAACCCCACCTGCAGTGCTGCAGTTTCTAACAGAGAGATGACCTCCTCTTATTTATGTTCTTCCCTTGTATAACTTACCAATTAAGGAAAAGAAAGAGTGACCACTCAATAAGATCATCATCATCATTTTTTAGTCAGTTACAGGCTGGATCTTCTGTCACTCTGCGCTGGTGTGGATAATTTGATTTCCAGAAGAAAATGTTAACATTTTAATACAGATCAACTTGAGTATACAGAAGCATTATAAAATAGGTCTGACCTCTTAGTGTAGTCCAAATCACACCCACAAGCACAGGTAGAAGGTTTAAGCAATTAGCCAGGCACTGTTTTAAGGCACAAGACATGTTCTTGCTCTGCAGGAAGAACGTTAAATATGAGTGAGAGAGGAGATGGAAGTACTTTTCTGATTCTTAATTCAAGAAGTCAACAAAACCTCACAGCCAAGGCTTCAAAGCTGAAGAACATCTTGTGGTGAGACTTGAACTCCTAAGTCTTTCAGTTCCTTTAGAAAATGGCATATTACCTCCTCAGTCATATAGGTACTTTTTTTGGACTGTTGATGCTTTTCATAATTTCTTCTATTGTTTCACAGTGCTGTGAGTTTGTATTGTTTTAAAAGTTTTATTTAGAGAAGCTACTTTTGTAGAATTAAGTCCCACTGACTTTCATGAAATCTGGAATGCTAGAAAATAAGATCTCGGTTCCAAGTCAGTTAGAATCTGGGAGACTTGTAAAACAAGTAACAATTATGACAAGAGACCTGAGCAGCTTTTCATTTCCCTAAAGACAGGTGATTCATATGGAATTGATTGTTTTATTTAAAGAAAAGCAGCAAATTATTCCCAACAGTTCTTTCAATTGATCTGAGAGACCAGAAATACAAATTCCATAATAGCAGTTAAACTCTACTTTCTTTTTATCACGTCTGATACATGATATCCTGTAAATGTGGATGATATCAGTGTAACAGCTCAGAATAATTTCCCTTTCATTCCTTCCTAAGCATGTAGTGTCTAGCACGTTGGCATTGTTTTATTATTAGACGTCTTTAAACTCATAAATTTGCAGGAAATAACACATAATTTACTCAAGCTATTTGTCTCATCTTTCTCTAAATTAAGACTGCCTTAGTCACTTCTTCTGGATATTTGATTAACTGCTAAGAGACAGCATTATAAAACATAGTTTCCTAAAACAGGCTATTTTCTGTGATATTGCAGTATTTCAAAAGACTATTAAAAATAAGTAGCTATATCTAAAATTCTTTGTGCTAATTTTAAAAGTACATCTTAATATATTGTGCTTGTTAAGATCATAGAATTATAGAATATCCCGAGTTGGAAGTGTCCCATAAGGATCATCGAGTCCAACTCCTGAAGATTCTATTATGCCTAAAAAATTACCCACAAAATATTCTACTGTGTAATAATTTTCAAATTTGTCTTAAGGATTTAGAATTATTTTCTGAAATTATGACTACATTTCTGATTTGCCTTCTTTGTATACTTATTTGCTCAGCAGCTGTCTTTTGAGTATTAGCTAACTAATTTATGGGAGCCACTAGAAATCAAAATGTTGAAACACTTTGCAATTAAAATTATAAAAAAGTAACTTACTGGGTCCAAAATCAACCCTTTTATTATTGTGAATAGTCCAAGCAAGTGTGTCCTGAAGGCAGGCTCACACAATGACTTAAGAAGCCAATTTAACCCCCCAAATCAAAATCGTACCAAAAGAGTGCTATATTTTCTTTCATTTCTGTTGCTTTGAAAAAATAGTGATTTTTTTCCCCCTCTTTTGTAATGGTTCGCGGACATTATGGCAAGTTACCTTGAAGCATACATCCTCACTGTACAAAACAGACTTCTGTAATGCTCTGTAACTCAATTTGTAAATGCTGCTGCACATAGATAAATAACACACCAACAAGTAATTCAAATACAAAATTGAAAAACAGTTTGACTTTTGTTATGTTAGATTTTATCAGCTAATGTGTGGCATTTAATTTTAATAACAAATCTATATTTATGATAGCTTATCCAGTTCAGTCCGGAAAGATTTGATTTGTGTGTTTAATACAGACATGTACCTTTTATATGTTCAATATGTACATATTGTAGAGCTGCTGGACTTTTCCTGGAAAAGTGCTTGAGAACAATAATGTCTGCTCATCTGAGAGTAACTTTTTCAGGGAAGCAAGTAAAATCTTAGGGACTGCTATTTTCTAATTTGAACAACATTTTCAGGTGGACCTTCTATAAAGGGCTCTTATTTTCACAGTTTCAAACATCTACAGTTATCATGTACACAAGAAATTTTAGATCAATATATAGTTGCAAAAAGATAAACTAATAAAATTACAGGCTAGGGGCTATCACTCTCACCTGGGACAGAACCTTACGCTGCTGGCAGTCGCAATGTCAGGCGCTCTCCAGTAAGGGGTGGTAGCATCTCCTTTGTGAAATTCAGCCGGCCGTACTTCAACTGTGCGGCACTTGAGAGAAAAACTAGCTGCAGAAAAAGAAATGGGGAAATCGATCCACATCATCTGTAGGAGCCAACGAAATGTATCTTAATTTCTACATTTCGCTTTTTTTCCTTTTATATCCATTTTGCTAGAAATGTATTATGTTAGTTACTGATAGTTTAAGAGTAATCTGCACAACAGTGTACATACAGCACTTAGTGTTTTGGAACTGCTGCCATTAAAAAATTACTATGTCAGTAGCACTGAATCATGCAGGAATTTTAGAACTTTGTCTGGAATAGCAAATATTTGTGGATATACAGAAATGATGTTAAGCAATCCGTGTACTCAGAAGGTCCACAAAATTCTGATGAAGTAAATGGAATCCATCTGTTCTGAAATCAGTCCATTTATGATCTCAGAAGAGCAATGTATTTTCCATTTCCTGCGTTTTTTGTTTTTTTTTTTTTTTGTTTTTGTTTTTTAAATCCCTGTTATCTACTCCAACATTTAGTGAAGACAAAGAATTCTTTTTAACAAGTGTTTTACTGGAAGATCTTTTTTTTTTTTTTTTTTTTCCTCCCCTAAGAAATGGTCCAACTAGCCTATGCCCTGCTTCCATGTGAACGCCCTAATAATTTCCCAGTGCTTTTCAAATACACAGTGTCCAAAACAGGAATGGGAAGACCCAGGTAAGATGAAGCAAGTTGTACAAGACTGCCCATAAAAGCGTCACAGGACATGGAACAGATGAGCAGAGTCCAGCCTGTTTGCTGCCCAGTCCTGTGCCTCAGGTATGATCACTACTGCTTCTCTAGCTCTGTTGCTTATGTGCTTGTCCCATGCAGCTAAAACTAGATTTTTATTCCTCTCCAAGATTCATGGTCCTTATAGCATCCCGATTGCCTGGCCGTGTCAGAAAACACGTTTCCATTCAGACAGGAGCTGGGTGAATGCAGCTGTCCTGCCTGTGGTGAATGTGCTGAAGTGCTGCTCCCTTGGAGGGGGTGAATTCAGGCACATAGACTCGGGCCTACAGAGAAATCGCCAGCTGGCTAGCCATGCCCACACCAAAACCATAGTATTTACTTCCCGTATTACGGCAGTAATGTCAGACTGGGGTTCACAGCGTGCTGTTAGCATGCTCCCCTGCCTTCCCTCAGCGCAGCAGCTGCAGGCGGGGGGCACAGGCATGGCCCACAGAGCCTAACACCAACCTCTGTGGAGATCAGTGTCTTCTTCCCACCTCCACGAAGATTGGTGTCTTCTCCCCAGCACCTGCCATGAGCTTGGGATCACGCACAGCTTGTTGAGCTGCGAGGAACACACTGAGGAATCCCGGCCGGCCCTGTGAAATCCACCCACAAGCCAGTGAGAGGACTAAAGCGGCGGGTAAACTGAGGAACACGAAGCCACCATCGCCCTCCTTACTGAGAGCCCTACGGCTCTCCCAGCACGACGCCCACCGAGCCCCCGGGCCCGAGGAGCCCCCTGAGGCCGGTCCCCGAGGCCGCCCTCCCGTGGCCGCCCTCCGAGGCCCCGGGCCGAGCCCCCCGCCCAGCCGCCCCTCAGCGGCCGCCGCCCGGAGGCGGGCGGGGCGCTGCCGCGTTCCGCCCTTCGCGGAGCCTCGCCGGGCCCCGCCGAAACCTCGGGCGGCGGCACCGGCCGGGGAGGAGGAGGAGGAGGAGGAGGAAGAGCAGGAGGAGCGCCCGGTCCTGCCCCGCAGCCCGCTTCTCTTCCGGCGGCCTCAGGTGAGAGCTGGGCCGGGCGGGGGGAAGCCGCTGCCAGCCCGGGCGCGGAACGGTCCGGCTCCCGGTAACGGCGACGGATTGGGAATAAAGGAGAGAGGGAGAGGGGTGGGGGAAAGGCTGAAAGAGCGAAACTTGTAGGTAACAGCGCCCCGTGTTGCGCCCTCTGCTCGGGAGCAGAGAACACCTCTCAGGCCCGCAGACCTGTGCCCGGGTTCGTGTGCTGACCGGGGCAGGGCTCGGTGAGCCCGAGGCCGGAGCTGGTGCCGTGTCTGCAGGCGGATGAACGGGGAACGTACCCGCTGGGTACGGCGGTGGTGTGTAACCCAAACCCGGCTTTGTGGAGTGCTTTGGGAGCTTTTTTTGGTACTTTTTATTTATTTATTTATTTTAGAATATTAGGGCTTTAAAATACCGAAGGAGGTACTTAAACACCCAAAGAAGACTTGAAACGTGTGAAGAAGGTTGGCTCGGCTTGTTTTTAGTGCTGATGAACAAGTCGGTCATTCAGCTCTGCTCTTGGTAGGAAGCATTACGGCATTTCTGTAATAAGTGAGCATTCAATAAAGGGATTAAAACACTTCAATACGTATAACGTGATGCTTGATCATCATTGTTTGATCACATTTTGCTTGCCAGAGGGAGATAAAGCACATCGCTTAGCAGGGACATGTCATCCTGCAGATGTCACTGAGGACCCGGGACCATTTTAAGGCTGCTGAACCCAAGGCTGCCTCTGTAATCGTTAGGGATTTGGTCTGCAGAAGTCTTGAAGTCTGTCAAAGACACTTGAAAGCATTTTTGGACACTAAAAGTAAATATTCAATGTAGCGTTTGAATTCAGTTCAGCGCAGAAGCCTGCTTTTCTCCTGTCAGTGTGTTAACATTTTATTTGTATTGCTCTCTGCTTAACGTGTTTGGTCATGGACCAAGACCACGCTGTGCTAAGTGCTGTGCAAATACTAGGTGAGGAAGTCTAAAACTTGTGGGTTTGATTCTGAGGCTGTTGTGATTTGTTATAGGAAATAAAGTGTCCGCTGCTGGACATGGGAGTGTGAAAATTTCTACAGAGTAAGAAACAGATGCACCTGTGATAGTGTTTTTGCTGCTTTGTGCTATGATTCACGATGCTGGGGTCTCTTTTATTTATTTAAACAAACAAAATCTATGAAATTGTTTATTATTATCATTAAGCAAGCAGGATTGCAGGGAAGAAAGCAAGAGTTTCTGGGAGAGTTTAGTGGTTCCGAGTAGGTCAGAAATAAACAAATAGCGTGCTGTGTGTGTGGTTTGTTGTCTGTTTATTCTAAAGAGATGCTGATCTTTTGGGTGTTGATGTCCTGATCAGGAAGTTTTTAAATGGCTCCCTTTAGGAGGGAGAACAATTTGCTGCCGGTCTATGTTAAGACCAGTGATATGGTGTTCTCATGGTATGCTTGTGCGTATAGTGAAGTACTTGTAAAATAAGTCTGTGGTGTAGTGAGTGGCTGACAAAATCATCACTCACTGACAGCGATGTAGAACGGAAAACAAGGAGTATGAGGAATAGCAGCCTCAAAACAAGAGAACAATACTGATTTCTAATGGCTGTTATACCATGTTATTTATGCTTCCAGAAGCCATTACTAGCAGTAATTAGGGTCATTGGGGGTTCTTGTAAAGAAGCCATTAAAGTTCTTAATTTTTTTCTTAATGAAGCTAACGTCAACACCATTAGGAGTGAACAGCGAAGACACTTCATTCCCTAATGTATGTGGATATTTATGTTCTCATGGTTTGTGCTAAGTGAAAGAGCAGGTGCTGGTAGAGAGCTAATTAGTTTAGGTGTTAGCCTAGAGACAGATGATCGTTGTCTTCTGTTAATGTGGGTGTTTATGTAATTGCCAGTTGCTCCTGTATCGAAAAAGAAGGGGGGAAAAAAGATAATACTCCTTGCAGAATTAAAAAACAAAACAAAACACTCTAAATTGAATTCTTACATATCTATTTCTTGGGATCTATCTTTTGACTTGAATTTAATGTGATCTAACAAATGACTGTGATTTTAATCTATTGTGAAAGCTTTAAAACACAGAATGAAGTACTTCACACAGAGATTCCTCCCTCAGTCCCATCAGTTGTGTTCAAGCTACATTTTATACGTTTTCTCTTTCTGGAAAAGCCTGATGGTTGGAAGAGTTTGTTGTTTAGATTAATCAAATACAGTAGTTAAAGTGCGCTGAGCAGGTCTTCTACATTCAAACCATCTTTTGGGGCTCCTATGCACAAATCTGTACATGCGTTTATAAATCAAAGATTGTTTTATTCCTAACAAGAAAGTAACCCTGTACCTGTGAGCTGCCGGCAGATGGAATAGGTGCTCACCGGGAGCTGCCTGCTACGGCCTGCCCTGGTGCCCCATGGCGCGGCCTGCCCTGGGCCTGCACGGCTCCTGCCTGGTGCCCCGGCGCTTCTGCTACGTTTTGTGTTGAGCAGGTGTTGCCAGCTGTGTGTTCATCTTCCCGCTCTGGCAGGAGGCTGAGGAAGAGAGTATAAATATAGATGTTGTGTCTGGAAGTTGAAACTTCTGGTTATGAAACACAGTGAGGCCTTTTTCCAAGTGTGCTAGTTGCTTGTTCCTGCTGTTATTTTGGGCTAGATTTAAAGCTCTTGTGTGAGAAGCATCTGTGCTTATAAACAGTTCCAGAGATTTAGGCATACTGTTAAAGGGAGTTAGGGACCTTGTTTAAAACAAGGAAGTTCTTCGAATGAGAAGCGGGACCTTCTCTAACTGGAGCTCTGTCAGTACTGACATTCACAAACGTCTCTCGGTGAAGTGCCCTGACTCTGTAAAATGCCTTTTGAAGAGCTAACCTGTTCATTCAAAGGCTGAATGCTGCTAAATAGATCATCTATTAAGCTGGTATCTGTAAAGTTTCAAGCTGATTATTTGCTAAGCTGACAGGATATTACAGTGTGAAATAGTTTGTAACCACTCTGCAGTTAGATCATCATGCATTAAAATAAGGAAGTGTAGCTTCTTCCTTAGGTCAGTATGGTGTACTTCACAAGTAGTCAGTGTCTTCCGTCTGCTGAAAAACGTATATATATATTTTACCTTTTGAAAGCAGGAAAGATCTATTCATTTGGGATTGACTCATACTATTTTGAAGAACCATTTTCACCTGGAAAGAAAAATTCTGTCTTTATTTTTATCATGAGGAAATAAAAGAGTTTTATACCATTTTTATTAATTTCCATCGTTATCTCCAGAGGTATCTTTTGCTGTTGCTTACCTTTTGCTTTGAATACCGTCCTGTTTTCCTGAGTCACACCGAGTAGGAACCAGGCTGTCCTGCAATGTGTCAGCTGCGGCCGGAGCTGCCAAGCTGTGGGGTGGTCAATAAAGGTACAGGAGCAAGCAATAGATCTGGTCTTTCCTTTTGCATGTGTTTTTCTTTGCTTAATAAGCATATGACAGTGTAAATATTTTGTGCTGTAGTAGTACTTCCTGCATATCAACTGTAGGTTGCTACTGTAGCTGAGTATTCTCTCTTTGGAGTTACTAAAATGAAGGCAGAAAAGGTGAAGTCATTTCCTCTAGGTTATGTAAAGTTAAAATGGCAAAATTTAAGCAGAACGTGGGACTGCTGCTCCTTTTCTAATGGAGGCATTGCTTTAACTCAGTAGCTTGTAGTTAGGACATGAGTTTATATTGAAATGTATCCTTCGAATAGAAACATTTGTTTTATGTAGCTTGATTTCAGTACTTTTTATTTTACATAAATCAAGCAGGTGTTCTCTTCTGTGTGAGCCAGGCTGCTGCTTTGTTTTGTGAAAAGTTCAGCAGATTCAGGTCTGCCTTTGGTTTAAAGACAAAGCCCAGGTTAGCCCAAATGAGACCCAGGGTCGTACGTACTGCTTTTCCGAAGAGCTTCCTTGCAGCTTGAGTGTTCCTCCCTGTAGAACTGTGTCTGAACAGCTGTTCTGCAGTCCTCATTTCAACATTAAAAGTAGCTTCTGGTCTGTAGTTAGACAGAAGGAGCAAACAGGGTGTGTTTAACTTCTGTTTCTTGACATAAAACGAAGTGAATAAGTAACACATTGCAGTTAAACACAGAAATCACAAAGACTACCAAGGCTGTAACTAATGTCCTAAGTAAAAGAAAGGTGACGAGTGTCTTCAAATATGGCTGTCTGTTTCTGGCAACTTCCCTCCGACGTGCCCACATGCTGTACGTATGTGTATGTCTGCATAGTGCCAGCTGTGCTCCAGCAGCCTGCAGGGGAACTGACTGAGGGCATTTCCAGCTTCGCTCCGATGCCTCCTGCCTTGCAGTTTGCTTCAGAGTAGCTGCAGGGCTTTGTATCGTCCTCCATTCTGCATGATCCGTAAACGCGTACTATTTGACACGAGAGTTGTCTTTGATCCCACAATCAAAGGAACATATATTTTTTCTGAGATTCTCAGGGAGTATAGTAATAAATTCTCTTTTTATAAAACTGCCTTGTAAATGACTGGTTATAAAACCATGAGTGTACTCTTGTACTGTAGCCAATATAAAACTGTTTTGAAAAGACTTTAAGTTCTAAGGTCTTAAGTATGCGTGCTTTATGTAAGGGAAGGAGGCACCCTCTGTGTTTTATAGATAGATAAATGTAGAAATAGCCTACACGTAACTTTTCACGTAACACATTACTTTTGTCTCTGGGAAAAGTTTTGTTATGACTAATATTGTTAGCATTTCAGTGAGTTGAATAAAATATTTTAGTAAAATGTAACATATCCCTAGGTTTTAGTCATTATTTACTTAACGTCCAATCTGCATGTTTTCTGCTTTATTTATTTATATAAAACATAATTTATTTGTTCTAGGGATTTCTCTCTAAAACACTCATTTTTTTAGAACTAGCTGATGATCAAACCACCTAGCAGTGACTAATTTTTATTCAGATATAGTCTTCCATCCGTGTAACCAAAATGATGAGGCGATGAGGATGCCAATAACATGACGAAGCACAGGAAAGGGCTGGATAATGAGTACAACTGGGAAGCAGCCATCAAGTTGGATTTGAAGCACACTGAGGCACAAAGTCAGCTGAAATTAATGGAAATGAACAATAAAGTCTGATCATTTTAAATGGCAGATATTCTTAGCACCTGGCTCACATCAGCCTGAATCCATCTGTTACATTACTTCAGGTAGGACTTGCTGAAACAAGCTTGAGCTTAGTCAGGCAGAGGGGGGGAGAAGCAGATTGGGGCAAGTTGAGAGAGAATGAACTTCCTACTTGGGCTTTTTTGCGTGTTTACAGCTCGTCCTCTGTTGTTGCCACTGAACTTCCGTGGGACTGAATCAAAAAAATGAGTTCCAGTAGCAGAATAGATTTTCAGTTTCCATTTCCTCATTTGAAAGGAAGCTGGGGTATGCCTATCACCACTTTCTCACTTCCTGACGCTTTCTGCCTGATCTGCTGCTGCTCCTTCACTGGCAATTTTAGGCAGCTGCCATGGAGGTGACTGCCATCTCACTATCGAGTTGGGTGGGGGGAGTGGTATCTGCGGAGCAAACATTTATATCTTTGTGTGATATACTTTTACTGGAATAAACTAAATAACAGAAGAGAAATGTGAGTGGTCTTTCCTACTCTCTCGCTGAGAGGAGCGAGCCTGCTTGCTCTGGCTGCATAGGTAGCCGAAGTCTGAGGTGGAGCGTCAGTGCCACCAGAGCTGGAGGCCTGGCTGGGCCTGAGGAGAGCCCAGCTCTGTTCTCCCCCATGAGCAATCTGGCAGGGGACTTTTTATCTGGAAAAGTCTTGTTTCATCCTCTAGAACTGAGAGAATCTGGTAGTTGCTTCAGAATCTTGTGAGCTAATTGAAGTTTGGCTTTTTGCGGCCGGTTTTGATCTTTTACAAACTGGTCATATACAATTTATTATTATTATTATTATTTGGTTTGTTTTTTTTTCCTTCCAGTAAGGGTTTTGCATATGTACGAGAGAACAGAGCTTCTTTTGGGAATGTCCTGGGACCTTAAATTGCTTTCTACTTGCTAGTTATATAAATGTCTTTCTAAGGTATATTTTCTGAAAATACTTGTCTGTGATTCTGGTGGGATTCCTATGGCATGGCTCAAAGAGCTGCTGCCCCTAGGAGAGGGCAGTTCTGCTTGCTTCCCAGGGGCTGCTCCCTCCCCTCCTTGAATTGGTCCTGCTGCTCATCTGACCTACTGCTGAGCTGTTTTGGGGAACTACATGGGCAAAAAAGCTATTTTTTTTTTTTAATTGGATAAGCATTTTTCTTCTTCTGAAGGAACAGAACAACCAGGAGAGAGGAAGTGGCAAGACTGTATTGCTGAACTTCTGGAGAGACAGGCAGAGACCATTCCCTTCTCTTAGGCAGTAGCTGTGCTGTAAAACTGTGCTCCTGTTACCCAAGTAGTAAGCTGTACTTCTGCAGACATGCTGGAAAAGTGTCCTGGGCTGTATTTTGGTTTGAGGTATTGCTAGCTGAAATAATTGTTAGCCTAATTACAGTACTGCTTAAGAAAGATCTTCACTCCTCTGCTTTACTTGTACAGCAGGAAATGAATGTGAAAATATTTCACTTTAGTACTTCTTAAAAAAATCTATGTATTTTTTCTAAGTTCCTGAGGAGCGTCCTGTTTTGGATTTTGTGTTTTATACTCTTTATTTTTAGTCTGCTAATTGTAATAAAACATCAGTTACAAGCCCCCCACTCCCTTTTCTCTCAGGACACTGCACTATTAAAATAAGGCAGGAAATGCAACATGGTGCTATATTGACAATTGTGTTGGCACATATTGTGATTTGGTGAAGGAAGTGCGGTGTTTAATGTAACACAACAGTATGGAATTCACGGAAGTCGGATGGTAGTCAAAACTAGGAGTTGCTCTGAGAAAGTGCGAATTTGATAGCAGTATAAACACCGCATATTCAAAGAAATAGGAAAAAGCCAGCACAGCTACTTCATAAATGTGACTTGATGTGGTTCTTACAGCACCAGGAATATGCAAGATTCCACACAGGCAATTTTATTCCCCCACGAGCTGACGTGATGATTGCATGCATGTTCAGAGCTCCCTTGCAGAGTTTCAGAGCGTGATTTAGGGACATCAGTTGTCAGCGTGAGCAGAACTGTGCACGGGTGTTACGTTGCTTCTGGTGAGCTGCAAACCAATAAACTAATAACACTGCTGGGTAATGGCGATTAAATAGGAATTCATGAATAATATATTGGAAGAATAAAGGGGGAATTATCTCTTCCCCGCCCCCCTAAGATTATGGACAGATTGAGGCAAGAATCAGGCTGTTCATGTTCATATCTTGAATGTGTGTGTTCTGTAACTGTTGATAAAACATGTTTAGACAGGGAATTTGGATGTAGTTGTAGCTAAACTGGTTTACCAGAGTAACTTTAAACACTTGTTTTAAATGTTGAATGAATTTCTGTCCTGTGTTCATACAGGCTGTCATGTTTTAGAAATGCATTCTCGTTCTGCTGTACTTATTTTCACCTGTCCTGGAAGTTTCCCTAGCCAGTGATGGTAAGGCTTTTCTTACAGCTATCTCTGCTACCAAAAAAAAAAGTGCATGTATATACAAGGAAAAATTAAATGTAATTTCTGGAAACTACAGAATCTAAAAGATGCTGTGCTTGTTTTTCTGGAAGGCTTCCCATGTCTTTCTGTGTACAGGTATCCCAGGCATCATTCTTCTGGTTTGTGTATTTATAGATGGATAACCAACATTTTAAGAAACATTTGCAAAAATAAAAAATAAATCATGTTACTTAGTGGTAAATCTATAAGGATTGTTAGCTGCGGAAAGTATGGATGGGAATCGGTTAATTTATTTTGTCATTAAAATCAAGCCAAGGAGTGAGGCAGCACTTCTCCAGCACCCAGTGTATTCAGCATGCTGAAAGCTGTGCTGAATTACGTAGCAAGTAGTTGGAAAGAGGATGAAGTGTTGCTGTTCTTACATGCTGGAAAACATTCTCAGTAGGAATAGAGGGGATTTCAAGAGTGGGAAAAAGTGGCTGAGGGGGGAGATGAGAAATGACTTTAACTGTGGCACCGTACTCACAGAAATGGGCTCACTGTTGGCTGCAGGCATAGGAGATCAAATTATGTTGTATAATAGTACTTTTTTGGATCTCGGTTAGGTTTTCCAAGATCCAGAGTCAGGCTGGATTAACGCTAACACTGAGACAGAGACTCTGGAGGTACCAGAAGGGGGAAGGCCACATATCTCTTCTGGAAATCTTGCATGATTCAAAAGCTCTTGCCTGCACCTACCCATTGCGTTGGAGACCAAAACGGTCAGAAATGTTGCCTTGAGTTGCAGAGACCTGAGCCCACGCTTAGAGCAAAGCTCTAGCAGTAGGCAGAGGAGCTGTGTGGTCTCAGGGTGGAACAGCCCCATCTTTCTTTTCAGTGTCGTGGCTGAATTTAGTGAGTTCTCTCGTGCGCTAGTTGGTGGTTAAATGACCTGATCTGAGCTCTGTGCGCAGGACAGTGGTTAGCTGTGTTTGTGCCCACCCTGTAGGTGAGTGCTCCAAGGCCTTCAGGGCATGAAGGAGGGTCTGGGCCGTGCCTCCCCAGGCTCCCTCACAGAGCCCAAACCTCGGAACAACGGCCCTGGGCCCGAAGGTCAGCGTGACTTGCTGCGCCTGTGTAAAGGGAGCTGCTCGGGAGGCCGTCCAGCAGGACCACTTCTCTCCTGGAGGCCGGGGTACCTGGTAGTCACAGGGACACTGAGCTAGTGTCCCTGTGGACACTAGCGGGGGAAGTTTTTAAAGCTTTTCAGGTGATGCTGGAAATCGCTAGTTAGTGCAGAACCAACTATCCTGTGTGCCATTCCCTGGGTCTCCCTTCTCTGGGGTATTCTCTGAGGATCTGGTCGACGCTCTGTAGGGCTCCTGTGTCTCCGTACTCCACACCCCTCAGTGGAGGCTTTTCTTTGCTCTCCCATGTGAGAAGGATCCCGGCAGGCTTCAATTCTCTTACCGTTCCCTCAGCTGCTGGTTTGTGCCTCTGGTCAGGCACAAACCCTTTGGTGGGCTGTTGCGTGGTTACCTCGCGGTTTGAGTTTAGACCTGAAAAACTGGTTTTTATAAGCACTAACCACCTGTTCTGTTAGGGAACGGCCCATGTAATTGTGGACAGTCTTTAATGATGTCTTGTTCAGCAGCGGAGGCTGAGCGCCGCTCCTCCCTCTGTGTCGTGCAATACAATCCATCCTTCTAACTGGGCTCCAGTTCTTGAACAAAAAGTTACCTATGAACGGTTAGAAATGTCCAGCTGACCTTCAGAATATGGATATTGGTTCCCTGGGTAATCAAAAGGAATTTGTGGTTGTAGAGCAGAGCTGTATTTTACATCCTTGTTCTTTCTCCCCCTCCAGAAGCGCGTGCATCCAGGCTACCTGTATGGCTTCTAAGGCTGACGTCAGGGAGCGGCTAGGTAATGACGGCTCTGGTAGCTTTTAGCCAATAATTGGGCTGGTAACTGGTCTGCATTCAAATCTAAGAGGATGACTACACAGAAAGTTGCCAAGGAACAAGCTATAATGCCCCAGTTATTACTTGTGCATACTATTATCCTATATAAGGTAAATGTGAGATGGTTTTTTCTATTGTCATATACAGGAGGATGTAGTTGGCACGTTAGCATTTGCTATGAGAGATTTTGCATGCTACTAATCCCCAAATTTTAATTGATCTACTAATAACTTATGTAACTATGCAGTTAGTTTCCTTTACCATGATAGTCTTAAAATATACATATTTAAAATCTGGACAATTTGATAATTTGGGCAGACTGTAAAACATAGAAACTACATTGTATGCCTTGTGATTTGAAGTAAGACCCCTGTCAGAATGACTCTAAAATGAAATTTGATTTAGTCCTAAGCTGCTTTGGATATTTACCTGTACTACCCATGGACTGTTATGGGCTATTGATCGTTATTTTTTTTTCCTGTGTTGAGGTACAGGCTGCAAAAGTAGGCAGCAGTCATATTTACCCATGTTTCCTTTCTCTGTTAAAATAAATATACAAACAGTATTTTACCAGGTAATAACCTAGGGGATAAGGGAAACACCCACCTTGCAGTATTACCAAATGTCACTTCTGAGTTGTTCTTTTTTAAAGCATTTTAATACTGTAAGACTCATCTTGCTCTTCCCTTCTCAATTTTGATCTTTTTTGGCCTAAATTTAGTTTTTCTCTGCAGTCGAGTGCTAAAAGCTTGATTAAAACACACAGTTTTGTGATTTAGTGACATACTAAAAATGTCAGCAAGCATAAATATCCCGATATAGCACTAACCTTGTCAGCCAGAATGCTAAATCATTCTTATAACTTCCTTCCTGTCTTAATGGAGAAGTCAGCAAACCTTTCTGCACTTTCCTAGGGCCTGTGACTTACATTTTTATATATGTTTCCCTACAAAGCAGCTTTAATTCTAGATTACAAGCACACTAAATGAAGGAACATACCGGTAAGGTTATGTGCTGGATATGTGTAATATGCAAGATGTATTTGTATTGATGCTATTGTCTCGTTTTTATGCTTTTGTGCAAGTGACTAATTTCTGAACAAAGACTAGTGGTAAAGCCCCCTCAAAATAAGAGTACTGAAACTAAATAAACCCGTGTTTTTGTTGATGGTTCCTGTTTTTTCTTTTGAGTTTGGCCAGAATGAGAATACACCTTTCTTATTTGGGATTTATTTGACCAGGATTTTACCCTGTGGTTTGAGTTCTTGATGCTCCAGAAGATTCACCAAATATTCCCTGTTCCTTAGGCTGACCTTCTGTTACTAGTTTCTGTAGGATCATAAAAGCAGGGCAAACTAGGAGAGTCACTTGACTGCTTGGAGCAGCAGTCATCACCCAGCCAAGCACTGATCCCTGAGGGAAAGGGGAAATCCAGTCTGCACTGGCTCTGGGAAGGTCAGGCGCTGCGTGGTCACTGGACTCCGGCACTCGGTGCCGCCGTCCACCTTCCCGCTGTAAGCTGCAGGAGGAAGGATTAGTATTGCATGCAGTCGGACTGGTACTTCGTTCAGCAATTTTGCTCACAATTATGAATTTTCTGTATTGCCTTTTATTTAAATGACAGTTTTCTTCACGCATTTTTATGCTAGCTTCCAGGCATAATCTCAGTCAAGACGAGACTTTTGTGAATACCATTTTCTGCAAATCTTAAAATTTGTTTGTTTTGGGTTACTTAAATTCCTGCTTCATGTTCACAGTACAGATTTATTTTCATCCACGATGTCAATTATGCAGACATCTATGGCTCATAGTACATGTAAAATATTTCTTGTACTTGGCATAGTTAATTGCAGCTGCTTTTTTATTAGTAGTGTTTTGTTTTGTTTTTTAACTTCTGTGCGTCACCCTGTCTAAGGATTCGGGATTTCATAAATCAGTGTTTTGGGTGGAGAGTTCAGTGAATGTTAGTTTCTCTGTTCATTGTCTGTAGCCATTGTCTAAATATAAAAACTTATTATTGCAACTTAATCTGTGCTTCATATCTCTTACTGACACAATACAATTTGTTTCCCAATGGGACATCACTTATACTGTTAGCACCTTAGTCAGAGCTGCTATGTTCCGTCTGCCTTTTTTTTAAAAATCCATTTAAGCTGACAGTCTGAAAGACTGCCTTTTTCTATGCTTGTCACTGAACATGTTCAAGCAGTTGTCATCTTAGTGGGTTTTTTGTTTTGTCTTTTTTTTCAAAAACGGAAGCAATTACACTTAGAAAGTTAAGTTTTGACAGTTTGTTTGCATTTAATTTCAAACTATTTTTTCATTATTTTTTTGAGCTAGAATATATTTATGTGAATAATTCAGAAAGTGATGAAATTATTGGTACAAACACATATGTATGTGCCTGAATACATACATCATCAAATGGTATATACTTAGTCATTTGAAGAAGTTGATTGTATTTTTCAACAAAAATACATGCCAGACATTTTTATTTATGCTTCATCCTTTCGCTTCCTCATTTCTGACTTCTTGTATTATCTGTACACTTAGGTTTACCATGGTGACAACGTGGAAGTCTGGGTATAAACCACTGTCTCATGCTTTAACTAAATGTTACAACATTTTTATGGCTGTGTGTAACACGTAGGGTAGCTAAAAATGTAGACATGCCTGTTTTATGCATGGCTTAGGTCACTGAAGGGTTGCATATGGTTTATGCTTTTCCTTACCCAGGAACACTTGACTGTTAGCTCCTGAATGAAGCGGGCTAAGTGATAGAGACGAGTACAGGTTTTGTCACATTGCATGTTGCACTGTATTTCTGCTTCATTTGTCAAATTCTTGCCTTTGAGACTTTTTCTATTTGCAAGCTTCGCAGTATTTCCTAGCGAAAGTTTGTCAGCAACAGTTAAGTGACTTAATTTAAAAGCAACAGAAATATCTGAGGGAAGTTTTAGTGTAAAAGTGGCTTTTGGATTTGAAAATATTTGGGGAGTGTGTTATTTTAGAAACACTCTGCACATGCACAAATGTTTGTGGTTTTTCTTTATCAGTGAGCAGTCATGTCTTTCTAGATTGGAAATTAAATGCAAAATTTGGATTGGGTTTGGATTTGACTAGGGAAGGTGTAAGAAGTCACAAAAGGACTGATATTTTTTCAGTTTCTATGCATAACTTTTTTTTTTTTTTTTTTTTTTTAACTAAAAGCGTGAGTTGAACCTTTTAAATGGTTTTTATCTTGAAATTCCTTCAATAAATCCCCCCCTCACTTGCACTTGAATACAGATACTTTTGGCGTTTGTCTTGCCATGCAACAGGTTTTTTTTTAAGTTGGAAGAACACTTTTTTTTTTTTTTTTCCCATATGAAGTTACTATTTTTTTAGGCAGCAAGTTTAGTGTGATACAGTGGTGGAAGCAGAAACCTGGCAGTCGACAGATGTGGATATTGTTTGTAAGGTGGTGCTCGCAAGTCAGATTATTTTTTTTTTTCTGGCTTTTTCTTTCTGCAAAATGCTGATAACAAGAGTATAGGAGGCCCCCTGACAGAAGTGGAAAGTGTTCTGGGCATTAACAGTAATTTGGCTGCTGGAAGTTGCCCAAAGTATTAGCAGTATGTTCTGACTCTTTCTGAAAACTGAAGTAACAGATCTTTTTCTAATAAGCACAAGTCAGCTTGGGTCCTGCTCTACAGACTGTGTCAGAGTCATCACTTCTAACAGCGCAGAGCCCCAGGGATCACTGCAGGGCATCAACGGGTTCAATACTGACTCACAGGAAAGAGAGCCACTGCCTAAACCATTGCCACTGCTGATCTCGAAAAATGATGCAATTGCCATTCTCCTCCCTGCTCTGGGAAAGCATCTCACATCTCGCTCGCTGCTGCAGTTTTCAGGGATGGGATAAGCCAGTCTGACTGGGGTGAGTCTTCACTTGTAGTGGGTATGTATCAGTGCCTCTTAAATTCTCGAATACTTCCTTGACGTTACGGACTGTGTATAACTGAACTGAAGCGAGAATTACTGACTGCTCTGACTGCTTGCCCAGCAAAGACTTGGAGAAGTCTGTTTTCCCTGAGAAGCTGATCTTTTCTATTGCTGGCTCTTCTCTCGTTATCTGTGGGCTCAGGACACGTGTGGGAGCACAGCTCCTTCCCACGGGGCCTTTGGTGGCACTGCCAGGTGAAGGAGCTGCCTCCTGCCTGTGCTTCGCAGCTCCCCGCTGTCGGCCGTGCTGGATCGCTGACCTGGTGGGTGCAGCAGAGAAAAGGAAGCAGAACCTGAGGGACGCAATAGGTTATTTTTGAGCTGAGCCGACCGAGCGTGGGCCTAGAAACACTCACACGCTCATAATGAAACGGTGATGCGGCATGGTGACACGATGGGAGGAAGAGGGGGAGAGGAGGGGAAACTCTTTGAACAAGCCCCTGTCCCAGAGCTGTAGCCAAGAACTATGGGTTTAGCTGCTAAAAAATGAGCAGCTAAAGCTCCTCTCCAGCTTTCCATTCACTAAACTAATTTAAGCTGTGTGTCTGTGGAGAGGGGGCTGATTTATTAACATGCGCCCTTGCCATAGTAGCTGTTCGTATGTGAATACACCCCTGGCAGTGATGCCTGTCGTTTCATTAGGAGGCTGTTGTCCCGTTACATTAGGGCTCCTGGCTCGAGCAGTAAGCTGGGCTTTAGAAATAAGGAAGTGGTGGCAATTGCCCAGGTGTCAGGTTGAACGATATGTGTAAAAAAAAAAAAAAAAAAAAAAAAAAAAGTGGTGGTTGGGTTACAGATATGTGAAAGGGGTGCAAAGGCCTCTGTGATTTCAGCCACTGCTCTGTCTTGATATTGTTTAAATAACACTATTTTATGCTGGAAAAAAAACAACAACAACAAACCTTTCTTTCTCAGGTTATCAGAACATAAATTATTTTTTCTCTGCTTGTGTAACTGAAATTGCAGCACTGACTCGCTCTGTAGTTTTTGTAACCACCATGACTGTCAGAGGGAGTTGAATGACTAGCATTTTGCTCTCCTTAGCATGCGTTCTTATTTAATTTTATTTTTATTTTTGAATATAATAATATTATACAATAACTTAATTATTTTTCATGCAATATTTAAAGCCTGGCATTGTGCTTCCTGCCACAGCTAAAGAGACAGGCTCCTCCAGGGATATCAGTTTCTGGAAGCATGATGTTAAAGTCCAACAAAAAGTTCGTGTCAAAGCTGGTGATTACTGTAATGCATTGTTAAAGACGCAAATCATTTTGGACTATAAAATGTCCTGTGAGCGTTCATTTATTTTGTCAGCACCTTTGGGGGATTGATGATGGTATTAGTTCAGCTCCTGTGGGAGAGAAAAAGGGATACCGCACACTCAAAGCCAGCCAGCAGGAAATCTGTGGGAGAGCCGAAAGTTAGGAAATGGATTTTGAGTTCCTCGCTTTAACCGCAGTGGTCATCCTTCTCATACATAGGCTGAGAGCTTCAGAAGGTTTGAGAATTTGTATGTGCACAGGATGGAAAGAAGGGATTACAGGCAGGAAAAATACCTCTGGAATTTATTATGCTTTAACCACAGGATGTGGTTGTTAAAATAATTTCTTGGGTTTTTGGCAATATTTGGATTTCATTCCTACTCTTGAACTGTACTGAACAAATTCAGTGAAAGTTAAAAGTAATCAGAATTTTGAAAAGCAGGGAAATGGCTGTGACGCTAATTAAAAGGGTGATTTATGCTTCCACTGGAGCTCTCTGATCTACCAGATAAGATCTTGCCAGTGAACTATCAAGCCTGGGTTGTATTCCCAGATTTGCTACTGAGGTGCTTCATGGCATTTAGTTAAGCACTTTTCCAGTGTATAACTGCTTGCTTTCCTCTTGTGTTTCTACTTCAAATGTGAAGTCTCTGAATCATGGATTATCTTTTAGGAAACTAGCGTTTGGTCAGAGCTTAGGGCAATTACTTAATTCCATTTTTAGTCAGAATTTTCTTGGTGTATAGTGCTGGAAAAAAACAAAAAAACACCAAAACACCTTTTTGTCCCCGAGCAATAAGAGTTAACCTTGTAATTCTATGGAATTTAGTTATATAATTTGATTACGTTTTCATTAAAAGGGATATCCTTTTCTCAGATTGCTTCTAGATTGTCATTTTTGAATTTGTCACTTTCTGCTTTTTATCTCTTGCCATTTGATCTTGTTGTAGGTGAGGAGTTGAAGTCCACTGTTGCGTTACCGGTGTGGTGTATCTTCTGCCTCTACAGCTGGTCCTGTGTGGTTTCAGCTCTATAGCATTCTTCACTCAGGTTAGTTCTGGTGCATGTCTGTATCGTGTCTCAGCCAGCGAGTTCCTGCTAATACCAGCCCTGCCAAGGCACTAGTGTAAAACAAACGGTAGTACAACCTTGCTGAGAGAGAGAGCTGTAATGGGACCCCACTGGGTTTTGGCAAAGAGCTTCAAGTGGTGCTGGAGAGCTGCAGCTGCGGGAGTGGAAACTGCGTATTTGATGCGGCCTGTAGTAATGGTGTTTCTGCTTCTGCGTTTGCTCGTGAAAATAATTGCAATTTTAAATTTGAAATAGTTTAAATATGAGCTACTGTTTGCTAAATTCTTAACTATGTGCTTGCATCAGATGGAAAAACGCTAGTCACTGAAACATAAAACCACTCCAGCAGCACTGTATAGCCTTCAGACTTGTTGCAGCAAGAAAGATTGTACCAGCAAATCCTGGAGACCTTCCTAGCTGTGCTTCTGAGACAGGCTCTGTGTGGGTCTTCTTACTTCAAACTTTGTGCGTTCAGGAAATATTTCCTGTGTTAATTAAATATTACTTCCAAGAGACCAGAAACCAGACTTTGTGTAGAAGTCCTGTTTTCTAGGTGTTTCCCCAGGGGGATCAGTTGCAAGACGTTGGTAGCCAAGGGGTTTGGATGTAAAAAAGGTAAAATGAAGAAGAGAAGTGAAGAATGCTCAGCTGGTTGTAACAAGTACAGTCAGGCTGCTCTGTTGTGCTGTCATTTAGTAATTTTAAAATTCCTTTTATGGGAGAAATTGATACTATTTTGACATTTCTTGTGGTTTTCAAAGTAATTCTGCAGATAGTATAGGAGAGGAAGCAGTCCCAGCTTTATCTGATACAGTTTCAATCTGACTTTTGTTTCTAAGCGTTTATATTGTTTCTCCAGTAAACTATCTTACAAGTTGCTGAATAAAGTAAACCTTAAGCTAAGCATAAGTTCAATTTATGTTTCTTTGGAAATTTAGGATAACATGGAAGTGATTTTAAGGAAATCTGTAAATGTTAGCCAGGCAGTAATGTAGAAGGAAACGTCTTAGTCTTTGTAGTAATTTTGGTGTGCTTTATATGTCTTTTTGTTGTTGTTTTTAAATTTTAAAAAGATGATAATATGAAATGTATTTTAAGCATTTCTGAAGTATTTTGGAAAATAGTGAAACTTGAATTTCCTCAGTTTAGTTGATATGTTGGTGAACAGATGCCCTGAATAAAACAGGGAAGAATCAAACAGTTTTGGAAGTCTGTGCTCTAAACAGGTATTACATTTGGGTGAAGTATGCTAAGTCTGGGACTTCGTAATACAAAAATGATCCATCCCTCTGTTTGGAGTTTCTGTTAGGTCAAATTTGTTATTTCTTGAAGCTAAGGAACTCTCAGTAAAATTAACTGAGAGCTAATCTCATGTCTTTTTCTTCTTGATATTGTAAGGCTCCAAACCTAAAGCAAAGGATAAATTCGGGGGGGGGGGGGGGGGCGGGCGTGGGAAGTAATAGCCAGTGTGTTACTAAGGACTGAACAGAAGACTTTTTTTTTTTCTTTTTTTTTTTTTTAGTGTTGCAGCTTGGCTGTAGGTTTTTACAACTTTTAATAGCTTTAGCTTGATAAAGATTGAACACATATTAAAAACAAACAAAAAACAGCAAAAAGTGCACACACAAAAAAAGATAAAACAGATTTGTGCTGCAGGTGCATTGATCCACCAGCTCAATGCCACATAAATAACAAATCGGTAAGTGTGAAAAGCACCTGCAGACAGAGCAGCAAGGCGCAGTGCCCGCAGTGTAGCTGGTAACTGTTCCACAGGCAGAATGAGCAGGGCCTGCAAACAGTTGCTAGGGTAATAGGGCCTGTGGTTAGCGCTGAATGCAGGCAGCTTTCTCTGTCTTGTAGATCAAAAAATGGCTCGAAGTACTGCGTGTCGCTTCCTGAAACGTGCTGCTTATCAGGAGGCTGCTCTCTGTGCCTCTGACGAGCTTTGGTTACGCATACAGAGAGAACCATCTTTTTTCCTCTCTGTAGGTGCTGAAGCAAAGTACTTCTCTCATTTCTGCCTTTGTTTTCAGTGCTTGTGCATGATGTGAAGCATACTGTCCTTAGGGCCTGGGCCTGACACCCCTTCTGGCTGAGCAGCTTGATCCCTCTGCCCATAAAGTTCATCTTACATGTAACTGCTTATCAGAGGCTCTGGTGAACGTTGTATTTTCAGACAGGTATTTAAAAAAAAAAAATAAAAAAAATAAAAAAAAAGAAATTTGGTGAAGTTTTGGGTATCGAGCATAATCCTTATTGTAACCTTCTAAGAGCTAACACGATACAAGCACAAATAACAGCAGGTAAGCCCTTTCACAAACACTGAAAACCATAATGCTCTAGTAACTTGTGTAAAATCTCTGAAGTGTTCTTTCTGAGTAATTGAAAAATAAATGAATAAATCATAGCACATGTTTCTAAAAAGCATTATGAATTTCTGGGACACCCTGGCTGTTTGGACATCCTCCTCACTTTCCTGCCTGAGTACCAGTGACCAGCTGCTGGTATTGCTCTCTGGACCGCACTGACACATTTCAAAGCAGCTCGAGGCATCTGTCTGCTGAATACCAGGGAGCCATCCTTGCTGGAGAAGTAATAAGATGAAAGTAAAGAGGAAACCTGTTTGGGCATTCCAGATCAAACATGTACCTCTAATAAGATGTACAGAAGTTATAGTCCCATTTTTATCTCCATTTACACACGCACACATACATGCAGCAGATTTATATCTGCCTTTTCAGATAAGCTCTGCGAGATGTGGTCTTGTTTTCTTCCTTTCCCTTTTATCTCTAAGGCTGCAGGAAGACTTTGTCAGGATCTTGACCTTTTTCTTAAGAATTGTCTCCAATCTCCACCTGACTTCTATAAATACTGATGCTCATGAACTTGGCTAAGTGGAGCCAAGCAACTTCTGCCCCCAAAGTAACAAGGTCACAGCTTGTCCCAGTGCTTAAGGATGAACCGGGCATTTAACCCCTTGGGACAGAAGTGCTTTCGTAGCTTTGTTGCTGAGTGGGATTGCGTATAGACAGAGTGCACACTTGTGTGTGTGTTCTTGGTGACAAAGATATTTTAGATAAGTATACAAATATGTATAAATGTATATTTTGTTTTAAGAAAGCAGTTGTGGTGGTTTTACTTGGGTGGGCAGCTGATCTCTACCACAACCACTCTCTCACTTGCCCTCCTCAAAGAGGAATGGGGAGAAAATATGATGAAAGGGGCTCAAGGGTTGAGATAAGGACAGGGAGATCACACAGTAATTATCATGATGGGCAAAACAGACTCAGCATAGGGAGATAGTAAGATTTATTACTTATTATTAACAAGCTAGAGAAACAAGAAACAAAGGAAATAAACCAAATGCACCTTTCCCCCCCATCCACCCTCTTCCACCTTCTCCCCCTGAGCGGCGCAGGAGAATGGGGGGATGGGGGTTATGGTCAGTCTGTGGTGCTTCTTCTCCGCCGCTCCTTCTCGGTCCCTCTCATCCCCTGTGCCATGGGGTCCCACCCACGGGATGCAGTCCTTGCTGAACTGATCCGGCGTGGGCTGCCCACAGGCAGCAGCTCTTCAAGAACTGCTTCAGATCTGGGTCCGTACCACGGGGTCCATCCCTCAGGAGCAAACTGCTCCAACCTGGGTCCCCCACGGGCAGCAGCTCCTGCCAGGTCACCTGCTCCTGCGTGGGCTCCTCTCCACAGGCTGCAGGTCCGGCCCGGAATCTGCTCCAGCAGGGCTCTTCCACATGCCCCAGTCTCCGTCGGTGCAGGGCCACCTGCTCCACCGTGGTCTCCTCCACGGGCTGCAGCGTGGAACCCTGCTCCACCGTGGTACTCCATGGGCTGCAGGGGGACAGCCTGCTTCACCATGGTCCTCACCACAGGCCGCAGGGGACTTCTGCTCCGGCGCCTGGGGCACCTCTCCCCCTCCTTCTTCGCTGACCTTGGCGCCTGCAAGGCTGTTCCTCACTCCTCTCACTCTCCCAGCCGTTGTGTGGTGCAGAGTTCATTTTTCCCTGTCTTAACTCTGCTCTCACAGAGGTGCAGACAACATCACTTACTGGCTCAGCTCTAGTCAGCAGCGGGGCCCTTACCTAACATGGGGCAGCTTCTAGATTCTTCTCACAGAAGCCACCCCTATGGCCCCCTGCTACCAAAACCTTGCCACGTAAACCCACTACAGCAGTGCATTGTCATTGTCAGAGTATAGTAAACTAAGTTTTTCTTCTGTTGATTTTCCTGGCAAAAGACAGAGGTTGAGAGTAGTCTCTTTTCTTCCTTGAGTTACAAAGAGAAGTAGAAACATCGTTAATGCCTACGGTGGTCCATGGAGTAGAGAGTCCTCATCTTGTTGCAGGTTGGTGTGAATATCTCAAAGATTTGGTGTAAAGAATTGTACCTGACTGGGTTGTACTGACTCTGCTGCACAAATTTCAAAATGATCAAGCAGACCACAGTGGAGTGAAGAAATGCTACTTTTGCTGATGAATTCTGTGGCCTGCAATGGTAAGCAAACAACAAGATTTTTATTTTTTTTTAATTGGGATTCTAAGTAAAATTTAGGACCATAAAACCCCAGAGTAACGTGTCATGCACAGCTCAGCCTTACAGTCTAGGTAAAAAGTACCTTCTCAGTGGCTTCACACTGTTTTGGGGATTCGTTAGATATTGATCAGCATGATAAACTTTCATGTGATAGTGGCTACATAATTTGCTATTTTGGAAAGATCTTCTCTGGACTCTATGTTGCTCCAGGGAAGTAACTTCAGAGTTTTTTAGAAAAGTAACATTTACCATATCCTCAGGTTTTGCCATGACTATCGAATTATTTCATGGTTTTGGTATTAATTATTCCTGTTTTATGATACTAGTTAACTGAATTTAGTATCAGTGAATCCAAAGGGTAAAGCTGCTCAAAGATAATTTAATTTAAGTGCCTGCTTCACTTCAGCTGTTGCCTCCTGAGACACCAATATTTCCCATAGTGACTCAATGCTTCACATGATGCAGGTTTCCAGTAGCTTGTTAGTGTAGAGAACAGTTGGGTTGGCTGCCAGGCAAAGCTTTGAAAAAAAAAGATACAGGATAAGATGAAATGAGAATGATAGTGATTACAGATTTGAGTTCAGCAGTTGCATTATCATGCTAGACAATCAAAACTTAGTGTAAAAAATTCCCATGGGTTATGTGGTTGCCTATGAAGCAGTACAACACAGAGAGCTTCGTACTGTTTCTGTACACCTTTCTTCTTTCAGTTATCCAAGAGACCATACCCAGGCACTTGTGAACACTTGGTTCACATAGCATGTAGTGTGGATCGGTGATAAATATGTATGGAACCCCTGACAACTTGGAAGCTTCTGTTGCTATCAGGTATGACTGAAAATATAAGACTTCAGAGCTTTCATCCCATTGGTGGTGTGAGCTCATGAATGACCTTTCCTAAACCCCATGTTGTGTTTTTGAAACCTTTCTTAAACAATCTGTTCTTTTTTAGTGTCTGTTGTGAGCTGAGGCAGGGTATAACAGCAGAAGCAAAACTTCCTGTCAGAAGTGCAGGCAAGTCTCCTCAGTGGTACTTGAGTGCTTAACCTCCAAGGGAGGGAACTTCCTTGTTGCAAGCGTTAGTTTTAGTTTTGGTTTTGGCTGTCAAGCACGCGTGTGGTGGTGTAACAAATACTGCATGGCTGATATTTGAAGGTGTCTGGGGAATGTTAAAATTCCCTTATATAGCAAATAGTACATAGAAATAAGATGTTATAAAACATGTACTGTACAGAATTTACTGTTGAAGCACTGGTCATTAAATAAAGGGGAACTGGATTTAATATGTCCCTTTCCCCCTGTTTCAGAAATGGTAGGAAGGCTTTCTTTATGAAACTTTAAGGGCATTTTATACTTCAAAAATATTTGTACTGCAATAGCACCCAGTACTGTGTGCTGCAGTACGTTGTTCCTGGTGCTGATGTACAGTCATGTGGGTTCCATTGTCCGTCTGCCATCAGCTTTGGGATGAGGTTTGTTTCCAAAGTGAAATTGTCTGCAGACCTGATATTCTTCAAGTTAGTGTTCTTCCTGAAGCAGGTACAGATGAATAAGCAGAAATTCATACAGAAAAAAATGGTTTTTACCTTTGGCTTAGACACAAGCAATGTTGTTCTTGTATTATGGCTTACTCTGTATTTTGGTTATGATGCCAGGTAAAAGCATTTAAAAATGAGTGGTTCTATAACAGCTATTGATAACAGAGTACAGCATGAAGGCAGTGCTGATCTATGCTTTGAGCAACCTTACAGGGTCAGTTGCCTACTACTCAGTGACATATTTTCAACGTGAACATTTATGTTAGTTCTTCCAAAAACCCAGACTGGGACAAAAAAAAAGACTAACACCCCAAAGCTATTGGGTTCAGTGCATCAGCTGAGCCTCAGCTGTCTGTATGGGTTTCTCCTCAGGTCAGTAGCACACAAGTATTGTAGAGAGAAGAGAGAGGTGTGTTTATCTTTGAGCCTGCTTCTCTGTTTCACTGTCTTTAGTTGGACTGAACCTAAATCTAAATAGCAAGTGATTTCTTATCTGACTTAGGACAGGTTTTATCTTCCTCCCGCCCATAGCATGCCCCTTATCCCTTGCCATGTTGTGATTGCACCTGTTCTGTGCAAATACACTGTTTACCCTAGAGGTGGGAAACATGCATTTCTCTGGAACTGCAACACTCCCCCTAAATAACTAAATGAGACGGGGGGAAGGTAAAAGTAATGTGTGATGCCCATTGCACTCGCTGTGATTTATTTATTTATTGAGCGTCTCCCCTGGCTGTAAGAAGAGGCAAGTTACGTCCATGTGCTCTGACGCTGGCACATCAGCAGACTGTTTCTTGGTTGCTTTAGTGAGAGAGAAAAGTGGAGGCATATTTAAAATATTGCTATACAAATGAGAGAGATGTAAGTCGAGATGTAATTACGTAATTCTGTTAAGCTAAGGGAGCTTGTCAGCCTTAGCATCCTAAACAATAACATCGGGAAAAAGAACTTGTCAGTTTGAACACACCTTTCTTCAAATGATCCTTTTTCTTTGTACTAATTTCAGTATAGACTGAGTATTACCTAGTGCAATGTATTTTTCCTATAAAAAGAAAAATGTTTTGAAAATATCAGGGAGTTCAGTTTCTGTAAAACTCAGGGGTATTTTCTGTAGAAAATATTGAGTCTTCCCCCCTCCCCTCTCTGTTGGAAACAGTATTTTTACCTATAGTCTTCTAGCTAAATATTCTGTATTTTGGATTTTTTTTTTAATGTAGTTTATGTTGCTCTTTATTACTATACATAACTGAACAAGCATTCTGCTTTTGATATAATTGAAATTATACAATGAAAACTTATCTTGACTTCTGAGGACACAGTGTTCAAAGATGTGACTTTTAAAACAGGTCATGGAAAACTGTAAGTGGGATATTGACTTTTGTAGTCATAAATTCAATTTTAAATCAGTTAGTCAGAAAATCTATCTGTGAGGTACATCGGAGTGTCTGGGACTCATGAAATAATCACACACCTTGGACTCCGAAAGATGCAAAGCACAGCTGAATTCTCTTCTGGTGTGATAATACTTTTTTACACCCTGGAGTTTGTTGCTTATGAAAATCAGCATTATGAAAGGACTTTTTTTTTTTTTTTTTTTTTTTTTTCCTGCTGAGATAGAAACTGAAGTTAATTATAAGGCTGGAGAGCTTGTTGTTTGAGCTGCCCTATGTTTGCACAATAAACTACCTTGGAACTGTAGTAAACTCTCCCATATAATTCAGTCACACTGCTGTGGTTATATGGATTCTTTTTCCTTTCTTACTTAGCTTAGTTTATGAGCTAGTCGTAAATTATGAGTCTTTAGTTTCCTGAGCCATCTTCTGTAATCATTGCTGCGTCCTGCGTGCATCAGTAGCGCAGAGATTTCTTTGTGACAGGCTAATGGCTCTCCTTGAAGCCTGTCCTGCCACCATAGCGGTATTCGTCAGTGAGCACCGCAGCACCAGATGCGATGTTATCAGTAAACTTCTTTTTGGGCTGTGGACCCGTGAGAATTGATGAGTCAATTAGCAACTCACTGCTGCCCTTGCTACCCTCCTTGTGGTTTGCCCTTTCCTTTCCAAATGCTGGGCCAGCTCTGGAGCTCATTGGATGCCTCCGCTCGCTGACATGCTCCAGCACCCAGACAGAGAAGTGACAGGGCAAAACAAGCTTTCTGTTGTTTCTTTGGTGGGTAGGCTCAGAAGAGAGGCTGGTGGGTGCCAGAGCTGGGTGCCTGGGCAGGCTGGCCTGGAGAGGGGTCCCGGTTGGAGACACCTTCTTGTGCTCAGAGCTGCCTGCTCGGCTCCAATGTGTGTGAAACCATGGCCTCTGCTATTTCTCATCTTCTGTTTCTATCAGTGACTGGAAAGCTATATTCAAATTACTTCTACACAAGTTGTTGTTCTGGTTTTAAAGGCACTTGTACACTTGTCATGAGAAGAAGCAATCTATTCAAATAGGAGTGTGAATAAAAAACATTTTGGTTTTTCTTTGCAGAGTATTTAGCACTATCATCGTTACGGCTTTGAGTGCGTAGTGATAACCTTTGTTTTATTTCATTGATAACGCTTGTTCTGACACGTCAGGATTTCCTCTGTCTCCTGATTTTTTTTTCCAGTTGTCAGACTACTTTTTTGTATTGTTTTGGCTTTTGTATGTGAATAGAGCTTTGAGTGATCATGTGATGAAGCGGGAATGCTCACTTTAAATAGGAAAACAAGGTAAATGGAGATCAGATTTTTTCTGTTTTCCAGAAGGAGCTCTTCACAAATTAAGCATAAATAAGGAAGGTGGAATGACACACAAAGAACTTCAGGGTACAAAAATGGTTTATCTTTGTAAAGAAACTTACTGCACAAGTTAGATTTACTGCTGATAGCAGATAAGGCATTACAAATGTGTCTGTTCTTCTTTTAATATTTTTATAGGAGCTAAGATGACTGCAGGCTAGCATTTGGAAGCAAATTCCTAAAAGGAAGAAGTGTTGTCTTTAACATGAGTGGTATTTCCTGTGGTGGCTGCTACGAAGTATGCAAAATCCAAAAGGATTGCTAACATTCATTTCCTAGACTGAATTAGTTGTGGGGTCCACTAGACCGTAGATTATTTTTGCCTGAAATTCATAATTCATCTACTAATCCTCCTGCAATTATTCTATTTGATGATTACAGATTCCTGATTCCCTTTTAATATCTGCTAATGGGTAATTATGGTCAGCAATCATTCTTGTCATGGAAATTGCTAATGTAATTTCAGAAACAGTGTTGTCATTTGTGTGAAACAAAAGATGGAATGGAAATCAAAAGTGCACCTTTTTCTTTCACGCTGTAGTAGTTTAAAACAGAAAAACTGCTTCTGCTCACTTTTGTGCTTTGGCTATTGAGAAAAGTAAGGCAATATATGGCATTTTACTTGATTCTTGCTGTTACGGTTTGGTTTTAGTATTTCATGGATGGGACTGCTTTTCAGTAAACAGCTTGAGGTGAGTAAGACTTGAGTCCCTAGCAAATGAGCAGCTAAGTGGAAAAATAAGTACTTATTATCCAGGCAGATCCTGAGAACCTGTCTGTGAATACATCGATAATTTCAAAATGGAAAGCAGAACTGCAGCGCACTTGGATCCTACTTGGAATGGCATCAACTTGGTCAGCGTCTGGTAGGGACAGTATTTGTAAGGAAAGGGGAGAAAGGATGTGATTCCTGGCCACCTACGTCAGTCCTGAGCAGGACGATACGGATTTGCCAGGTCCACTCCACAGTCTGAAACCTGAGAACAGTTTGTGCTTCATAAATAGAATAAAGGAAGGCCCTACGGAGAGCTGTTTTGTTGTTATCAGCCTGGTTTTTGTGTCAGATAGCATGTCGTTCTGTCACTCCACCTTGCGCTGTCAGGAAGGAAGAACGTGCTCTGTGCTGCTCTGACGGGAGCTTTCTGCCGTGCTCTCAGGGCCTCGGATGTTCTCCTGTGTCTCCCTGCTTGCCCTGCCCTGGCACCGGTCCTTTGGGACAGTTCGGAAGTTACCCTGTCCTTCAGCACCCTCTGCATCTGTTTAGGACAAGGCTGGAGATGGAAAATGAGGGAAGTCCTGGCAGCTGTGGAGGCACAGGGATGTTATCACCCCATCAGGTGATGTGCCTCTTGTCTGAGTGATGCAAGTTCCCAGATAGCAAGTCTCTTCACCAGGGAAACTTTTTTTGTAATTACTTATCTTGAGCCAACTGCAAAAGAATGTCTTTGCTGATTTTTTGTAATATGGCTTGTTAGTGTACTCTAGGATATCATTTTTTTTTTTTTTTTCTATATGTATTTTTAAACACTTGGTGTCTCTAGGCTCTGCAGTATGGCCATGTCTCTTCTGCAGCTCTTGAGTCCTGGCCAATTCCTAAGCAAATGTTGAATATTGACACAGAGCGCTGTGGACAGTTTTAACTAGTCCAAGAGAACAAAAGAGCATCATTAGCATCATTCCAAGCCTAGAAGCTTTCGGTCTGCTATAACAAAATCCTATGGCTTTGTCCGGGAGATGAGAGTGCAGTGGTATTTGACAGCCAATACCAACGGGAAGCAACCACAGAGCTGCTGTCAGAAATACCCAGTCCTGTGGAAAACAGAAATGCCTCTTTTCTGGTGAGCAAGAGGTGACTCTGTGTGTGTGCACAAGGTCTTGCCCAGTACTTACCATGGTAAGTTTCTGTTGCTGAATCTGAGTGCAACCTTGTTCCCAGTGCATTGGAACAGAATAGATTTACTAGGCTGCAGCTGTCTGATCCACATTCTGAAAGGAATCTTACTGTCTGTTTTGCTTTTTCTTTCTTTTCTTTCTTTTTTTTGCCTATCACGAGTCCAGTGTCCTTGTATATTCATTGGGCCAGCTTCTTTGTCTGACCAAATATTTTTCAAGTTAACTGGCATGCACATGGCTGGAACTCATCTAGACCTGATTGAGTTTTATTCATTTGTTTGGTAGACATTCTTGTCAGTTCTCAGTGCAGTTTCCAATCCATACTATTTGGGTTATTTCTTCCATCTATACACTGAACAAATTGTTCCTTCTCCTTTCTAATTCTTCAGAACACGGCGAAGACTTCCAAAGAAAGCTCTTCTCCTTGTAAAGGGATGGTCAGAGCTCCTTTTTGTTTGCTGCTGGTGCTCCTGGGAGTGCTGTTTGGACTTTGTGGTCTATTGCCAGTTGAGGGTTATGTCTCTCTTGTGGTGTCAGAATGCCAAATCTCCAAGAAGCAATGACCAAAAAAAGTAAAAGTGGTGCAGTGGTGAACAGTGCTCATGTGATCCTTAAATACATAAACAGGAGTGCCTTCGACTGATGATTTTACTAGTGTGTCATGTCATCTCTGAGACAGAACATTTCTCCCTCTCACAAGCATTTCTCCTCTGCTTTAAAGTGGCTGTTGGAAAAAAAAATATTCAGAGGGGGAAGAAGGACAAAAAGAGTGGAAACTTTCAGCTAAGTCTGTTAGTTTCTTGAAGAATGGATCTTTTTTTCAGGAGGTTTTAAGCTAATGGGAGGAATTGATATCACTAATACCATTTTTGTGTTCAAGTCTGGTTAAGTAATTTGAAATTTTAAAGTATTTTGCTTGTCCTGAAGAAGCACAAGTTGCTGGGTGGCTCTTTTTAAAAAGGGTTCTGGTAGTGGCAGTGGATGCAGGATGCAGACCAAAACTAGCCCAGAACTGAATTATTCATCTCAAAATAGTATTCGTGTGGTGTATTACAGATTCCTGTTAAACCAATAAACCATTTGAGGATTTCTTTACTTAACGGAGTTTTTGAGAAGAAAATGCTGTGACCCAGGGCTCGTTAGTAATTACTTGCTGTGTATGTCAGTATAACAACCAGGGAAGGAATACGTGAATCAATAAGCTAGCACTCTCTTACTTTATTGAGATGGATTAAGTCATTGAAGAGACATCTCTCTGATTTTTGTGTCCTGTAAAACTCTTGAAGCCATCCCTGAATAGTATTAAAGCTGATATTTGACATCTTTTTCATCTTTTGAATGTTAGATAACTGAACCAGAGTAGTTCTGAAGAATAGATTGTGCCTGGTGGTGTATTTTCCTTGGCAGAGGCAGAAGAATAAATGGCAAAGAAAAGCTGTAAAGTCGTTTTTCTTGGATTGCAGATTAAGTAGCCCAAGACAGGATTATGTGTCTCATAACAGTGGATGTATCACTGCTTAACAATTAGTGGTTATTTTTAGAAAATGGATTTGGTTTTGCAAACTGGAAAAAGGCGCCTTTTTTTTTTTTTTTTTTTTTTTCAAAGAGCCTTTCAAAATATCTATTATCATAAAAATTACCATAAAATTGTATTTCTGTGAGTATAGTAACTAATTTTTTCTTTGTTTTCTGAGAATACACACAGAGAGGGGTCCCTGCCCACGGCAGGGGGTGGGAACTGGGTGATCCGCAAGGCCCCTTCCAACCCAAACCGTTCTGGGATTGTGTGACTGTCACTGATTTCGACGATGCATCCACACACCTTTGCAAGAGCACAATGATGCGTATGCAAATAGCATAAGTGCCAGGTGATTTTTTTCTGGTAAAATATCGGAGACCTCTTTATTAGGAAAGGAAGCTCAGTAACAGCAAGTACAGGTGTGCCTAATAATGGCACAGGTGTGCAGTTAACTGTACAAGGGGAAGATCTATTGAAACTCGTCTTTTATTTCAGATTTCAATATGCATCTGCATGGGTGATACTGAATAAAATTGATGCAATATGTTGTTTGGTTTTTTATTTTTATTTTTTTGTGATTAATCCAAGTTCGTTCTATACTGTGAGCAAGAAGTTAGTTATTGATCTTGCTGCAGAAGCTCACTTTTTGTTTTGGCCCAGTCTCAGTATGGTGCATCTGTTTTTGCCTGCTTGGTCACTAATAAGTGGGTAGTATATTAATCTTTGGCTATATTTGCATAAACCAAATCGTTCAGTATGCTTTCTGAAACTGCTTTTCCTTAACACTGCTTCTGGTTGTAATGTGAATGCAGTGGGAACATGTGTCGTTGAAAGTTTTGTCTTAGAGTAACTGGCTAGAGTTTGGCTTTTCTTTTAGCTGGTTCTTTCTCGCCAGAGGAATAGTCTTGGGCACCATAGTGACGGCAGTCAAGTGGCAAAGAAGCTGTCGTCCTGTTATCAAGTTCTAATAAAACTTCTTCTGAAAGCCTGTTTTTCATGCTCCCCTCCATCCCATCCCCCTGCTTTTTTGTTTTACGTCTCATGGCCCTGGGTGAGCTATATTCACAAATCTATTTGAAAAACGTTGGTCACTAGTAATTAACAATACAGTTAATCTCTTAATGTTCATTGTTAACAGAATGCACCCTTTGTCCTGGAAATGCTATTAATTGGAGTTGAATGAAATATATAAAGCTAGATTCTTTTTTTTTTCTTTTTTTCTTTTTTTTTTTTTTAAATATATAGTTGAGTGAATTTTGGCTTCTGTTGTATTCTAATTTTTGGTTTCCTTTTTAATTAAACAAATTGTGAAAGGAGTAAAAAAAAAAACAATTTTAAAATACACGTTTTGAAAAAGAACTAAAGCAAGAAACATGTATTATGATTAAAGATTTATATATACGCATCACTTCAAAAGTGTTGTTTCGTAACAACAAAACCCACAAAACAAACAAACAAAAATCTAATGCACATTTTGGTTTCAGAAGGGAGCTGTATGCTCGCTGTTCAAAAAGTTTCCACATCAGCTGGTTAGCAAGCTTTCTGCCCTCAAACCAGCACGCTTACTAGTTCTTCCAGTCTTGATAGCATGAATTGTCTTTAGCTTTTGTTGCATGCTGCGCCCACAGAAAATGCCCCATTTGCTCAAAAGGATGCAAACCAAATTTAGTACACTTTTCAAGTGAAGTTTCAGTTGGTGGAGTAAGGTGTGATGGCGCATGCTGAGCAGCCTCTGCCAAGCGTTGCTGGAGCCCTGCCTCTGTGGCTGTTAGACAGCATCGCCTGCACAAGGGGCTGTCGGGCTTCCACTCTGCGAGCCAGAAGCAGCTTTCAGCCACTGCTCACTCAGACAGTGAGCTTAAGTGTGCTTTTTTGGGTGGGGGGAACGTTGTGAACATCTGTCTGAAGACACCTAACTTAAGAATACTGTTTTTCTACAGAGTTCATCTCAGGAAGTGAAATTCAAGCTTATGGAAAGAAGGTAGAGACTTTCAAAATGATTTAAAGAAAATAAAAAAATCCTAGCCGCACACGTACAAGTTGATCTAGAGGTTCCCACCTGAAACTGGTGAATAGCCCCTGGTTTGGGGGATGCTAACTCTGCTAACTTGCTTTTGGTTGCATCGGGAATCTGAAGTTAGTGCTCATGAGAAGTAAAATCGGAGAACCCAGGGTGCTCAGCGTGGCTAAAGATTGCAGAGACAGCAGCGAAAAATCAGACATTCTCTTTGAAGTAGGGGCTTCAGCTGGGTCCTTTTGTGTGCCCTGGGAACTGAGAGAAATAGCAGCCAACCTGGGATAAAATGCCAGCTAAGGGTAAATACTTCTTCAATGAAAACGATGACTGCAGGATAACAGACCCTCTCTATGAGAAGTACCGCTATACAAGCCAGCAGCATCCACTCCTGCTGTTGCTGCTCTTCATTGCAATCGTCTTCTGGACTACACTAATTATCATCTTTTTTGTCAAAAATGTGAGTATACTATTTAATTGGTGGCATTCAGTGTTTTCAAAGATGATGAGGAATCGGTATAATAGCATACGCATAAAACAGCACTCAACATTCCTGGTTAAGTCATTTTGTGAGCTACTTGGTATGAAAGTTTGATGTTGAAAGAAATGGAGTAATTATGTAAATACTGCTGTGTATGCTTTTGAAGGGATAGGGTGAGACAAGGTAGTTTTGTTACACATGCACAGTTAGGAGAAAGCATGTTCTTCCCTTCCTATATGTTATGAACAAATCGTAATCTACTCTGAATAGTGGCCATGATAGTAAATAAGTGATAGTGGGGCCAAAGACACAACAAAATCCTAAGTTAAAATATCTCCTGCATGTTTTGTTTTTAAACTTTTTTTTTTTAGATTCATCTAAAAAATGTAAATTAACATCAGTTATGAAATCCTGATGTGTGGTTTTTTGTTTGTTTGTTTTAGGATTGTATATTTATTTACTTACTTACTAAAAAGACATCAAAAAATCCCACAATAGAGATCTGTTGAATCAATAGTCATTAGCAAAGTGCAGGGATCCTATAGGCATAGGAAGGGTGCACCTTAATGAAACTGGCTGTTGTGTAGCATAATATGATTTCGTTTAAAAAGAAAATAAAAAAAGTGTTCTTCAAGTAAGCCCACTTGACAGCTGGTAAAAAGGGGAGTTGATTTAATGATAATGTTGTAAAAGGGTAATGAGGGAGCTGTTACAGTCCTCCACTGCCGCCTTACACTGCTTTCCAAATAGAGTGCTTCATGAGAAAGTGACTTAATCATGCCAGTTGCACTCGTATCCTGTTTAGCTTTTATTCCTTAAAAATGGAAAGAAATATCAGTGCTGTTTACATGTGTTACAAGTCGGCTGCTGTAAAACCTGAGAAAATAGTTGTTGCACCCCTTTTAGCAAAGCTTGAGCTCTTTAAATATGCTTATTTGTGTACAATATAGTATAGTTGTAACAGCTTACAAGATAACAACAGAAAGACCAGTTTGGGAAATGATAATGATGAAACTGGATAGACAGGGTACCCATAATAGTATTTATTGTTATCTCTTTATGTGTGAATACCAGAAAGTATTAATGCTGCCACAGCTTGACTATTTAGGAACTCAGCTTAGCATATTTTAAAGCTAATTAAACTCTTTCCGGGACTGTATAGATGCATTTTCCATCTTTACTAAAGGAGAAAGTTAGATCAAACATAACGCTTTGGCTTGTTTTTGCAGGAAGCAAATATGCATCTTGCCTTCATTATTGCAGTATGTGCTGTTCTGGTCATATTTGCAGTCATGTACTTACTTTTATGTATCGAATCCCTGTTTCGGAGATGGCTAACATTATTTGGAGTTATGATTTGGATTTGCTTCCTAACCATAGGATATATTCCTCTTCTTGAAAGAGAAAATGGTTTTTCAGCATGGGAACAGGTATGTATTTCCTCGTAATTCAGGCACTTCCACAGATCTGATCACTATATATAGATCTACTTGCATGCTTTATTTTTTCTGAACATTATAACTGCATAATATTTTTTTTTTTTTCTTGAGATTTAGGTTCACTTTCCTAAATTGGTTTTATTGGTTTATATTGTGGCCAGTTTTTATTTGTATTCTTCTGGTAGTGAAAATACAGTTCAGCTAAGAAAATTGGATAACTGCATAAATTTATGCAGAAATTGCATCTTTAAGTTGTAATTTTAATTCTATTTAAGCAGGTTAAATACTAACTATTATGAATTCATCTTTAAGAGAATTTTTTGTTAATAATGCTTGCTTTGTTAATTTATGAGTGTCAAAGTGGTGTTCAAGACATGTATTAAGGACTCTAGAACTGGGTGTGCCCTAGGGAGCAGTTTTTCAAATCAGTGGGAGAGGTGAAGTGAACAATAAGAATTAATGACACATCCTGGCATAGCTGGGTGCGGTTCAAGTTCATTACTTAGTATCTCTGATCAGAAGACAGACAATTTCATGATGCCAAAAATATCATAATCTGTAGGAAACTCCTCCTAAACTTTCATAATATAAACAGAAGAGTTTTTAATGAAATAAAAATGAGTTTTTATCTTGTTTTACTGACTCTTCCCCTTCCCCTCTTTATTTCAAATAAAGAAAGATATAAATTATGAGTTAAACAACCAAAATCTGATTTGTATTATGGCCTGGATCCAGCATCAGTATTTACAGTTGCTATTCCGTATTTTTTGACTTAAGGAAGAAGATAACTCCTTAGGAAAAAAACAAAACTTACTATTCTTAACTATAGGTACAGCCATGTAACGAAGCAAGATTTGGTTTTGTTGCTTTCTGTGCAGCAAGTCAATGCCTTATATTGTTGTAATTTGGTAATAAAGTTGATTTAAAACCAAAAACATAAGGAGACCATAGATTAGAAAGCAGAAGTGACTAGGTGAACTCCAGAATTTTATCACAAGTTATGAATTTCTGACAGATTGAGGCTACTGTTTAAATGCAGGTATGACCTTTGCTTGCCTATGCTTATAAAAAAAAATAAATTATACAGCATTCAGAACAGTCTGATAGGGTTGTAAATACAGTAGAAAGATTTTTAATACAGCTGAAATAGTAAATATGAATGTGAAAAGTTACTTTTTTGTTGGATGAAAATTTTTGTTTGTTTGTTTGCTACTTTCTGTCCCAGCCAAGCAATCTGTTTAATGCTGGCAAAGCATTTAAGTGTTGTCTGGGCCTGGAGACTTCCTCGAAGGAAGCTGATGTCTGGAACAGCACAAGTTTGAGCAGCAGTGAAGAGACAGACCCGAGTCAGGAACTCTGCAGTATTTCCTTCTGATCAGCTTTGTTTAGTTTCCATATGGAAGAGCTAATCGCTATAACAAATCTATAAATATGGATATAAGTTCTGTAGATGTTCCTTCTGATCTGTAGCAGCATAGCAAACCATTGGGCATTTTGTAAAATCTGTGCAGTTAAATACGTAGGTAGTAGCAATAGGGATTATTCGCTGCTGTCAGCACTGGGAAGTATTTATCAAATATGGAGCAAATAAATGTCATCTGGTGTTTTTAGAATTACAATACTAACTTGGAGAAGGTGAGAAATTTGTTTCTATTCAGTTTTGCTATCTGTGCATTGTGCTCTTCCTGGTACATAATGTCTGAAGTGCATCTTCAGCTGTAATGGATAAATTAAAGGTAAAGAGCAAGGACAACTGGAAAAATTAAAGGTGATATGTCAGCTAAACCATTTTTTCTATGAATCTATAACTGCTAATTCCTCCAAGGATTTTAGGGTTACTTCTCTCATGTTTTTAACTGTGCTTTGGAAATGTCAATATTTTATTGTTTGGCTTGAAAATAGGCAAGAATGCTGCTACTTTCCTTCTTCTGTAGTGATTTTTGGTGAACATAGTAACATGTAAGAGTGTGTGTGTGACTCACTTTTTGTTTGTTTGTTTTTCCAAAGGTGCCATTCTTCCTATTCATAATCTTCACAGTTTATACCATGCTACCTTTTGGGATGAGAGATGCAGTTATAATTAGTGTTCTTTCTGCTCTCTCCCATATTATCATTCTAAGCGTGTTATCCAAGGATTCTCAGGCAGACAAGAGATCCCTTCTGTTTCAGGTAAGGAGAAGCTACTTGGTTAAAAAATTAAAAATCCTAGTCATATTACCACTTGATACTGGCGTAACAATCCTGTTTAGATAAGTACCAAACGTCCACGCAATTCAAGGATTTGGAGCTTGGACCAGCATCTGTTTTGCTTGCTTTTATGAAAATATAATTATTTTCATTTATCATGCATTTGCGTTTGCTGACCTTAGTGGAAGAAGCAGATTTATTTATTTATTTAAACATGTTACTTAAAATACAACAAACTTTGCCACAATCTTTCTTCCCAATCTGTGCTGTTTCAGATGGGTCCTATCTTACTTCATCTGGTACTGCCTACTGGGTGGATCAAAAGGGCCGCTGCTGGCCCTGGGAGTGCTACAGGTGCCTTTCAGGGTTCCCAAAGCTTATTAATTGGGTGTGTTCAAAGCAGCACCCCAGCTCTTTTGCAGATGTTGTCAGACTTCACACAGTATGCTGATGCATCAGTTTGTTGGCTGGGTTATCCCTAAATCAAACACTGGTGTCTGCAAATGAAAGTGTTAAGCGATACGGCAGAATTCTTTTACATTGTACTACTGTACGTTCATACAGGAATGCCTGTCACTGTGTTAGCTTATATTTCCCAGGCACATCCTGGCTAATTGAAATGCTATAATTTGGTGTGTGACAGAGTTAGGGGAAAATTAAGGCCTGTGACTACTCTTTTTTTTTTTTTTTTTTTTTTTTTTTTTTCTTTTTTAGGGACTGGTAAGTGTGTATTGGTGAAAGATCAGTGGCTGTTCTGCTGTAGGTAAATATTTTCCTTCTTGTGCAGGTACTTGCCAATGCTGTCATTTTCCTTTGTGGGAACTTGATGGGTGCATTTCACAAACGCCAAATGCAGGTTGCTTCATGGGATTTGTATAGGTACACGTTAAAGTGCATTCAGGTCCGAATGAAACTGAAGATTGAAAAGAGGCAACAAGTAAGTGAAATAATTCATGTTATGAATTGCTTGTTTTCATTTCTAAAGTTGGTGTAATTTTATCAGGTTTGTGACTAATGCCTGTTGATAGGCTAGGGCTGATCTTTGTGATACCTACCTAATGTCAAAAGTTATGCCATTAGTAACAAAAGAAGGAAGTTAAAGGGAGGAAGCTGTTCTGTGTGGCTTGTCTGTATGAAAATCACAATATTTGTAACAGGAATGTAATTGCCAGTTATTTCAGTTAACTTCTTTCCTAGTATAAAAAGTTAAAGGGACTGGTAACTTAAAAGCAAATGTCCTTAATGTCCTGACAAATACTTGTAAGGTAATTTCAACAGTTAGTTTTGTGCTTCCCTTGGTCTTCCTTTTGCTTTGTAATTCTGCAATATTTGTTCTTTTATTTTCTTGTCTCACAAAGTCTTTCTTTTGCTAGAAGGAGAAAATTGAAACTTAAGGGAGGAAAGAAATCATATAATACATTATTGTGTTGTTTGGAGTATGATTATAAATCATTTATCTCTAAACTCCAGCGGGATTTAAAGAAGTAGGCAAGGAACATGAGTTTTCTACTGAGGAAGGACTGTAAAGAAGTATCAGTTGAAACTAGTATGCCTTTCTTCTTTTATCCTGGTATAAGTTGGGTTAAGGGTTTAAGCTGGCAGCTCAAGGCTGATGTGTGCTGAGTTCTCTGCCCACAAGTTACGAGATGAAAGGAAGGGGCTGAAAAGTGACCAACTTGGCTGAGTCGAAAAGAAAATGTGACACTGCTGGTGCAGCCTGTCCTCTGATGATAGTCTTGTGATATGAGATGACAAATCTGCATGAAAACCCTAGCAGAAGTCTGTTCCCTACACAACAGCCAGGGAAGTATTTAAGCAGCTTACACAAGCAGTGTGCTTTCTATAACATCTTTGGGCGATGTGGTAACTTGCATGCCTTCTGTGGTTGCTTGTTTGAAGTGTAGATGAGCTTCAGTCTACGGACAATTTACTTTTCATCTGTGTTGTAATTTGTCAGACAATTCTGCCTTTTTGCCACCCACTTCTTCCCAATGGAAATGATGTGAGAAATGCAGGTCAGGGTTCATCATCACTTTCTGGAAAGCTATATAATGTGTCAGTATCAAACGGCCCCATTACATCCAGCGGGGCTCTGTTGTTGGCTTAAATTGCTCCCTAAAGTTGACTCCCCTAATACTAAAATGCTAGGGGAGGGGAAGAAGTAGTTTTATTTCTGGGAGGCAGCTTCAAGCCAAACTGCAGTCTATGGGTAGTTTAGTCAAGTACTTGACAGAGCCCTTCTTCCTGCTGTGATCCCAAGGCATTTATTTTTGCTGGTAGATGCTGGTTAAGCAACCCTGGCAGCTTGCTCCCATCTGTGTAGTGCTGCATCCTTTGCTCAGGAAAAGGGGACAAGGATTTAGTCAAAACAGGCAGAGTTTTACTCAGTCACACAATCTCTTGGCTTTGCTGGCAGTGTTATCTGAAAAAGTTTCTGCTTGTAGCAGCTCCACACAACATTTTCTCTTCTGTGGTGGCTCTTTCTATGGGGCAGCAGAGCCTTTCCTGGGCTAAAACTACTCTCTGTCTTCTGCCCAACAACTTGGTGCTCTCTTCTTTCAAGAGCAGGCTTTTAAGACAAAGCCAGCAAAACATGCAGAGCACTGAAAATAGTTGAATAATCTAAGTGGTTTATAACAATTCTTTATCCTCACGCAGTTCAGAAGACTTTTATTTCAGTGGTATCAGTTCCTGGTTCATTTAAGCTACAGCAGCATATTGTCATGAGTTTTGTATCTACTGCATTCCCAGCACTTGAGGTTCTCAGCTACTTATTCCAGCGTTTGTGAACTCATAAGGGTTTTTAGTGCTGCATAGATTACTAGTTATAGAGCATGAGCTTTTATCAGAATTTTTATCAGATGCTAACGTAATCCTGAGATTGGTTGTGAAAAAAAAATAATTTATCTAGAAATTGTAGTAATACTGATTTATGTATTTAATTTTCTCCTGTTTCATACTTAGAGAGATGTGCTATCTAGGGCACCAGGAACAAACAAAAAAACCCAGCAACCTATGTAACCCACTTAAATGTAAAATCATTGTTTTTGCTTTTGAGAACTGAAATGGAACAGTCTTTTCTGGAGAACCTGACATGCATTATGCAAAGGCTATTTGAATAAGGAGGTTTTATATCTTTAATTCATTCTTGTGGCCACTAAAATCTTGCAGTTTCAAAATTACTATATGAAGAATTTTGCATCATTAATTTTTTTGCTCCCCCTTTAGGAAAATTTGCTTTTATCCATACTGCCAGCTCATATATCTATGGAAATGAAGTTAGCAATCATAGAGAGACTAAAGGAAACTAATGATAATAGGCAAATGCATGACAACAACTTCCACAGTCTGTATGTAAAAAGACACCAAAATGTAAGGTAAGTTTAATTTCCAAAGTAGTTATGTTAATATAAGCTGCTAATTTTTACCAGTGCGTATTGTCCAGTGAAACTAAAATTCAGAGGCAGACTTCCAGGCTGAAGTGGACTTCTTTCCTGTTGTTGAAAGGTAATCTGTCCCAAACTCATGTGTGGTCTTCTAACGAGTTGAGATACTTGAGCCCTTTTTTTCTGAGGGAGAGGTGCTTTCCATTAAATGCATTTTAATATTTTAGCTGACTGTGGAATAGACATATCTTCATATATCATTTATTTATCTTCCTTTTGTCGTTGTGTAGCATTCTCTATGCAGACATTGTGGGATTTACTCGCCTTGCCAGTGACTGCTCTCCTAAGGAACTAGTAGTAATGCTGAACGAACTTTTTGGAAAGTTTGATCAGATTGCAAAGGTATGTGTTGCAGTTTCTTGTACAGTGGGATTAAAGACTACTTTCATTCAGTTAAAACTCAGCTGTTAAAACTTCAAGTACTGGAAATTAAAAGTTTCATATTTGCTATATTGTATTGAAGCAGCTATTAAGAACTCTTGGAATAAGTCATGCCATCCTAGTTGCCACCAGCTTTTTATGCTACAGTGGAAGTTGGGATTAAAGACATTTGGTCATTGCAACTGTTGCTTGGGTACGGATTTAAGATTTTGAGTGATATGCTTGAATTTCTTCTGCAAATTGCACTGTTTAAAAAATATTTGGATTTAGTGAGTCAAGGTCTTTTGCAACTCTGTGGTTGGGCTGTAAGAAGAGATTGCTGCTTTTTGTGCTATTTTTATTCTGCAAGGAAATATTCTCAGTCATCTCTTCCGCAATGTGAGGACATTGTAGGCTCCAAACTACCTAATTAATAAAAGTCCATGGCTAACCTGGATGCTTGGCTGGATACTAAAGTCTACCAGCTCTAACCTAAAGGTACCCCAGGGATCTCTGAAACAGAGAAGCACAGGACTGTCTAAGCTTACTTTATCAGAACCTACACGGTGGCTTCAGATGTTGGAGAATGATGTGTTCTCTTAAGGCTTGGACTGATGAGTGAGAACAGCTTAGTTTGATAAATTGTCACTGACTTGGGCTGGTTGTAAATTGTGGTACTTTAGAGTTGATGGAAGAATTTCTGAGCTGTTCCCACAGTAGGGATGGTTGGGCAGGTGAAGGTGTTAGCTGTCCCAAATTAAGCTATCTCTAATCATCGGTCAAACCCTAATTTATCCCTAAATTCTGTGCAGATTTTATGTCACTACTTGATGTTATTTATGAGACTGCCATGAGGAAATTGAGGAAAAGGTGAACAAAACACTTATTATTCAGGTGTTAATAAATTAAAGACTAATATTAAGAGAGATAATTAGATTTCATCCTTCAGATAGTAAATTCTTTGACAGTTTTTCACTGCTATAATTTCATCTATAGTTTCTCAATTGCAAACAGTTCCAAGAATAAAGTCAGAAATAAATAAGATTATTTTATTTCAGAAATGCTTGAAGTAGTCATATCTAATACCTTCCAGGCACTTGGAAGAAAATTAGAAGTAGTTTTTGCTTCAAACAGGATTGAATGGAGCCTGACTTTGTCAAAATGGTGTAGACAAGTCCTAGATTTGGTGTCATTGGCCCACTTGTAGTTCACTTTTTTTTTTTTTTTTTCCTGTTAAATATGTTTACTTTAATTTCACAGGAGAATGAATGCATGAGAATAAAAATCCTGGGAGACTGTTACTACTGTGTCTCAGGCCTACCTGTGTCCTTGCCAGTACATGCCAGGAACTGTGTTAAAATGGGACTTGACATGTGTGAAGCAATAAAGTAAGTATAGCACAGAAGACTTTTTTTAATTGGATAGAGTCTATGAAGATATTGAATGGAGTCATTCTTAGTATTCTTGTTGACCTTCGAAAAGCATTTATTACCTGTAGTTTGATAGTTATACAATAGGTCATAAGTTTGTTTCTTGTGTTTGCACTGGGTGTATGTTGAGAATAAACCCTAACAGATCTCCAGAAGGAAGAGACAACGTCAAAAACGTAAAACGTGTTCTAATTCCTTCCTTCTTCTATAGGCAAGTAAGAGAAGCCACAGGTGTGGACATCAACATGAGAGTTGGTATTCATTCTGGGAACGTGCTGTGCGGCGTGATCGGCCTGCGGAAGTGGCAGTACGATGTCTGGTCTCACGACGTTTCCTTAGCAAACCGCATGGAGTCTGCGGGCGTACCTGGGTGAGAACCTTAGCTCTCAGTGCTGGCTCACTCTATCATCACCATTTTAATATTTGTGGCTTATGAGTCTGGAATTTGTAACTGTGCCATAATGCAAATCATCCTAATGGCATGAAGAAAATAGGTCAAATGTGTACTTACTTACCTGAGCAGTAAAATATTAATGCTTTCTGATGGTTACTTTTCAATGAGCTATACAATTGTTTTCTCAGGAAACTGACTACTTCTTGACCTCTCCTTCATTTGAGAAAGTTGTGTGGCTTTAGCAGTGCATTATGTTAACTTGTGTTGTGTACTGTAATTTTAAGTTTAGATAAAGAATAGATGCACTTCTTATGCTGACAAGGCAAAGCAGTGTATTTACCTGATGTTTCTGTTGACGTATAAATCAAGCGGGAACAATTGATATTAGCTCTATATTCAAACACTCCACAAGCCCCAACCCTCAGAAATTAAAATAGACCCTGGTGAGAAGTGGCCAAGCAAGAATTTGGAGCTGTTGACTGTTGTGTATTCTTTCTGCATAGCATTTCTCATGGGCAGAATGAGAAGCAGAATGAGTAGTCCTGGGTGGAAGAACTGAGGCAAAGCAGTAGTGTACCTTGCTGTATATTGCTCAGCGGTGTGGAGGGTTGGGACTGAGGTTGATCTTTTTGCCGTCTTTTTGAAGATCCTTATTTAAAAGGACAAATATAAATGCTTCTAATAGTACTGTGTATGTTCCACATTGAGGAAACTATACCTGTTTTCTGTTTTTGAAGTTGAATCAGAGATTGAATTGATCTAAAAACTTTGTTTTTCTTTTCAGCAGTCTGTACAAAAAAGATAATATTACAGGTTTTCCTTTTTCCATTCCCAAATGACGCTGTAATTTTGCATGTTCTTGGTAGCCTGTGCAAATTAATGCTTACTAATGCAGTGACATTCTGAGGGGTATATGTTTGCCATTAAAAACCATTAAGCATTAAGATACTCATTTCTCTTGGAAAGAGATTTTAAGCAGGGACATTGTATCATCAGTAAGCATCATCTTATTTGCATGCCTTGAACAGGATCTTACCTAAAAGGTGTAACTTTAAAGTGGTTTTCTGCAAAATAGTAAGGGAATATGAGTTCTTTTCTTTCGTTGGTAACAGAAACAGAAAACAAACTAATTGAATCTTAGTTAACAGTTGCAATGCCATCCAGGTTGAGTGTTTTACTGTGATTCTGCATGATGAAACAAGAATATGGAGTTGTAAAATTTCTTTTGTTGGTAAAGCAAACAACATGACTCTGAACGTGGCACGAAAGTTTATTTTTTTAGTCATGTTTAGGACTATGGCCTAACTTTAAAAGTTGGTTATTCCATTATGTTTGTCATGCTTACATTTGATTCTCTCTTCAAGACTGAAGCTCTTTTAGGTTGGCTTGTTGATTGCAAAACATTACAGTTAATCATTTCTGTAGCTATACATGTCTAGCACTTGCTTTTCACATGTTAAAATTAGCTGAAGGAAACCTTCAATTCCTGGAAGACTAAACCTCGCAGGGAAGGAGGAGATTTCTATTTGTTATGTAGCTTCCTCTGTGGAACAGTGATCTGTCTGGGATTCTCCACAGCTTGCAAACCTAGCTAGTTCTGCTCCTTCGGAAGACAGCAGAAATTTTGTCATTGGGAGCAGTTTGAGGGTTTTATTTAAAATAGGAAGTATATATGTTTTGGGCTTCTGTCAATGAAGAAGTTCTGAAGACATTTGAAAGGATGCAGGGAAACTTCTTTTATAAATATATTCTTTCCTTTGACTGAATATCCTCATTCTTTTCTAGACTAAAAAAGATTTGTATTTGTAACAATGTAATATACTGGTAAAGCAGAAAGAACAAGCATAACACCAAAACTAAAAATGCTTTTATGACTATTTCTCTAATGTATATGCCTGAAAGACTGTAGTATGTTATTCTCAGACACATTAGCACAGGGAAATGAGAGTGCATATGTTCGATGTTGTGCACTTACATCAGGTGTCTTGGTGCATGTTAAAACTTGCCTTTGAGAGGCAACTTTAGCAACTTTTGGAGTCCGGTAAGCACCAGTTACTTGAGAAGTTGTCAGCATAGTCATTCAAATAGGAAGACCATACAGTGAGATCTGAAATGTGCTATGATAGTGTGTGACTTTGGGAAGAGGGGAGAGGATTCTTGATAAATTTGGAAAATTATGGATACCGAACAAATGAGATAAGTAGAAAAAACTTACTGCAGTACGTGACTGATTGAATGCTCCTTTAATACAGACATCACCCAGTATGCTTCAGTTCCAATAGGAGGGGAAATGATGATCTAAAGCAGGCTATGAAATTTAAGATTTGAAGGTTTGCCTCTACTACAAAACTTCTTAACTGAGGTATCAATTAGAAAAAACAGTCTTTTGAGACAACTACCAGTAAACAAAACCATGCATCCACTATATTCCAAAACTCTTACCTTCTGCCTCTGAAAGAACTGAAGAATTTTTTGTTCTTCCTTGTGGGAAGCCATAGCCAGTGGTCTCCAAGTCTTGGCTAAATTATCTTCAGGTATCCTCTGCAGGATAAGGAAGTTGAGATGGATGGGACCATGATCTCCTTTCTTTCTGTAGTGCTGTCAGCTTCCATTCTGGAAATGTTCTGCTCCGTGCTGACAGGCTGCAGGAATGGCAGCGCAGCAGTTAACCCCTCAGTGCCAAGGGAAACTGAGAAAAGCAGTGGGAAGATGAACAACTAGAAAGAATATAACAAATGTATTTATATATTTGTTTATATACATATATACACACGTACACTTCTATGAATGTACTGAAGTCTCTTGTTGAGAGATTATGTGGAAAGGTATTACTCATTATTTATATGGAAATACATGATTCAGGATACTGGACTAAAGAGCATCCAAGGGAAAACATGAGTGGATACAGACAAGTGCTAGCTGCTCCCATTAAAAGTCTGTTGCTGTTGTTGCTGTGTTACACTCAAATTGTTTCAGTCAGAAAAGACAGACTTTCAGGATTGTCCTGCTTGTTGACTATAAAAAACCAAAACAATAAGCAAACAAAACAAAAAAACCTTTTCCAACTCTTTTCGATATTTTCTTTGTCAATTTCTCCTCCCCTCCTCATGCGTTTCCTGTGTAAGGCAGTCCTCCCTTGTGCTTTGTATGTGAACTTTCCTTGTGGCTCTTGCTGTCTGAAACAACCTGCCTGCATGTCTGTTTTGTTTGTCATTGAATCTCCCATGATCATATTTCTTCTTGCTTCTTGTATTTCTCTCTGTCTCCTACCGTGTTTATTTCACTTTAATTTTATGCTGCTAGTATCCCAATCTGAAAGTGTTTTTTGGCATATTCATTATGAAAGATGTGCCACAAAAATCTGCAGCAATGGATTGCAAATATTGTTTTAGATACTAGCAGGATTTCGGAGTTGGCTGCCAAAGCACAGAATGGCTGAAAAGCAGAAATGTCAGCAGTAGCCATTGAAATGTAAATGAGATGCTTAATATGACCTTTCTGTAAATGTTTGGGTCTCTTGTTCTTTCTTCCATTCTCAGCCGTGTACACATCACTGAAGCAACGTTAAATCACCTAGGCAAAGCTTATGAAGTAGAAGAAGGAAATGGACACCTTAGAGATCCTTACCTTGAATCCATGAATATCAAAACCTACTTGGTGGTTGATCCAAGGGTACGTGTATGTTTTTGAAGACGTATATTTAAATAAATACATTTTAATTGCATAGCTGTCTGTTTTGCATACATCGTTTTAATTCAGGAACAGAATTAAAACATGGAATGAGTTATCTGAATTGCTTTGATTTGGGACTTTAGATCTGAAAGTATATCCTACTGTTCTGTGAAATGTCTATTAGCTTGAAGGTAATAAGTGTTATATTGAAATCTCTTACATGGCCTGCATAGAGTCAAAATCTATATTGTATTATGTATTTGCTTGAACCGCGTGACTCTCAAATTAAGGTCAAAAGGTGGCATGAAGTAATGAAAGAGTACCTGTACTGTGTAGCCACTTTCAGTTAAAATATTCGCTGTGAAGTATCCTCTGACAATTTCTTCCTCACTGTTTTCGATTAGATTCACCTTATTTTCAAGGAATACAGATATGCTGGTATACAGATAACTGCTGGTTACCTATTTAGGGCCAGATAACTACAAACACATCAGGTATTGCTGGTTTGAATTGGCTTGTGGTTGACAATAAAATATTTTAAAAGAAAGAAGAATGAAGACAAACTCCTTTCCTTCAGGATCTTTATGGGAGTCACTGTTAATTACCAAGAGCTCAAGCTTATCTTAGTTGTATGTTTTATGTATGCCACGGTGCGCATGCACACACACAAACACACATCATATGCACTGCATACCTTCTCAGATTTAAGATCTAATTCTTTAAATGGTCCCTACTCACTTGAAGATACCTATGAAAGGTTAGCATTTAACCAATCCATGACTTATCAGTTTATTCTGTAGTTTTAGCTTCCTTTTAGAAGCTAAAGAGGTACTGCTGTATGAGTACTGCCTGGCTGTTCACCTGCTGCGTAGGGATGTAATCTAAGGCAGAGTATCATTTGTGGGATCTTCTCCTGAGCATTGTTTTGATATGCCCTAGCTCAGAAATTGAATATCTCATGCTTCTGCGCTTGTGCTGACTGCAAGGAAACTGCATCTAAGATCCCAGGATCTCTCGCATCATCACTTATAAACCAGGAAGCTTGAAATTGTTTCACAAGTGAAGGCTTGTAATGGGAGCTCAACCAAATTAATTATGTCATGATTTGCTTTAGCCCAAGTTAATTAAGTGAGACAAAGGAATCAGGTTGGCTGACACATTGCCAATGAATGTTTAGAGTCCTAGTAAGTTGCTAGATTGTTCTTAAACTTAGCTACCCTGAGCTTCATTTGTTTGTAATCTGTATCACTTTCTGTTGTCTAAGTTACTGCATTTTTCTGTTAGTCCAAACAGTGCATATCGAATAATCATCTTCCTAAAACAAAAGTTAACGATGGGCTGAAGATGCGAGCATCTGTTCGGATGACACGTTATTTGGAGTCCTGGGGAGCAGCCAGGCCCTTTGCCCACTTGAACCATAGAGAAAGTGTGAGCAGTGACTCTTCCACTTCACAAGGAAGGAAAAGAAAGGTGAGGGTTTACATAATTATTGTCATCTTAAAATTGTGAACTACTTGAAATCTGATGCTTTTTGAGGCTGAGTTTCTCTTTTTGTAACTTGTTCTTTATTCCTTATTTGGTTTAGGAAATACCTTTGTGTTCCACTGGGCGCCAGAGGACTTCCGACAGGTTTGTTTTTGATGGTGCTTAGCAACTGTTGTGGTTTAGGAAAAAGCCATTCTTTCTTGAAAGAGACAGGACTCACAGATGTATAGCTCTATAAGGCTTTCTCAAGTTTCTTGCAGCAAAACCATTTCTGTTATCCCTTCTTGGTGGAGTCCTTTTTTAAGTCCTGAAAAAGCAACTTCTTTGCTGATTCCCAGCAGTAACCTGTTGGTTTTTGGTAGTGGGATGATCTTGTTGCTCAAGTACTTGAAGAGCACATACTCTTTGTTATATCGTTTACCTCCACTATATGACTTAGGCAAGGGAGAATCCTCTAATTATTTCTAACAGCTCACACACTCCTGGGTTAACCTGTTAATGTTTAAGGGTGCTAATTTTGAGCCTGCCTTTACTCATAGCTAGCCAGTTACACTCAGTTGTTGTTAAAGTGGCTTAAATGTCATTTCCCTCTCTTTATTCCTGGGTTTCTTGTCTTTCTAAGATTCTGAGTACTGACATTTAGATGTAACGAGGATGTTCTGTCTTTTATAGGACTATGAGATAACTGTGTAAGAGGAAGGAGAAGTTAATAGGAATTTCTAGTTTCATCTTTGCTTTCTGATGTTGCCATTATCAGCGTTAGAAAGCATACTTTATAACTGTATCTGATTTCTGTCTTGGAGCTTTGCTTTGTTAATGTTCGTTTGTGCTTGGCATGCATTTGACTTAGGTCTATTTGAAAAAGTACATAATTTATTTTAAAATATTTGCCTGATTTTAAAAGTAGCCAGATGTTATTTTAATGTGTTTTAGGATACCCATATTTATCAAAAAGCTGTTTAAATAAGATAAACAATGTCTGATAATCCCACAGTACATAACTTTTTCTACATATTTAAGGAATTGTATCTATAAGCCATTGTTTCTGAATAGCATTTGTGCTATTTCACAGAAATTCATCTCAAAAGGGAAGGATAGAAGAAGATATTTATGATGAAATGATGTCAACCATCGAGGGACTCAGTTCAACTAAGTATGCAGAATAATTTTCATTCTCAATTTTAAGTCTAAATAGCAAATTTATTTTTTGAAAACATTACCAGGATTTTGTCTTGCTGCTTTTTTTTTTGGTTTTGTTTACTGAAGTTCTCTTTTTGCTTTAGTTTTGCAGTAATAATATCATTATATTCATTATTAGAACAAGAAGCAAATGGTTACTTGAGCTGTTCAATGTGATCTGATATTATGAAATAGCAAAAGTGCTGCTTTATTTCTTAGGGCCCTCTGAAATCATGAGATGAACTGCAGTACAGGGATAGGAAGTCAATATTTGCATTCTGATTATTAAGATAAGATCTATGAGGAAATGGGGTGCAGTTCTGAACAAAACTTATGTATAAAGACATAAATCATAGCAAGGCTGTTAACACTGTTCTTCACATATTCCTAAGAGGTGCCTGGTAATACCTATGGGCAGTGTTTGGAGGCTGTAAGCCATCTCTAACATTTGATGTTGTGTGTTCCTATTTTTAAAACTCAAAAGAAAGTCTGGGATTATATCTTGCATGTAACTAGCAAACACTGCTGTCTGTGGAAGTTTTGGATCTGCCTGTCAACAACATTAAAATTTAGCAGCTCATGTGTCACCCTATGAAACATAAAGACCTTCCAGAGCTGTCAGATGTGTATAAAACCATGGCACCAACACCCTGTGTACTGTAGAGCTGTAACTACAACAATGCTCTTGCAATCTTCCGTGGGCCTGCTGCATACTTCTTGTAACACGTGTCTTTTTGTACGTAGTCCGTGGTGTAGCAAATCTGATGACTTCTATGGATTTTCACTGATATTTGCAGAATCTGGTCTTGAAAAAGAGGTTGGTAAGATCAAAATAATCCTTTTTGATCTTTGTTTTGCACTTCAGAGCAGCATAAGAATATATTTGAAACTGTTTTCATTCCTAAACTGGATTCTAGATATGACTGCACACCCAGAGACACTTTTGATAACTAATGGGAAGCAGATCACATGATTCATTTGAGCTGGTCACTCTTCCTTGACAATGCTACTTGTTACTGCCTAATTAAAGGAGATTGTTTCTGATCTCTGGTTAAATTCTTGCCATAAGGGAGCCAGTAGGATTCTAATCAGCTTTGCTATATAAAGAACTTATTTCAAAAGTAATGAGAATTTAAAATATATATAATGAAAATATTGTTTGTGGTTGCTTCATTGCAAGTATAATACCCTTATTTGTTAGGTATAGAGTATGTTTGCTGTCCTTCGATTCACTGTGCTGTAATGCACCATACATAGTTACTGGTACACACACACAAACACGTGTGTGTATATATATACACTGTGTGTATATCCTTTTTTTTGTAAAATTTTGATCATTTGTATCTGAAGTGCTGATTTACTTACTCCATGGTGGATATCCCTCTAGGTTAGAAATTATCCTTTGGACTGGGCTGCTTGTTCACTGATTTTCTTTTGTTGTCTTTTAGTTCTGTGTACGTTTTGAATAGTACAGTATAGATTTGTGTATATATGTGTAGTCACAAAGATGTAATAGGACTCAAAAAATATCCTGGAATTGTTTTTTATCGTAATCTGATTTGTTATAATCTGTGTTTCAGTATCGCACCATTCCTATTCTAAAACTGAAGAGTTACTTTGCCTGTGCGAGTTTTGTGTTCTTCTGCATTTTCCTGGTACAGATGTTTATAATGCCAAAGTAAGTGTCAGTATTTTAATAATTTATAGTTCAAATTAACCAATGGTTTAAAAGAAAATCATGTGCATGAAACTTCTTGAAGTCTTTTGGAGTTCCTGAGGGTTTATGCTTAAGAAAGATGCCCTTCCTAAGACTAAAAGAGCGCATTCATGTTGTTGGCATAACAGCCCAGATATCAGTATGGAAATGAAATAGAAATATTTCTTAAGTATCATGTATGACTGGATATATACACAGGGAGGTGGTCAGTTGGTTGATAATTACTATTTTATAACAATAGTTGGCTGTAATCTTGCTGAGTGAGGAATAGAAAAATGGGATTAGTTGGCTTAAAAAATAAAAATAAAAAGTGATCAGCAATTTTTTTTTCTTTCTTTTTTTCATAGACCTACAAGGAAGGAACTTTAATTTCTTCTCATATCTCCAAGAAAGCAGATATTTGATGTTTCTGAACTTTATGGGATACTTGCTTTTTTTTTCTTTTTCTTTTTTTTTTTTTTTTTTTTTTTTACAACTATCGCAGTGCAATTTCCATGTGATTTATGCACGGGGGTAATAGTTCAGGCCCTTAGTGATGGGGTGGAATAATTTAAAGTTAGATTGTTGCTCTCTGTTGCATAAATAACTTGTGCTATTTTATGGACATCCAGTGCCATTAGAAAAAAAATCTATTTATAATTTGAGAAATGCTGTTAGCAAATATTAGTCTGACATAGAGTCTGAAAAAGAAATTCATTTAACACTGTTTTGTTTAATGCTTTCTCTTCTGTTTAGAACTGCAAAACTAGGAATCTCCTTTGGTGTTGTTGCAATCATCATTGCACTTATTTTGCTTGTATGCTTTGCTGAGAAATGTATGGTAAGTTTAAAAAAGCAGATGAATATAATTTGACAATTCAGTCTATCTTTCAGGATGATTGATTAAGCTGTTTATTCAATAAGAGTTGCAGAAGCCTGAAACTTTAGGTTGGCAGTAGATTGTATTGCCTGAATGACATCTTTTTAAGTTCTTACTGTAGTTCGGAATGATTTGAGTGCCAGAATAGATGGCTAGGAAGGAAGAGGAAGGTATTAACACTTTTGTGACACAGGGTTGCTTTTATTTTGTGTGTGTGTGTCTGTTTTTTTTTTTTTCCGTGTTTATCCTTAATAGTAATTTTGATTGTAAATCCTGAGGTTTCTATACAGGAAAAAATATTAAAATCTCATGGAGTTTGAATGCAAGGTTAGTTTTCATAATCACTTGTAAAGCCCTATGAAAGCTACAAACATATGAATAATTCATTGACAATGATTTCATAGCTGTTAGAATTTGAAATTCTCCATAATTCACCATTACATCAATTTTTCATTGCATCATTAAACGTCTGCAATTGCTGTTCAAAAATATATAAAACAGCCTGTAGTGACATAGAGTTCAACTGTGCAAAATGAAATAAAGTCCTCCTCTTCTCCAAGAACTGCCTGGAGGCTGGGGGTTGGAGAGGGAAGGGATCTGAGCGTTCCTTACACTCATCAAATCTTCGTTGTGCTAGACCAAGGGTAGGAGTGCATTTTGAAGTTCTGTTGAGATTGTCCCACCATCACCTTGTTGCAGACTGGTGAGGGTGGTCTCCCAGGAAATCTGTCACAGAAAGAGGTGGTCTCTTACAGGGCCAGGTTCAAATTGTGTAAAAGGGAAAGGTAAAAACAGTGCACTCTCTACACTGTAAAATTTTATTACTAATTTAAAAATAGATAACATGCATGGCATTTACATAGAATAATTTTTATTTATATGGATTTTATGTGTGTATGTCTACATATGTATCCATGTGTAGTTTCTACATATGTAAAACACATGGAGAAAAAAAGAAAATCCCAAGATGACAACTGCATCAGGCTTGAGTTTTACACTGGCAGCGTTTGAGTATAGTATCCTTGAACAATGTTTGCAGTCTTCTCAGAGCATATGCTTCACCAAATATATTGTCTCTGAAGCAATAAATGAAGGCTATTAGGATGGCAAGGGGAACTGTCTTTGGTTTTGATTTAGTCATCTGAAACTCTGGTTCCAGTAAAGTATTATAAATCTGAATAAAAAAATACAGTGCAGGCTGTCACTATGTTTTTATTAATATTTAGCACTTTCAATCAGATCATAGTTTGCTATTTTTATAGCAGACATTCAGAAAATGCTATCAGCCAATGATAACACTGACAGGCTTTGAAATCAGAAATCATTATCTCAGTTTCCAAGTCTGGAATTTAAGGCATTAGGCATTAAATCTGAATTACTAGATTCAGAGCTCTAAATTTGGATTCCAGTAATGAGTCTCTTGACTCTCTTGCATAGACAAAAGTATTTTTAAATTTACAAATATTTCTTCACACATACCAAAATGTTGTCCGTGTCATTAAAACTATTTTATTTTATTATTTTACAGAAGCACTGCTCAGAACGGTGGCTTTTTCTGCACCATCTTTGTGCTATCTCAGAAAAGGTGGAAACAATGCCTTTACTTAGGCTTCCTTTAGCAGTCATCACTATAGGTGCCTTGCTGATTATAGCTATCTTTAACTTGGTAAGTAATCACATTATCTTTATTCTGTGAACATGTCGTAGCTTTGAACAACGTTCTGTATTCTTTTTATCAAGTACTTTGCTTTTTGCTTTTTTTCTGATGTCCAATTTCCACCTGAGTTGATTTACCCATGGGTAATGCACCGTGTCATTAAAATAAATAATAAAAAATATTGTGAATATAGTAAAATTGTAAAATAATTCAAAGGAAAAAACCACTAGTTTGTAGAACTAGAAGTTCTTGCAAAAGACTTGAGATCTATGTTTTCATCTCCTCTTCTTGCTTTCCAGATGGCATTGATAATTACCATTGATTATGACCGTCATCACTAAGATGGTCTTCAAGTATTTTACATGGGTTTAAATGTTTGGCTGAAATAGGTTTAAGTGGTTTACTCTGTTATGGTCACGACCTAGGAATAATATAGATGGGGGAGGGAGGTGTATAGCTCAGCTCTCTTTTAAAACCATCGTGGCTAGACTTAGAAGCAAGCAGAATCCATCTTTTAACTTTGAGTATTGTGTTGCACCTGGGGAACACACACATGAAAAACTACCCTTTGGAATTATGTTATGCTTAAGACCATGTTATTTGTGTTGTTTTATTTTGTTTTAAACAAGCTTTATGTGACATCATGTTAACAGTTAAACCTGTCTGATAGCTAGCTACCAAAGGTGATGTTCTTCCTATTCTGTGTTCTCAGTCTGCCGTTCTCCTGATTCCATGGGGAGTTTATTCTGAAAGCTGTACTGTAGCTTTTGTAGGGTTATTTTTCTGCTGGTTTAGATCCTTGAATTGACTCACAGTGGTGTCATGTGAACACCACCAGAGACAGCCCAAAAGAAAACAGGAACAGCGGCTGTGAAACTGGCGGGGGAGACAGTAGAATGATGTCTGTGCCAGTTAGCCCGTAGATTAGATTAGCTGTAATGTGAAACTTCACCCCCAAATAAAAAAGTAAGTAAATACTTGGCAATTTTAACCTTATTGTTACCTTGTGTGTGAATGTATAGTTAAATGAAGCTATAAGGGATATCACGGAGTTCTAACACTTAAGTTGCAGTAGCACTGAAAGACTGTCAAATCAGGACTCACTGTATAGCATGTGGTGAAAAATCTTATAATGAATGACTACCTGCTAACCAGTTTGTATGTTGTTTTGTCTGTTTTTTGTTTTTGTTTTTTTTCTTGCTAACAAATCAGACTACTGTAAACGTCTGTACTGCAAATGTTACTGGATCAAATGACGTGAATGGCACCATCAATGTGAGTAACGTCTTCATTTCTAAGATAAAACGAAATGAGACTCGGATGGTGTGTAGAATATAGATGGATGGCAGTGTTTTGATATCTTTTCATGCTTTTATTCAGACAGAATTCTTAAACCATTGAACACAAAGATTACTACTGCCTAAAGGCAGTTCTAGCAATATTTTCTGTTATTATCCATGACTTTACTGTGCATCTTCTAGGGATTTTCAAAAGTCTCATACTTACTGATAAAGCCAAAGTCGGCTTACTTTGGTTACTCAGCACTTTTGAGAGGTGTTTCCTGGCATTTGTGTCAGGGATAGCTAGATGCAGCACCCGCTAACTGCACAAAAGGATTATTTTTTGGATTTAGTTATTTAGTCCTTTAGCTTCAGAATAGCTTTCTATTTTGAGATTGTTCAAATCTTTGGGATGTTCCTTTGTCACCTGGTCACCCCGTCAGGTGATGAGCATTTTATTGAACAGTGCATAGTAAGGCGTGTGAGGACCCTTTTAACTGAAGTCCTTTTGACAGAAAAGTCGTACATAATGTAATGCAAATTGTACTCATCCAGTAATTTTCTATTCTTGCATGCCTGCAAATCAGTCCTTTGGAAACACAACTGAATACCTCGTTGAGGAAACTGTAAGTAGTGAATACGTTTTATTTTAAAACTCAGATATTTGAATACTACATATATTCTCGATAACTAGCGGGTTCCGTTGCTGTATAAAACAGCTTTTTAGGCATCTGGCAGTATCAAAGTTCTTAAGGAAACTGAGATGTTTCTGCTGTTGTTGCAGTGATGAAGAAAGCATGGCTTCGACATTTTAAACAACAAAAAATATATGCAAAATTGAAAGTAGGTCTAGAACTTTGAGGAAAAGCAGCAGAACAGGGTGGTGATTGTTTGTGAAATGAGAGCTGAATTTGTAGTTGTCCCAGTAAAGTACCTTGGCAGAATGAAAGGGCTTAAACAGCAAACAGACTTGGTCTCTGAGAGGGTTGGCTTTGGGGTTGAAATTGTGTGTTCATTATCTTTTGAAAGTTATACTCAAAGCCATTAGGATGACAAAGTTGGTACAATGCATTGCTATAGGTGGTCTGATTCTGAGTTGCCCCAAAAATTTTTACAGCTTCATTTTCTTCATCAGAAATTTTTGATTAGTCTGAGATCTCCCAGATAAGTGGTAGGTCTGTCAGTGCAGTTATGGGTGAAAAGCTGCTATAAGGTGATCCTGTGTGCATAAAGATAAATAAACTCTTGAGGAGCAGAAGCAGAGGTAATTTCTGATTTGTCTGTAGACTGAAGTATGCTACATCTGTACCTGTGGCAGCAGAGAGCAATCCTGTCTCTGCAACACATTCTGTAGCAACTGACGTCCCGAAAGCTCCCAGCTGCTGGCTGAATGAGGAAGCCAGGCTTGCACTGTGATTTCCTTATGAATTTTTTCATGCCTTCCACTGGATAATGGCTCTAGCTTGATAATGCATCAAGGTTCTCATGAAGAAGGTGTGCCTCAGGTTGGAGAGCCGCTCACAGCTTTACATGTTACAAGCTGGGGAGATGGGAATGTCTAAGTTAGTGCTGGTCTAAGTTAGTCCTGACCTTGAAATAAGTAATTGCTTAAATTACTAGTCTACAGAAAATAAATTCCCAACACTCTGGTACCATTCATATTAATGTAATTCTTTTTGTTTAAATGTTCATCTTTAACAAATTAAATACTAGTAGCTATAAAAAGTGTTAAATTCTGCATTTTAGTACAATTAAAAATAAAGGATTAAGTGGTTATCATTTCTTTTTCTGATGGTCATGAACTTAGAGCATTTTCTATGGCTTGAAAGTTGCATATGCATAAAGTGTGAATAACGCAACTGCATTTGAATTCTTCTTTTACAGTATTACGCTTACTGCTGCATTTTGGGGTTCATTGCTTGCTCAGTATTTCTTCAAATGAGCTTTGAACTCAAGGTTCTCCTCCTGTCCATTGCTGTGACTGTATACCTCATCATTTTCAATGCCTTTATAAACTGTAGGAACTTGAAGGTATCTGCCAACAGTACCAGGTGCAGTATAAAGCTTCTTATTAACAATAATATTCTATGCAAGGTGTTGGATCTTTGTACACTTACTAGAATATTGAAATACCATAATGGCATGAGTCAGACATTATAAACCTTTTTGTAAAGTTAATGACTCAGAAATCTCATTAGACCATAACACCATTTGTACTTATTTATTCACTTGGAAAGGAAAGAGAGTGGAGGTGTGGGATTTTGTTTGTTTGTTTGTTTCCCTGAACAATTCTACCATGTGGCTTTTAAGATATCTGGAAAATTAGCTTGCATTGAAGACTGGAGGAAAGAAGGGGTAGAGTATCAGTCTTGTAGTAGGGTAGATTTTCTTGTAAGTGAAGCCTTGATAAATCTTATTCCTAAGCTGCGTTTGCTGGACGTGCCCAAGAAGATAGTGAACTCCTCATTTGCTTGTGTGATAATTTGAAAAGTAACAGCACCTTACCTGATCTATCTGAAGAAACTACAAGAATGCTTAAATCACATGTGGAAAGCTTTTACTCTTAATTTGCAAGTCTGTTTCCTATATTCTTAGCATATTCTCATAGTTGAAGATTAGGATAAATTTATTTTGCAGAGGCTAGCTGTGAGTTCTCAGTGCTTAAAAAAGCCTACATGAGCTCTTAGTTCAGCCTTGAAATCCCAGATGATTCATATCACAAGAATTTAGTTTGATGCATTAGTGAAAACGAGTAATGTGGTAAGAGACTGATTTTCCTTTGAGATGTGAATGATCTCTCAGATTTCAGTGGAGTTCTGTACAGGTGTGATTTAATGGTTACGTTTGCTTTAGTAATTCAGGTTTTTATTTATTATCAGTTTCCATTCCACAAATAAGAAAGTTTGTTTTCCTATTTCAAGGTTTTACTCACTGTGTTTTTTGTAGGACAGTGTGGGGAGGGAACATCCCATTACAATAGCTACTTAACAAGGCTTCAGCACCATTTTGTCATTGTGTCAGACACAGTTCATGTACAGAACTGAATGATTCTTTCTTCACTATCAGGGTAATCGGGTAATCAGGTAACAAGGCAGCCATTGGCACGAATGAATTGGTAATATGTATGTGCACAAAGACATCCTCTTCTGCTATGCTTTCTGCTCCCCGTCCCACTCGCAAACTAACCCTTAGTCGTGTGGATTTTCTTAAAGGATACAGATGATTTTGTATTGCTTTCTTGTTTTCAGGCTTTTCATTGAAGAGCCAAGGATAATGATTAATATATATCTGGTTCTGTTTTATGTAACCCTAATACTACTTGCAAAACAGGTATGTATATAAAAAGCAATAGGTTAATTCTCTTACTTGCAACAAGTTGATTTAAATACAATGCAAAAGTATCGTTTATTGAAATTGTGCTCTAAATTAATATATATATTTATCTTTTTTCTCTTGTAGATTGTAGATAATGCCAAAAAAATTACTGTGAAAGGGCAGGAATGTTTTGATTTTTTTCAGTAGTATTTATATTACAGAAGTCAGAACTTTTTAGAAATTCCTGCAGTTTGGATCCATTGTGATTATTTGTCCTAAAAGCAGTAATTCAAGATCAAAACCATCACTGTATTAATACTGTGATTGTTGTTGTTGTTATTGTTTTATTAAAATACCACTGCTGTACATACATCTGATGCTACCTGAATGGCATTCATTTGTAGTGACTGCTTCGTATTGTTTGACTTCCATTTTTGAGGCACACAGTTCATAACTGTTTAAGTTAAAAATGTCTTGAAGAAATCTTATGGCTACTATGCTTTTTTTTTTTTAATATATAATTTCACTGATTATATATTTAAGTGAGAAATTATATGGATTTAAGTTATGGTATCGGATTCTTTTGCAGATTGACTATTACTGTCGACTGGATTGTCTGTGGAAGAATAAGTTTAAAAAAGAACATGAACAGTTTGAAACGATGGAGAATGTTAACAGGCTTTTGCTGGAAAATGTACTTCCAGCACATGTCGCTGCCTATTTCATTGGTGAAAAACGAAATGAGGTATGTTAGTCTCTACCATATGAATGACAGTAAATCGGACCAGTGTGACACAGAACATTAGGCCAACAAGCACACAGAACACTGCAATATTTTGCATCTTGTTTGTATCCCAAGAACTTTGTAAACCTAACCTGCTATCCAGACAGGCTCAGAAAGCACAAACTTCTGGTGTCAGTTTCTGAAATCTGTTTTTCAGAACTGGTTGTTCAGCTTTGGGACAGAGTGAATTTGGCAAATATTTAACAACGATTTACTGCTTTCTAAAGGCCATAATTCACTGAAGATAGGCCTTCTTTCTAAAGAAGTTAGTTCAGCAACGGATAGTATCTCTGTGGTAACAACCCTGTGAGAAAAGTTCATCGATAGTGATTTTTCAAAGGCCATTGATTCTGCCAGCATGTTATCAGAATAAGTATTTTGCTGATTTCAAAGCTATGGTAAGTGGGAGAAAACAGGCACTGTCCAGAACAGATAAGAATCTTTGAGATAGGTAAATATCTCAGCAGCTTTTCCTTAGGCAAATCAACTTTGTTAATGTTTTTGATAAAATTAGACACACCAACTGTAAAGATCTGTAGCTGGTTCCAAGGAAAATTGTGATTTGATTACTGTTTGCAAACAATAATCGTAGTTTTGAGTGCCTGTGGTGTAAGTAGACTGCTGACTGTAACTATATTGTTTGTTTTCCTGTAGGACTGGTACCATCAATCTTATGACTGTGTCTGTGTCATGTTTGCATCAGTGCCAGATTTTAAGGTGTTCTATACTGAATGTGATGTCAATAAAGAAGGTCTGGAATGCTTGCGGCTGTTAAATGAAATCATTGCTGATTTTGATGAGGTAATTAAGCTTCTGGCTAAAATGGACTGGATTACGTATTTGCTGCAAAATGTTTCAACAGATCTGTGAGCAGTGGAAGGAGAAAAAAAAGGCTTTTATGCTGAACTAATATTTTGAGTTCAGCCTTGCAATCTTGGAAATAAAATATATTCCATATCTGATTCCATCTAATGGGATCATCTAATTCGTTAGTAGTATGGCTTGAAAGTTGTGAATTTCAGTAGTTGCCTTATTTCTCTTATGAGCTGTTAGAGCAAAAAGATGAAATGAACACTTAGTGCTTTCTTATCTAACATTCATGTGATTGAGTGTTCCTACCAATGCTCAGTGTTTATTGCGGGCAGCGTAGGATTTCTGGTTAAATCACACACTGAAATATTCTATTAAAGTCTCCGTCTCTATTTTCTTTACCTTCAAACAGCTCTTGCTAAAACCTAAATTTAGTGGTGTTGAAAAAATAAAAACTATTGGAAGCACTTATATGGCAGCAGCTGGCCTCAGTGTTACACCAGGCCAAGAGAACAACCAGGTATGTTTTTTTTTTTCTGAAATCTACCTTCAGTGTTGTATGTGTTTTATGAAGCTGTGTGTACGCATGTATGTTTCAAAGTAGCAGAATGAAGCGTGATGGAAAAAAGGAAGTAAATCACCAAAATAACTTTCTGAAATGTGGAAGATCACAGAACTGTTTTGTCTCATTGGATTCACTAGTTTCTAAGCAAGTGTTAAGACTGCATACTTCTTTCATCTCTGAGTACAGCAGCTTAGCATTTCTAGATGCGTAACAGAATAGCCCTGAAGATAAGGAAGAATGGCTGCCAGAGAAAAAGCCATCTTATAATTTGACAGAGAGCTTTAGATAGCTGAGAACTGGCACAAAAGGAGAAGCCTCAAATATCTCATTAGATCTGAATCTGAAACATTCGTAACCCAAAAGAATTAAGACCAGTTTCTGTACTCAGGCTAGCAGGATTGTACGTGACATTAGGATGCATGCAGGTGTTGTGTGTATGTAAAGCATATACATTAAATATGGAACTCTAAATACGGAATTGTAAAATATTGGGAAGGTGTCCAGAGGATGGGGCCGGACTCTTTTCAGTGGTGCCCAGCAACAGGCCAAAGGTAGCAGGCACACACTGAAACACAGGTAGTTCTGGCTGAATATGAGAAAACACTCCTTTACTGTGAGGGTGACAGAGCACTGGAACAGGTTGCCCAGAGAGGTTGTGGAGTCTCTGTCTTTGGAGATAGTAAAAACCCGCCTGGATGCCATCCTGTGCAATGCACACTGTGTGACCCTGCCTGGCGGGGGGTTGGACCAGATGATCTCCAGAGGTACCTTCCAATCTCAGCCATTCTGTGATTCTGTGCAATTCTGTGAATCCAGAAGGAGAGATGTAAATTTATTATGACCAGCCATGCCAATTGAATTTAATCCATTTTAAATACTTGTTGAACTGTGCAATTTCATTGTGTAGCCTCATCCTTATATACTTTATTCGTTAACAGTACTGGTTTTGGATACAAACCAGTCTAATACAATCATCTGTGTTATTTGATCATTATCACATTACAAACTGTAGGATAAGGAGAGACAGCATGCACACATTGGGATTATGGTGGAATATGGAATTGCCCTGATGAGTAAACTGGATGGAATCAACCGACATTCCTTTAACAATTTCCGCTTACGTATTGGTAAGTTCAGTTTGTGAAGAACATGAACTCTGCAGCTCCTTAGAAATTAAAAACGAGGCAGGATGACTGAAGTAAATGGAGCGCTGTGGAGCCCTGCTTAAAACTGAATGCAGTAATTTTATTATTATTAATAGCTAGCTGAAGGTAGTGTTGTCTTGTCTCACTTTTTAAATATGCCAGACTTATAGAAATGCCAGGGATGGGCTTTTCTAATCACTGAAAGGAGCAATAGGAAGACAGCAGCTGGATGAGTTTGGAGAAAATTACAGGTATGGGTGAAGAGGGAGGTAGTCTGTAATTATTAACTGTTGGCTAAAGACAGTACTGTCATTATAGAAATATATATTTCTATATATTTAAAGTAGAAAAGTTTTGCTTTGGCATAAACTCTGCCCTAGCTCATTTTGGACTTCCATTATATAATGACTGAGTGACCTCCCATCTCCTGAAGTTCAGTACTATTATTCATAGAACAGTGATAATACTGCCAGAAAAGTGTAGCGGGGTTAGTGTGGTGTGTTTGTTTGTTTGTTTTTTCTTTCCCTGAAGCTCACAATTTATAGCTAATAATGAAGGTAGGTATCATGTAACCACCTACTTTAGTAACGACACGTGCTTTTATTTATACAGGGATAAATCATGGCCCTGTGATTGCTGGTGTAATTGGTGCTCGGAAACCACAGTATGATATTTGGGGCAACACTGTTAATGTTGCTAGCAGAATGGAGAGTACGGGGGAACTTGGGAAAATCCAGGTACACGTGAGCCTTGAAATGTCTAAGAAATTATAATTGTTTGTTTGAATAATGAGTAGAATTTCACAAGAGTTTTCTAATTCTTTTCACACAAAGGTCACAGAAGAAACAAGTAGAATACTACAGGAGCTGGGATATTCGTGTGAATGTAGGGGACTCATTAATGTCAAAGGCAAGGGAGAACTGAGGACTTACTTTGTTTGCACCGAAACAGCCAAATTCCAAGGTATTGGACTGAACTGAGGCTATAACAAAGTTAATCAAAGTAGACTTCGAACTGCCTCCCTTCTGTGAAGACTTAGAATTTCCCTCCTTATGTAAAGGAGATTATTCAAAACTATATATACTATTCATACTTCTTCTACATCTAAAGATAGGAGAATGTTGTTGTGTTTGTTGTTTTTTGAAAGAAGTTCTGAGAAGTTTGTAGAAGACATGGAACCACCAGTTTGAAAAAGTCTACCTTTTCCCAAAGTTATTTGAGGATTTACCTGGAATTTGCGTGAAGCATTTTCGGTTAGTTCCTTTCCTTCCCTGCACTGAGAGAGTCTAACAGCTCCAGTAACAACCCGCGTGGATGCACTGTAGAACTCCTTACCACCTTAAAACATTCCACTGCTTCATTCTTTGTCACACGTGCACACAGTATTGCATTTGTCACAGACGTACTGAGATGATACTCTGGGCACCGTGTACCCTGCTTTTAATGCTAAACAAACTTCATGACAGAAGACAGCTGAATAACAGAAAGAGAAATGCAAGTAAACTCCAATACATCGTATGATAATTGTGCTGAGCTCCTTTGGTTGTGGAGGGAATTAATTGCAGTTTGGATCCCTTCTTCATTATCTTATCCTCTACAGTAGTACAAACGCTTTTCCTGACCAGCAGCTGTTCAGAAATCTTTAAACTAGTTGAGTGTTTACATTCTAATACATATTGTCCTTTGTATTTCTGTGCTTCTGTAATTAGCATCTGCATGCAGACTCTGTACAGTCACATAGGAGAATGTTCTTTAAAAATTCTGGCTTGAATTTTTTTAAAAAAACAAAACAAAACAAAAAAACTTATCTTGAGGAGCACTGGGCACCTGCATTTATGCTGAATGCTTGGTTAGACAGGCTCTGATAATGGCTCGTATCACTGACATCCAGCTGGAATTCTGCATACTGACTGTATTCTTGAGGGCATTTTTGAATAGTTTGGAAACTGAAAAACAGAACTAATAAAATAGTAACTGTTACTGTTTCTAATACTGTACAAACAGAACTGCAACTGAGATGGGTTTTCTTTTTTTCTTCCTTTATTTTCTATTTTTGTTTCTTCAATTTGACTAGCTACTTGCTGGTTTGAATTCCTTTGAAATGCAATGCAGTTTAAGAACAGTTTGGTTTTTAAAATTACAAAAGGAAGTGTGGAAAAACATGCTTAATGGACACGTTTCAGCAGAGCCTCGATACTAAAAGTATGCTTGGTGCATTGGTAAGATGATCATGGAAATAGACTTGCTCTTAGTTTGTAAATTATTTGTGTTAATAGCTTTGGCAAAATTCTAAATTAGTATTTTTCTACTTGTAATCAATCTATTTTCTGTTAGTGGAATGACAGTATTTTGTAACAACATCTCATGCCTAAATGTATGCATTAACTAAGGATGGATTCTCCCCTTACCCCTTCATACCACACGGAGTATGACTAAACAGCACAGTGGTTAGTAAGTTATACATCTGCTTTGTTAATCCTTACTCTTCTACAAACAAAGCAGCACTTATTAAACTATACTGGAAAAGTTTTTAACAAGCAGTCATATGCATTACTGCCACGTTCTAATTACTGTGTAATTTCTTTAGAAGTGACTATGTTTCAAGACAGAAACAAATCTAGATATTGTCCAACTGTGGATTAAAACTTGTGCTTACAGCCTTTTTCAATTGAGTAGGTCAAAACTGTGTCTGTAGTAAGCCTCCGACAGGAAATAGCATGTTAGAAAACCATAGTTCGAGGTTGTCTGAGTCATGTACGGACCCCGCTGAAGAAGGAAGTTTCAGACTCGGCATCTTGTCAGCATCAGATCAGTGTTACAATTGAATAGACTTTCAAACAGCTTCTGCTACTCTTGTATGTTGTGCATTTGTAGTAACAGATGCTCAGCAAGCATTTATCTTGAGATATTTATTGTTTTGTAAGGACCATGCATGTGTCAAAGGCTCCTTTCAGCAGTCTTTGATGTCATATGTTACGTAAAGTCCCAATTTGCCTCTAATATATTTTGGAAAGTGCATTATGCCTATAAATAGAGCTGGCTCTGAAGTGTTTCTGTTCACAGAACTAGTAGAATGTAGGTGTAAGTTATCTATGAAAAAATGGGCTGTCTGTAACAGCATTTTGAAATGCTTTTGTTTACATTATATTGCCTATCAGGCTAATAACTTGCTTGGGCATAACTTAAACTTAACCTCATTTACAGAAGTGGTATAAAAAGCTGTAGCTTTTGAACTGGACGTAGTAGTTTGTTTTCTTGTTGTCGTGGTTTTAAAAGGACATTGTGTACTTACACCGCTCACTGAGTTTTAGCTTATGTAATGGAGAAAGTTGGAAACCACGTGTAAAGAAAAAGGGTTATATCTGAGAATGACTAACTTAGCAGAACTGGAAGTGTATACTAAGAGAGCTCTATTCAACCAGACATTAAGTTCACTTTAAATGGCAACTGTCTTTAAGTAATCGTTTTTAGCAGTCGTTTCTTAGGAACTGTGAAACTTAAGATTGAAGCAGTAATCTTGTTTGAAAATCTTTACAGCATTATGTTGGTTTTTTGAACTGTAAAAGTGGCATTGTATCTAATTTGAAGAGCTAATAACGTGTTTTGAATTAGCGATCTATTTTAAAGAACAAACTTTTCTTTTTACCATTAAATAAAGAACTTCCTGAAACTTGTTTGTTTTTTGTAATTATTTTGATGAAGTTTCCCCATAAACAGGAGGCATGATATATATCTCCATAGAGTTAATGAGATTGTTTTTACTTAAAGTAAATTTAATACTCCTATTTTGGAGAATTTATCTAAGTAGAAAATACATCTATTCAACAGCTAAAGAAAAATGTCCATGCTCTGTTTTCTGCCATCTGTGGCCTTCTACTACACTATATGAAAGACAAATGATGGGAAATGAGATGCTATAGACTGAGCAAATAACGTTTTGCATCTTGCCTTCTCTTGTATTGTGAAAATGAGTTAAATATTTATCAAAAAAATCATTCCCTGAAGTATTTCAAAGTAATCAGCTACAATTAGCCACTACTGTGGGGGAAAAAAACAACTTAATATTTTATTTAAAGAAAACAAAAAACTATTCTGTGATGATTTGATATCTGAAACTACTGGAGAAGTATTCAGGTTGACAGTTCAAACTTTTTGGAATGAGTTTTAAGAACTGAAATTTTAAAACTGGAATTAAACACCTCTGCAGCTCCTTTTTACAGAGGAGGAGGAAGAGGAAAGGAAGTATAAAGGTGATGTTGGCCATAAGACTAGGAATGACGAGTGGAATTCATTATTCTGTTTTGTCTTTAAGTTACCTCTTCATTTCAGTTCCATGCCACTACAAACATTATACATTGCTAATCAGGTGGCGATGAACTGCTGCATGTCATCGCTGTTAACACTCCACGGTAACACTGGAACCTTCAAATAAATAAATACTATGGGGTAAAAAGAAGCAATATTTAAAAGTAGGTAATGATGTCTCTGGTAGAACGGTATAGCACTGGACAAGTGTGTGAAAGTAATTGACTAGACCATAGGAAGAATTCTTGTTCAGAACTCTCTGGCTCTGCGTAATACTGCCACCATGCTTCAACTCCTCTCTGCCTGAGTGTAGACAAAACAGACTTAACACTATAAGCAATTTTGGTGACAAGGGAATCATCTTTTAACTGCCATTTAGTTTTCTAAATATGCTCTTCTTTCTGATAAACAAGCTTAAAATAACTATTTCGATGGTGTTTAGTTTTCTACATGCAACCGGAGTTAATATTGCTACATTAATGTGGAATTTTTACTTACTGGCAGCCAATGGGTTTGTTAGTCTTACCTTACTGTTGTCATGATGCATTTCAAAGCTTTCAAGTTTTAGAATACTTTGAATGGATGTTGCTGCTCATCTATGAGGAAATTAATCTATGCTGAAAGTCTTACAAAGGTGAGCTTTTGTTAACTTATCAGGCTACATCAGTTTCATTCAGTGTTGTTTTCTTCCTGTCCCTCATGATCATAAGAGTTGCACGGTTATTTTAAAAAGGGAAACTTGTATGTTCACATACTAATGGTTTTTGCCTCAACCAAGATTAACTACAGCTAAAGCAGTGCTTTTGGAAAGTTGTGGTTGAGTCCTTTTGCCATACATAGCCCCATTTTCACTCATTCTTTGACTTTTCCAGACATATATTAATGGAAGGAAAACTTACATGCTTAAGTCCTTTAAAATAATAAATGACAAAAGAATAATTAAATGTATTTAAGTAGCAGAAGAAACTCTTAACCCAACTCAAATTTCAGTTCCAAAATTTAATAAACAAAAGTAGTTTCTTTAACACACAATATACACATGCTCTGTGAATGCACCTGAAGAACGTTTATCTGGTTCTCAAAAAGAATCAAACAAACTCCTGTAAACTTAACTGAAGCTTCAGACTTTAACTGGCCCACATTCATTTTCAGTGATGCTGACAGTCTTTTTAGGTTCTTGAAACTCTGAAAGATTACAACAGACACCAGGTTAATAAGTATATTTATAACTTGTCAATGAAAGAAGTGCATATACAATATAATACTTCTAAAGTAATTTGTTATTTGTGCAGACAGTCCTGAGTTAACTCTGTGTTCTGTAACAGCTCAAGAATTTGTTTGTTTGTTACATAGTCTGGCTTGTAGTACACTATGAAAAAGAAATTGCTCAATAATTGTCAAATTGAGATTTCATAGTTTCCTTGAAAAGAAGTTACTGAAGCAGTCCTGTTCTTCTCATTGAGTCACATGAGACCTGAAACCTTTTATAAGCTACATATTGTGCAAATTTGTTGTGTGAATTGCCTTTCTTGAAGCTAAATTCTTGCCTGTCTTATAAATTGCGGACACACACAAATTCTAGGAATGCTTTCACAGTTTACGTGGCTTAATAAGCCGCTGCCACAAGGGGGAGATCTGGTTCTGGCACTTAGGTTTTCCACTGAACAAACTCGTCAATCCAGCAAAAACAGTAGTTACTTCGTGCTGGATAAATGAGTTGATGCTGTCAACTGAAAAGCACTACAGCTGGCCAAATTAAGCAAAAGGCGTGCACAGCCAAAAGCTTGGGGAAGAAGGAAGCACGATGTCCTCATTTTAGCAAGTGAGGAATTTTAACTCTTTTCTTGTAACTTCACTCTAAATGGAAAAACTAGAATTTAATACATTTGCCAAGCTTTACAATTTGGCAGTGCTATAAGATGAACGATAAAATAACCACTTGGAGTAGTTGAAACAAAGTTCCATATATTCAAAAGATTAACTTTGGACTGAGACCAAGCACAACAACTTTCCATTAAAGACAAAATTTTAAAAAATAGAGAATAACTGAAAGCTGGAACTAAGTTACTGCCAAGTTCTACCACAAGCCATTCTAATGATTTGCAGATGTGGTTTTGTTTTAGTTGAACAGATGCTACAAAACAGTTTTGTATACTCACCATCTGTTAGATCTACCCCACTATCTTCTGTATCAGGTAAAGGAATCGAAATTCCCATTGCTTTCCGGATTCCGTATGTACTAACAATGTCACCAGGAGTCACTTGTTGGGCCAGTTCTTTCAGATTACTGGTTACTCTCTCCGCTATAAAAAAAAAAAATAGATGTACTCATAGGCTACATGTACAAGCATGCATATATAAAATCACTGACATAGAACTGGACCAACATTGGTCATATTTCTGCAATAATGGGGATTTTATCTTTTCTCAGTGAGCTAGCAATTTTAGGCCACATACACTGCAGTGGATATTGCACAATTTAGTTTTACTCACAGAATAGACACTCTCTTCACGCAGTCCTGTCAGAGAAGGCTGCTGTTAACACAGGCTGTGGAACTGAGCTCTGGAGGAAGTGGCTTTACGCAAATAATTGAAGAGTGATTGCTATTCATTGGTTATAATAAAATAGACTAGACTAGAAGAAAACTATCCTTACAGTAAAAACTTGTTAACATTTAAATTACTCCTGTTCAAAGACTGGAAAAATCATGAAGTTAGAAGTGCTTGGCTATCTGCCCTGGGGCATTGAGAAAGTTCTCAATTTTAGGGAAATTCACTTAGTAAAGAAATACTTGTCATTACTGTTTAAAACTGGCATCTGGCTTTCCATACAACAAATGAGTCTACTATACCCAACAGGGCAGAGACTCCCGACTGTTAAAGTTTTGCCTTGATAAACACTGAGACTTAATCCCTTCCCCAAAAATGAGCAGAAAAAGTATATTTACCTAAGTGCATCTCTCTGTAAGATGGACCCAGAAGGCAAATCATGTTCGGGGGTGGTTTTGTACTTAGTCGTTCATTTTGAGCATCCTGAAGTTCTCTGAGAAGCTTTGTTGTTTCATCAAGTTTCCTCTGGAAAATTTCAGCCTCTGTTTAATGAAGAAAAGTCCTGTTAGTAAGAGTGTGTGTTTATTTACATTATGATATAAAATACATAAGACTGAATATGCAAGGAGACTGAGAACATTAATTACCTTTCATTAAAGGTTACAGACACATCAGAATTGCTAGTACCAAGATAACTTACCCTCAGAATCAAACTCTTCTACAGGCATGCCAAAGTTTGTAACAGCTTTTAGTGCTGTGAGTCTGTCATTATTAGCAGAGTCCAACCTTGTTGCAATGTCAATTTCCATAATCTAAAAAAGCAGCAAGAAATAATTTACATAATATTAGATCAGTCTTGAAACAACAAAGTTGTTTTGGGGAAGTCAGAATACCAAATTAGTTAAAATCAATGAGGTCTGAAAAAAATAAGTCAACTTATAGCAGGAAAGAAGTAAAGATACCCTATGAAACTTCTACTGTTCTCTAATTACTCAGCTGACTATTTCATACTCAAAAATTGGTATCTCACCTAGAACAGAACTTATGTATGATCTGAGACCAAAAGTCAAAAACAGCCTGGGAACGGGCAGCAGGTTATAGCTTCAGGAGAGCAGCCTTTCAGTAGAACTACTACTACACTTTCTCTAACTGAACAAAGTTTGTCAGGTGGAATGAATTTAGAGATATTTTGTATGCCTACAGTGACACAAGCTAGTTGAGAATGTGACTCAAAGTCACTGGGTATGGTATTTTATACTTATTACAAGTTAATGTTAAAAGAAATCATTTTTAGGAGTAATTAGAATAACTACAGCTGCCAACCAGAAAAGCCAGTGGATTGTATAATAATTGCAGACAGAAGTATATAAAAGCATTTTCGTCCACTTCCATTGACATACAGTCTAATTTAAGAATTAACTTTTTGAAGATTTTGGAGATTCTCCAAAATAGCATGCAGTTGTCATGATTTACATTGTGTATATTTACAATCAAGTTTCCAATGTTGCTTCATAGGCTTTACAATTGTTGGCAGTTTTATAACTGACCAGCTAGACACGTTGCTTACAGTAGCTAATAGATATAGAAGAATCTTACCTTTACATCTTTTATTGCATCACTTCTCTCATGTGGGCCTTCACTTTCCTCCAGGGGCTGAATAACAAAGGGTTTTAAAAGCAGCAGGCATTAAAACTTAACTTTTCCTTAAGGTCAAAGTAACACCTTACAATATGGTATTTTAAACTGAGGTAAATGGTGCAAGCTTTCTTTGTAAAACCACATTACAAAGCAACTATTTTTAGAAGGCATTTTCAGATACCAATGTTGGCTAAAATTACATTTTTATAGCATGCATTTTATTACTCTCTGCAAACATCCATGTGTTTTTCCCCAGTGCCATCAGCTCAAAGATTATGTACTGGGGAGAAGGGAGGAAAGGAAGCATGATGATTAGAGGCTGAAATAGACCACTTCAATACATACCTATTTCTTAATATTTTGCACCAATAGCAACTGAACCCTGTAAGTCAGTGTCACTATTGGGTACCAGAAAAGAGTAATGCTAAGCAAAGCTCTGAACTGGAGGCTAGAGGCTGATCTTTGCTCTATGAGCTATTTCCAGTATTAGTTTAGCTGGTATATGAACCATTACTAAGAAGCTATGATCTGTATTTCAAGTTTCCATTCATGTGGAAGTAGGTCAAATGAACACTTTTAGTTAGCAGTAACTGCCCTCTGGAGATGCTCGACTAATTCTAGGATTGTGAATGAAGTTTTAGTCTCATTCTGTTCACCTCATCAGATCCTCTGATTCGAGTCATGTTTGGCATATGTGGGTACTGAGTCTCAGGAGCATCTGAGGACTACCTATTCAGTGTTTTTTCATAGTGCAGTACTTTTAAACTCAAGTATGTGCTAACTATTAAAAAAAAAACTAGGTAGTAATTCCGACATGAACAGTGGCTGCTAGGGGCATGCGAAACTTTTCATGGAAACTAACAAAAAAACCTGGGCTTGCCTTGTCTCTAAGGCCCGTATTGCTGTTTTCTTTCTAAGCACTAGTGCCAGAATAGATAGAAAAAGGCCATGGGACTCTGGGTAACTTCCAATATTTTGTAATTATTCACAGTTCCTTAATTAACAAACCAGCATAATCTCCTCCCAGAAAACCCATCCACTGGAGACAAAGGTGTCTTCACTTCCAAATTTTACCACTTAAAAGGGGGCCAATCAATAGGATCAGTATCATCTTTCTCTAGCTTTGTGGCTTATGTGCAAAAATAAAGACTAGAAAGTCCACAAACTCACTCTTACCGCTTCAAGTTCTCTGAGAGATCTAGAGTGTCCTCCTTTAGTTAGAACATCAAGCAAACTATCAGCCATTAGGAAAGGATAATCTTGTGATTTCATCAAAAATTCATGAATACTAGAAGATTAAAAGATAGTTAAGGAAGGTAGACCAATATTTACAGAATGGAAAACACAAAAAAACAGCATAGAATTTAATCTAAATAACTTGCTTTTGTTTAATTATCTATGGCTTTTGTAGCCTAGGGACCCATTCAGATTACTTACAAAACCTGAAAAAGGACTAAAAGTATACTGCTTTAGGCAGCTGCGTGAAACTGACAGCAAAGTTGCACAGGCACTTAACATTTGCGCTGTACTTAAGTATTCCTATATTTCATACGAGTTTGTACTACTGTCTTCTATTCTATGAGTTCTCATAAAACAAAAGGACTTACATTCTGACATTTTTACAAGCAAGAATAATAGCAGCCATGGGAATTATTTTTGCCATAGCAAATAGTAGGAAAATCAATCAAGCAGTATAGACGTTATTTAAGAATGAAATTAGGAATCACTATGTCTGGACTCAGATCTCTCACTGTAACCACAGTAATGTGGTCACTATTTGACGTTAACAAAGATGACTTTTTCTCAAGGCAGTAATAAAACTCATTAACATTTAAAAATTCAGTTTGTCTGACCTCAACAATTTTTCTGGTTTCGAACATGAGTCCTTCAGAATTAATTAGTTACGAATATAATTAAGTGCTAGACTCTATGCTCTTATGTATTGGTACCATAAAGATCCTTCAACCCTGGCTAATTTTACATCACATACAAATTCTCTTACTTTTTGCTCTTAAAACTAACAAAAACACAGTAGGCTGTAAGACAGTAGCAACATCATTCCAGCAGCAAAGATGCAGTCCATGCAGAGATTTGCACAAAACTGCTTCTGAACATGAAAACTGTAATAGACATCCTAGCTGTTTGATTACCTGAAAGATCCTTGATTAGAGTCTTCCCCATACGTTGAATAGATTAAGTCAGAATCTTCTTTGCTGATGTTGGCAAAAGTAGAATCGTATGTCGGAGCATAGGAACTATAAGGTCCATAATTCAAGTATGTCACTAATGAATAACAACAGCACTAATTATCACCTCTGGTATGCACGTATCAGATAAAAGTGAGAAGCGGTTGTAAAACAATCCCCCCAAAGTAATTTCTAGAACACAGTTCTTAAGATGAAAACATGTTTAGCAAAAACCTTTGTACCTCACTGGTATGGTTCCTCTTCTCAATGTAGGTGAAGATTTTATTGAATGTGCCTCCCATTTTGTACGTGTAAGTTTGTGATGTGCTGTTTAGTTGTGTGATAAATATATGCAAAGATGTGCTTTATCATTAAAGAATAAGTTCAAAACTGTACGAGGAATGAGATCGACTTATTTTGTTTATATAAAAAGAATTAAAATAATAACAAAAAATAATAATTCAGCACTTGCCTGGAGTAACCTTGTTTCTTTTATCTTCTTTGAACCCTTGTAACGTATTAACTCCTGACTGAAGTCTCCCTGCTGTCATACCCAGCTTCACAGGGCAGTAACCTGGTTCTATAGGATATAATCAAAATACAAAAGTAATGATGGCATAGTTAACTGACATAGGAAGACATCCAAACTCATTTAATACTCATAGCCAGAAACTTCAGGATACAACCCCAAGTGCATTTTTGTCCAACTGTTTCGTATTAAAGTCTATCTATGTGTAGTCTTGAACATGAAGTCAGACTTAAGCAAGCGATGATAATACCAGTTCAAGTGATAACGCTAGGTAAGGACAGAAGATTTAACTTAGATGTTTTCACTACTAATTTTCTTCCTTCCTGCCTCCCCTAACAAAGGCTTTATTGTTAAAGAGGATCTGATTGTAAATGTGACAGACAAATTTATTTATTCTTGCCGAGATTTCCTACTGCACAAATTAGGGGAATGGACAAGTCAAACTTTCAGCAAGGTTTCATTCTATTGCAGAGTTGATCTGACAAGGTCTGGAGTGAGTTGACAGTTAATCAAGCACCTGCACTCTTCTAGCTAGTGGGACTACACAGATGGCACTGATGTGACAAATGATTGAGGTCCCAGATGGTTCCCAGTTCTCGAAAGGTCTGTGACCCTTCAGGTCCCAGACTTCACTCTACAAATGATCCTGACTTAAGGGTAGTCCAGAAATTAAATGTGCCCTAGCATGACTGGTAGTTCCATCTCTATAGCAGAATAAGTCTCTCACACCTCCCACGAACAGGTGATGCAAAATGGAGAAGCAATAGCCACTGAGGGCTCTCTCCTGTTCCTCCTAACAGTGATCAGCTGCAACTTTTAAAATTCAAATTACCAGGCTAGTAAGAACCATCTGAATGCTAGGCACCATTCACGCATCTACCCCAGCAAAAAAGCTACAGAACAGGTAGGTGGAAACTATTTGTTACCTGAACCATGCCAACTTACCTCCTGCCGTAAGGTCGACTGGATTAAGAAGGCCCAGAGTTGTTGTACCATCTGGCTTTCTTCTTTCAAATTCACACTGAAGTAAGATTTTAGTTTATACACCAGTTGAAATTTACAGCTCTTAGTTTTATAAATACCTCTAATAAAACACTCTCAACTGTATGAATTAGAAAGCAGTTTGGAAAGATCAGTCCGATTCAAAGTGAATGCTCCTACTGTTTTTACTCTCACTAGGTAACTGTTACTGATCTAGGAATTAACAAGTTACAAAAATAGTAACATTTCTGTAAAGACTAATACATAACTCATACCTGATAGAAAAGTAGGCCCAATTTTACCAAACTGGGTTCCCCCTCCTATATATTTAACAGTCTTTGCTCAGACATCTGACTGCTTCAAAATTCAGAACTAAGAGCAAATTTTTTTTTTTTTTCAGATCAGATTTGAGATATTTTTGGAAGTTCTTAGTATTCAACCTTTTATGCTGTTTTATTAAAAAAAACAGGAAACTTAAGCTGAACTTGCTCTGCTGATGAAAGCCAGCATGCGCTCAATGGGTATCCTTCCTTCTCCCCATCCCCCTCTTATCTTGGACATGATTACTCATGTAAAATGATGTAAGCTGTAGTAAAAGCACCCCTTGAGTTTCAACTGACTTAAGATGCTAAGTGAGCCTGGTCCATGAAAAAGTGAATGGAGTTAGCAAACACCCCAAGGCTTACCTGGCTGTTCGCAAGTCGTCTTGTTAGCTTTCCTCCAGATTCTCTAACAATGCGATCAATCTGCTCTTGTTCCCTTTCCAGGCTATTGTTTCTTAATTTGTCTTCAAGTAGATCTTTGTCTTTCCTGTGAATAAAATTGTGTCTTAATTACTAGCTTTAACAGACACCAATTAGCTAACTATCAGGAAAGGATAAAGTGGATTTTTTTTCCTGTCAACTATGCAAACTGTTTTAATATAGCAGGAAAAAATGTGACAGACACTACTTATACAAAAATCTTTTTAAATTAGTGACTGTAAAGGCCTTTGTTTAGCTTACTTTAGCCATGCAGATGTCCTAGTTTGGCAGCTTGTCAGATTATACATCATTACTCCCACAAAACAAGCATGGATATTTTGGGTAAAATTAATTTGTATATTCTGGATTTTAGTATCTATTTTTGAATCTGTGAAAATGAATTCACTAGTATTTCGGAACATTAACAGAAGTATTTATAGATATTAAAAGATAATTTAGAAAGTATATGTTCTGTAGCTACGCATTTACAAGTTTCAAATACAAGTATTATGCACAAAAGAATTGGTACATGCAAATGGCTAAACAATTATTTTGTACTGGGATATAAGTTTTCTTCAAAACAGTGCTGTCTATGTGAACGAGACACTAAAATAGAAAATAACTGCAGGAATGGAGTTGATGACCAGTACAGGGTTACCTCCACAAAAAATGATGGTACTATATAAAAGATTCTACATATATTTTTGGTATACAAGAATGCTCTATATACATGCTGCTCCCTTGAGATGAAGGACTCAGTGTATATCCTGTACCAGAGAAACCCACATCTACTAGTCCCTAATAGCTGTCATCTTTCAGTGCCTTTAAAGAGGTGTATCCTGTAATCAGTAATGAGACAATACTTCACTTTTTGTGTTCTTTGTTGGGTGTTTTGAATGCTTTGGTATCACCATCCACAGATTCTCCTTTGTCTTTCCCAGAACCATTTTCATCTTCTCCAGTTAGTTGCTGTTCCATCTTGTCTTTCTGTTTCCTTGTCTTCTGCAGATCAGCCATGAATTCTATACTTTGTTTCAGGCTCTGAATCCTCTCCTAAAAAACACAGCAGAATCTTTCTGTTTCCTACTTCAATCAATCTTTTCTTAACTTACCTGCAGAGATTTAATTTTAATCCTTTCTTTCTTTACTAGCAAGTATAAAGACAATTTAGAAAAATCAAATATTAAATGCAAATAAGTGATCTTCTAGCAGTACTAAAGCATGAGCTTTTAATACAATGAAATCCTAATATGCAAGCATTTGACAAATATTAAGCAAGTTTTCATTCATTTTCATGAGATCCCTGTAAGAAAAGCAGAATGAAGAGTCAAAAGGTAAGAAGGGTATCTTTTAATAGTTTGTTTTGTAATTTTCTATTACCTGGCTAAGTATCTTCATCCCTGAGTGCAGCAGTTTTTTTGCAGCTTTGTAGTAAATGGTGTCTGGTTTGTTGTACGTCATTGCATTAGTACACATCAGTTTGAAGTTTTCCTATGCAAACATTAATAAATTTGGAATTAAAGTTAAAATTTTACAGCATGCTGTATTAAAATCCTTGTTGCAAATGATTTATCTAGAGCTTTAGTGAAAAAGAACTTCAAAGAACCTTTTAAATGAATTTAAATGTATTTAATTAAAGATTTAAACAGAAATAAGTAAATCAAACTCCTCTGAAAACTAGCCTCCCAATACCATCCTGAAAATATTCCTAAATGTTAAGCATTGTTTCTAATTTTTAAAGTTTTGATGCAAAACCTCTTTCTCACAAAAAAAGTCAAGAAGAAATATTTCTTCATGCCGAAGTATTGGTTCTTTTTGGTAACTTCATATTCTTATAAAATTCTAGAGCTAAAGTAAACTGACCATAATCCATCTCTAGTCAAAATGAAATTTACAGAATTACCTTTAATTCTTCTATGGACTGGTACCCATTGTTCTTGATCTTCTCTTTCATTGTACTAAAATCCATTGGATTTTTAATGATCATGGAATAGCCAGGAGCAATAAAGTCAGTCACAGGAAATGAAAAGAAAGAACTTGGATCCTTTCTGTTAAGATATGAAAAGACATTTTATGTTTTGACTTTATAATAAAGAACATATTGAGCTTGGAATTAAATAGAAAGGAACAGACTAGGCTGAAAAGGAATCAAAAGCATAAAGCCAGAAATGGCTTGTGTCAGCACAGTCTTTCACTTTTGAAGGCTGGAAAGATTCCATAACAAACCCATATACCAGAAAAGTGCTACAAACATATTTTAGGAGTTAGTTCTACAGTTGGATAACTATCTGTATTCTTCAAAAGATTTAAAAATAAAAAACATTCTTTTGAAGTTTTGGTCTTTCCACGAGTGGTTTTATGCTATACTTTGGTCGATGAAAAATAAAGGGAACAAATGCGATAAGAACGTATACCTGTCATTCATTAATTTTCTTCCCCTGAAATTAACAGAAGGGAAAGCTTGTTGCCAAAATCTGTGATAGAACATATGTATTTATAATTCTGTTCATTTTCAGTTCACACAATTTTAACATTCTTTTTTACGTTAAAATGTTTCCAAGGCTTTCTGTGATCTCTGATGTACACTGATGTTCATGGGTGCTTCTAATAGCATTAACATCAAATTTAGTTGCTTGGTATTTTCTCTGTGGAGTCAGGTTAGGCTGATGAGCTGCTGAGGTTCTATTCTAGAACAGATTTTTTTGTGTATGTGTTGTTGTTTTTTTTGTTTTTTCAAGGGTTTTCTAAAATTACTTTAAACTTAAAACTGACATGACTACAAGAAGCCTAAACTGAGCAGAAACTCTAACTATGTATTCTTAAACTAGTACTTCAATTTCTAAAATAGTCATGTCAGCATAATATTTAGCGACATTTTCAGTCAGCTTTTTATAAGCTTCTTCTCTTAATGTATGTTATATTCATTTCATAGCTCTGAAAGCCTGTAGCATGGATATTTACCTCTGCAGCTGCCTCATGAGTTGATTCAGAGCTTCCTGAAGTGGTGTCTGCTCCACCTCTAGACCAAAAAGAAGGCGGGGGAGAAAGGATGTGAAACAGAACTGACAGCAAGTGGTACTAAACTTCCAAGATATTAGCAATCAAGTAAAACTGATCTAAATTGAGAATTCCTGATTAACAACAACAACAAAAAAAAAGGTTGCAAAAACAACAGGATATGTAGGGGATCTCCTATTCTCATTGACCTTAATACCCTGCACACACTGACACAGACACTAGATACCCTTTTGCAAAAGAAGTACATGGTGACATAGTTTCATGTATTTCTGTAAGATGGGGAAGAACATTGGGATGGCAAAAAAAAGTCAAGACAGTTGCTACAGAAACAAACAAAACATAAGTCAATTGCAGAAAACTGGAATTAACCAAGGATAAACAAAATGTAATTTTTTTCCTACCTTCCTGTTTTGATAAAGTACTTGTCAATGGTTTCTCTGGTGGCAATTCCAACCTGATAGGGGTCTGACATTTCAGTTCCTGCTCTCCATCGCTGTCTGGGTGGTCTCGATCACGTTTCTTTTTATCGTCCTAGCAAGAGAAAGATTGTTATAGAAGCTCAGGGAACCTCCAAACCAGTATTATTACTGCATGTAATGCTCTCCAGATTTTTCAATACAATCTAGCATTTTTATTTTTTTAAAGTAATTGTAAGGCCCTGTATTCTTTATGTACTGTCTCCATCTACTGGACAGTACTTTAATTCAGCTATATAACAATCTATCCCAGTATTATTATTATTTTAAAACATGACAGACTTTTATAGTATGAGCGGAACAATTCTGCACAGAGAATTATCTCCATTGAAGCCCCTACGATTATTTTGAAGCTTTTAGAAAAACTAGTAGGAAAGAGACAGGAAGTTTAAAACGAGGGGTACCTCTAATGCTTCAAATAAGTACGGTATAATTTCTTATCAGCTAAGGAACTCCCAAAGGGAAATATATTTCCTTCTTTTTAATTAAGAACTAGTAAGGCTTCATTTTATGTAAATTAATTTATTTAGACGTGAAAATTGTTTCTGTTTTTAATTTTCTTTGTTTATACTGGCCACTATTTCAGATGGCTTTACTCATCTTTTTCTGAAAGTACCTGGAGGAAAGGCATTGGCAGAACCAGCATATGCACTCTGAATGGACTCCAGTTTAAGGATACAAGTTAGTCATATCTGCTCACCATCTGACAAGAGGTCTAGAGAAAGCTGAAGATTTATTTTTGGGGGGGGGGGGGGGGGGGGGGGGGGGGGGGAGGGGGTGGAGGGCTTAAACGCAATAGTACGAATGCATACCTTAACTTTTCTCTTTCTTTTCTCCTTTTCTTCTCCAGGAACTTGTTTCTCTCCTTTCTTCCTCTTTTTCCGCTTTCTGTCTTTGTGCTTCTCGTGCTCGGATTTGTCATCGTATAGGCTTGAATCAAGTCCTGTGTTTCCAGTGGAGAGCTCGGCAACTTCACTTCCTCCAACTTTCAGCACCAGCTTCAGGGGCTTTTCTACGTATTCTTAGGATAGCAGAGAAATAAGGCACATGAGCAGCGCAGAAAACACTCGCACTCCACCCGGATAACAACACAGGGACAGCTTTGCCTCCGCCAGACGGTTCCCCGGGGCTGCCACAGGCGCAGAGCCCCCCCCGCCTTGCAGGCCCGGCAGCAGCGCCCTCCCCGCAGCCGGGCACACGCAGCCCAGCCCGGGCTGAGGGCCGGCAGCTCCCCGCCCGTCAGCCGCAGCCCAAGGCCGGCGGGCCCGGCCAGGCCGCGGGCCGAGACCCCACGCCCGCCTCGCTCGCTCCCTTCTTCCCTGCAGGCCCCCCAGCCGCCGACCTCCCACCCACCCTCGTAGGGGTGCTTGTCCGACTTGTGCTTCTTGTGCTTCTTGCCCATGGCGCCAGCGGCCGGCCCGGCCAGGCCGCGCTGTTGTCGCGGCGCCGGGGTGTGTGGGGGGGGGAGATGGGGCCGCGGTGCTGCGGCGCCCCCTGGCGGCCCGGAGGTGCCACGGCGCATGCGGAGCGGCGGCCGTGAGCTGCGGCGGTGAGGGCGCGCCCCGCGCCGGTGAGCGGGGGGAGCGGGCGGTTCCCCTCGCGAGCGGCTCTCCCAGGTCATGGGGGGCTCTTTCAGCCGTGCCCGTCCCTGCGCAGCCCGGGGCGAGGGTGCGGCCTCCGCAGAGCCCCCTCGGAGCCCACCCGGGCTCCCCTCTCCTCAGAGCCCATCCCGCTCCTCGCAGCCCGCTCCCTCTCCTCAGCCCGCCCGGGCGCCCCTCCCCTCACCGCCCGCTCCCTCTCCTCACAGCTCACTCCGCTCCTCACAGCCCACCCCACTCGTACGTTTTCGGGAAATAACACCCCTATTGTCCATTACAAGTGCAAAAATTATCTTTTAGATGGAAACTAAGGCTTCCTATAAACTCCTTCGAATTTAATAGCATATTTGTCGAGGCCTCCACGTTTTCAGCAGCACCGCCGTAGCTACTGTTTTCTGTTAACGCCTGCCCCGTAACGCCTGTCAGAATGTTACTTCTGTAAAGTTTGAGTGCAGAAATAAACTGTGCCTCGTTCTAAAGGGAAACTTCAATTTTAATCCCGCACTGATAATCCTGTAACTGTTCCTCAAATTTGTTGACTCATATGTGATGTTCTATAGCCAAAGAAAATAATAATTAGATGTTAATTAGAGATTTATTATACATCTTCACAAGGTTAATTTTTAAAGCTTGAGAAGATCCAGAAAAATGTCTGTTAGCCACTCAGTCACAGGGAATTTAATCAGATGTGACAGCTTTGTTTTGCGTTGTACTGGGGAGATTTACTGCCGCTTGGTAACCTACTCAGAGGATCGTGTGGGTGGTGCTCTGGAATAAACCACAGCTTTCCTGCTTGATCTTGCTCCAGTAGTTTGAAATTCAGCTATAATAGACACAGTTGTTTTTCTACTTCACATCTGGATCCTTTAATACTCTAATTACATATGCAGTGAGTGTTCTTAAGCATACTTCAGTGAGATGTAGAGGGCTTTGCTTGGGACCTGGCCACATATAGAAAATACAAGTCTAGTAAATATTTAAAGGACATGTTTTATAGAATAAAAAAAAAAGTTGCTATATCCTCTATTCCCACAAGAGAACTGGCAGGCTTTCTAAGTTTTTTTCTTCTAAATGTTATATGGCAAGACTGTTTTTTCAATTGTTTTTCTGAAATTTCCTGACTAATCTCGTCCGGAATCTAATGAAATTTGAGAGAATTATACACAAACAAGTCATGTGGATATTGCCAATGCTGAGGGCTGCCCTTTCTAGGTGTCTCATTCAGTAACATCTGGATCAGAGGAAGATACATTTACAACTGGTAGCAGAGGCCCTCATTCCTAGAATACATGCCATTTTGCCGTCCTTGTCTCGATGTCTCCTTTTCAATTGAAGGATATGTATTTCTTTTCCCTTCTAAGTATTAATACTGCCTTTCAAAACACAGTTCTTCGTTGAGAACTGAGCACATTTTGTTCCTGCCTACTCAGCTGGCTCTGCTGTTACCTGTAGCACTAGAGGAAAGCTAAAGGAATCTTATCCCTGCATCCTCTTCCAATGCATTTTGTCTTCTCAGCCCTGATCGTGGGCAGTTCTTGCAATTTCAGGGGAATTCAGTTGTGTAAAGAGGAAACACAGAAGTCCTGAATGTCCTATAAATCAACACAAAGGCTGTGTACAACTTGGAGCAGCTGTCATTTAAATGTTTGAGAAGTGATTTGTTCTATTGCCATAAAGAAGAAGACTTATGACCTCCTGTTTCCCAGTGATGTATTTTCATATTTTCAAATGAGATGCTATTTTTCAACAACAAATCACATTGTTTATAAATTTTCCTTTCACCCAGTAAAACTGAAAGCTGGTAGTTTACAGAGCTGACTCCAGATAGCTAAAGCTTGGCTGGTATAAAGTTTGCCTGGTGACATAGTAAAAAAGCTGTCAGTGTAGACAGAGCTACAAGCTTCAGAAAGCTTAATATTCTTTCAGATTTATTGCAAGTCTCACACTTCAATATTTTGCCAAATTCACATCTACTGGAACCATGTACTCACCTGTAATTATAAACTGTAATTAAAATTAGATGTTATTACATACTATTATTTTAGACAAAGACTTGGAAATCTGGTTTAAGCTAACCCTAGAAACCTAGAAGTCAAATAAAATAATATAAATTTTAAGACTGGTGATTTCTTCAGAATTCCAACTCAAATTTATGGATTCTTTATTGAATTCTGTTTCATACTTCTGTGACTTTTATTAGCAATATTCTAGACTTTATGACTGGGACCTAACTTGGCATGCAGCACACATTCTAAAATTCTGTTTTTGTAATGCTTCCTGAATGTGCTGTCCAGCTGTTTTAAATTGCTATGATTAGGAAAACAATTTCAAAGCCTTACCAGAGTAAAAAAAAAAAAAAAGTTTTTTTTTTTTTTTTTTTTTTTTTTTATAAAAATCATAAATTTCAACCCACACACCAAAAATAAACCCTAAAGGTTTGTTAGTGGTAAGATTTTGTTG